>NC_051420.1:8871181-8878681 GCF_015228065.2 Penaeus monodon
CTCTTCCCCCCTCCCCTCCCCTCCTCTCTCTCTTCTCCTCTCTCTCTCTCTCTCTCTCTCTCTTTTCTCTCTCTTTCGCTCTCTCTCTCTCTCTCTCTCTCTCCTCTCCTCTCTCCCCCTCTCTCTCTCTTTCCTTTCTCTCTCTCTCCTTCTTCCCTCTCCTCTTCTCTCCTCTCTCTCTCCTCTCTCTCTCCCCTCTCCCCCTCCTCTCTTTCCCTTTCATCCCTTCCTTACAGTCCCGCTCCATCTCCTTCCCTCCTCCCTTGCCAACCGGAAATCCATTTCTCTCGCTTCCAATCTCCTTTTTTCGACTAAAAAAAGAAAAAAAAATACGTCAAAAAAAAAATCGCCAAAAAGAAATGGGGGGAAAATAGAACGTTGAAGAAAATCGCTAAAAAAAAAGAAGAAGAAGAAGAAGAAGAAGAAGAAGAAGAAGAGGAAGAAGAAGAAAAGGAGAAAAAAAGAAGAAAAAAAAAGAAAACGGGAAAAACCCAAAATAAAAAAGAAGGAGAAGAAACGAAAACAAAACAAAAAAACGAAGCAAGACAAAAAAATGGAGACAAAATAACAAGGGCAAAAGGGGGGAATGAAAAAAAGACAAAATAACGAGATAAAAAAAAACAAGAAAAAGAAAAAAGAGAAGAAAAACGGTGGGAAAATGAAAAAAAAAAAACAAGAAAAAGAAAGAAAAGAGAGAGAAAAGACGCGAAAAAACCCCAAGAAAACGCCTCTTCCCCCCGCCCTCCTCGCCCCGGGCCCGAAGGGGCCCCCGCCTCGCGGGCGAGGGCCCCGGGGTTTTTCCTTCCCCTTTTTTCCCAAATTTCCTTCCTTTGGGGAAACATTGACCCCCCGGGTTTTTCCCCCAGCTGACCAAACCCCGGTTTGGGCGCCCCTTTTCCCCCGGTTCCCCTCTTCGCCTCTTCGCCTATTCCCCTCTTCCGCTATTCGCCTCTTCCCCTATTCGCCTCTTCTCCTCTTTTCCCCTTTTTCCCCCTTTTCTTCTTTTGGGTCTTTTTCCCCCCTTTGGCCCTTTTTTTGGTCTTTTCATCTTCGCTTTTTTTGTTTTATTTTTTTATCTTCTCCTCTTTTCCTATTTGCTTCTTTGCTTCTTTTTGTTTTTTTTTCCTCTTTTCCTCTCTTCTCTTCCCCTCTCTTCCCCTCTCTTCCCCTCTCTTCCTCCTCGCCTCTCTTCTCTTCCGCCCTTCACCTCTTCGTCTCTTCGCCTCTTTCCCTCTTCCCCTCTTCGCTTCTCCTGTTCCTTTCTCCTTTCCTTTTGCGCTTTATTTCCTTTCCCCATCTTTTTTCCCTTTCCCTTCCTTTTTCTCTTTCTTTCCCTTTTTCCTTTTTCTTTTCCCTTCTCTCCTTTTCCCTTTTTTACTACCTACTTTTTTTTTTCCCCTTTCCCATTTCCCCTTTTATTTATTTTTTTTTAAATTTTTCATTATTAAACTCTTCTCTTCCCCTTTTCCCTTTTTTTCCTTCCCCCCCTGTCCTCCTCCTCTTTCCCTCTCTTCCACTCTTTCCTTCTCTTCTCTTCTCTCCACTTCCCTTCCATTCTCCCAATCTCCCTTTCTTCTCCTCTCCCTTCTCTCCTTCTCTCCTCTCTCCTTCTCTCCTTCTCTCCTCTCTCCTTCTCTTCTTCTCTCCCCTCTCCCCTCCTTTTCTCCCTCTCCATTCCTTCTCCTTTCTCCTCTCTCTCTCCCTCCCCTTCCTTCTTTTTTTTTTGCCTCCCTTTAAATTTTCCCCTTCCCCCCCCCAACCCCCTTTTTTCCCCACCCATTCTCTCTCTCTCTCCTTCTCTTTTTTCTCTTCTCTTTCTTCCTTTTCTCTTTTCCCTCTCTTTCCTTCTCTTGTTTTTTTCTCTCTTTCCTTCCCTTCTCCTCTCCTCTCTTTTCTTTCCTTCTCTTTTTCTCTCTTCTCTTTCTTCCCTTCTCCACTCTTCTCTTCCCCCTTTCCCCTTTTTTTTCTCCCTCTTTTTTTTCCCCTTTTCCCCTCCCGCTCTCTTTTTCCCTTCTCCTCTCTCCTCTTTCCTTCTCTTCTTCTCTCTCCTCTTTCCTTCTCTTCTCTCACCTCTCTTTTCCTTCCCCTCTCTCACTCCCCTTTCACTGCACGCATTCTGACTCCAATAAATTGCTTTTCATTTCGATTTTTTCTGTTTCTTTTTCTTTTTTTTCAGTTGCGTATAGTATTTTGAACTATTATTTCTTAAGTCTCTTATTGCGTCTCTTGTTCTCTATTATGATCATAATTTTTTTTTTCACTTTTCTCTTTTCTCTATTAATTATCTTTTTTTTCACTTTTCTCTTTTCTCTTTTCTTTCTCCATCTTCATCTTCCTTTAACCAGCATTGCCTTCATCCTGTTTTTTCTCCTTCACATTTTTTTTTTTTTGTTTGTTCTTCAGCTTTATTTTTTTTTCCCAATCCGTCTTTTCCTTCTCCCTCTGTTTCATCATTATTTCTCCATTCTTTCATTTTATCATATATGTGTGTGTGTGTGTGTGTGTGTGTGTGTGTGTGTGTGTTTATATATATATATATAATATAATATATATATATAATATTATATATATATATATATATATATCATATATATATGTATGTATATACATATAAATATATTATATATATATATATATATATATATATATATATATATATATATATCTATATATATATAATATATATATATATATATCTATATATATATATATCATACATTTCTATTTCTATTAAATTCTCAAAAGAATATTTCATATATGCAGCTAGCACTTTCTTTTCATTTCTATGTCTCTCTCTCTCACCCCCCTCTCTCTCTCTCTATCTATCTATCTATCTCTCTATCTATCTATCAATCTATCTATCTAACTATCTATCAATTTATCTGTCTGTCTACTATCTGTCTATCGATCTATGTATCTACTTATATATCTACCTACCCATTTATCTATCTACAAATCTTTCTATCTGCCTATATATCTACCTATCTACCTGCCTATTTATCCATCTATCGCTATCTATCTATCTATCCATCTACCTATCTATCCATCCTATCATTCACTTCATATACAGGACCGTCTCTGCAACTGCAATATTCCTTCCCTTGAATCAGCGACATAACCCAGTTTCCTTGCAACTGCCTTGCAACTTGGTATCACTCCCTTGCAATTAACACCTCTTCCCTCTTCCTTTATCTCTTATGAGGTTGAATTGATACTCCATTTTCTTTCAAAGGCGATTCTCGGCACTTCATTTTGGTGCCAGTCTTTCCTGCTATTTCACTCTCTTGGCTTTTTCTATTCCGTTCTCTCTCTATCTCTGTCGTTCTTTCGTTCTTTCGTGTGTTTTTTTTTTTTTCGTTCTCTCGTTCTTTCGTTCTTTCGCTCTCTCTCTCTGGTTCTTTCGTTCTTTCGCTCTCTCTCTCTCTCTCTCATTCTCTCTCTCTCTCTCTCTCTCTCTCTCTCTCTCTCTCTCTCTCTCTCTCTCACACACACACACACACACACACAACACACACACACACACACACACACACACCTCACTCTCGCTCTGTGTGTATATGTATCCATATACATATTACCTGTGTATATGTACAGGCATGATGCTGTCTATCTGTAAACGTGCGCCTGTGTCACTATCTATTCGTTCATTTCCGTGTATCTCCCTAAGTGTTTCGATGCATCCATTTGCTTCTTCCACTAAATCTGGGGTCGATAAGATGTTCTTTATTCAGTGCGTGTGATTCTCGACGGTTGTTCGTAATAGACACTCGTCAGCGTATCATCCTTTGCCCATTTTCATGTTTATTATTTGGTGATTTCTTTTTTCTTATCTTCGAAAACATCCTTTTATTTATTTATTTATTTATTTATTTGTTTATTTATTCATTGTCGTCTGTTTTTCATTCCTTTCATTTTTCTTATCTTTTGCGTGTCGGTATCATGATGTGATTTTTTTTTTTTCACTTTCTTGTTTTTGTTTTTTTTCATCACTTTCTTTCTCCACGCTTTAATTCTTGTCATTTTATCATGATTTTCATTTTTGTTATTCTTATTGCTTTCACCTTATTTTCTTTTTTTGAAATTTCGTCATTTTCTTATTCAACTTTACTTTTTATTTTTACTTTAATCCTTTTATTAAAATTTTCACATAAACATCATTTTTCATCATCATCCTTATCCTTTCTCACTTTCTTTCATTATTCTCACTATTCTTCTCCTTTATCATCTTTCTTATCATCAATCTTCCTCTTCCTCATTATCATTATAATCCTCTCCCATTCTATTCGCCATCCTCTTCCTCTTGCTCCTTGTCAGTTAATTCTCACCATCTTTCACCATCTTCATCATCACTATCATTATCTCCCATTCTCCTCACCATCATATTTCTCCTACTCCTTAGAAAATAGCTCTCACCATCTTTCACCATTTTCATTTTCCTCATCCTTCATCATCATCCTACTCTTTAACAATTAATTCTCACTATCTTTCACCATCTTCATTTTCCTCTCCCATCTTACTCATCATTTTCCTCTTATTTCTTATTTCATAATCATCACTATCTTTCACTATCATCCTCATCAATTCTCACTTTCCCTTCACCATTCTCCCCCCTTTTCATCTTCATTCTCATCAAATCTTCATTTTCTTCATCTTTATCATCATTTATCCTCCTAATCACCTTTCGATTTCTTATCATTAATTCTCACTATCTTTCAGCATCATCCTCATCAGTTCTTCATTTTCCTCACCATCATCATTATCATTTCCCATCATCTTCCTCATTATCATCACCATCTCATCTTCCTCATTCCCTTATAAATATCTCACCATCTTTCACCATTTCATTTTCCTCACATCACCATCATCATCGTCTTCATCATCATCATCATCTTATCATCATCATTTTCCTCATTCCCTTTATCAAATAATTCTCACCATTCTTCACTATTTTTATTTTCCTCTCCATTACCATGTCACATCATCTTCCTCATCATCATCCACAGTCTCCTTATCAAATAATTCTCACCATCTTTCACCATCTTCATCTTCCTCACCATCATCATCATCTCCCATCATCTTCCTCATCATCATCATCACCTTCTCTGATTTCCTTATCAAATAATCTTCATTATCTTTCACCGTCTTCATCTTCCTCGCCATCTTTCACCATCTTCATCTTCCTCACCATCATCATCATCCACATCATCATCTCCCATCATTTTCCTCATCATCATTTTCCTCGATCTCCTTATCAAAACTCACATTGCACAAGGAAGACACGCAAGAAATCCATTTAAACGTACATTTCCCACCCTATGCACTCTCTCTCGGACACGTTGTTGCATAAAATCGCTTAAAAGGACTCGCCTTTGAGAGTATACATTGCGGTCTGACGTTATATATAATAATGTGTATTCTTGATCTGCAATCTAATGCAAAGTATGTGATTCGATACAGAGATGGTGTATCTTTTTTTCTGCTTTTGACGTGTGTATCTGTTATATAAAGTTATGTGTATTTTTTTTTTCTGCTGTCATATCAACATAATTGTCTTTATTATTGTCATATCAAATTATCGTCAATTATTTATTACTATTGTCATTATTATTATTATCATTATCATTATCATTCTTTATTATTTTTATAATAATGATAATAATTATTATTATTGTTATAATTATCATTATTATTATTATTATTATTATTATTATAAACTATCATTATCATTATTATTATTATCATTATCATCATCATCATCATCATCATCATCATCATCATCATTATTATTATTATTAACATTATTATTATTATCATTATTATATTTTTTTCTGCTGTGCACTTGGAGACTCTATGCTGTTAATAAATGCATTTTTTGCGTTCTCTGATATTTATTTTTTCTGCTTGATATGTGTCCTTTTGAGAGTTTCTGTTGCGATCAGAAGGGATGTACAACAATATATATATATATTTTTTTTTATGTTTATGTACGATGTATAATAACGTATATTTTTTTTAAATATTTATTTCTACCTTTAACATCATTGTTGTTATAATTTTTTTCTTTATCATTATTGATGATTATTATTATTATTATTATTATTATTATTATTATTATCATTATCATTATTATTATCATTATTGTTATTATTATTATTCATAATTATCCTTACTACTATCATCATTATTATCAAAGTCTTTCCAATTACTGTTATTACTATCATTATTATTTTTTATTATTATAATTATTATTATTGTCATTATTATATTATTGTTATTATTAATGTTATTATCATTATGACTGTTACTGTTGTTTTGTTTTTGGTTTTTTGTTGTTATTATCATTATTACTATTATCATCATCACTATTATTATTACCATTATTATTATGATTATTATCATCATTATCATTATTGCTGACATTTTTATTATTACTATCACTATTATTTTTACTTATTTATTTATTTATTCTTATTCTTATTATTCTTATTCTTCTTATTATTATTGTTGTTATTATTATTATCAATTATCTATTTAATCATTATAATATTATTACATTATTTTATATTATTATTATTATTATGCTATCTACTATTACTTTCATACTATTACTTTATTATCTATTCTTATCACATTAATACTAATATACTATACTACTACTATAATATAATAATATAATAATAATAATATAATCATAATTTCTATTGCTGCTGCTACTATAACCATTACTATTGTTATTATCATCATGATCATTATCAACATTAATATCATTATCACTATTGCCATCATCGTCCTATCATTACCAATTATTATCTATGATCTATGATATTATTCACTATGCTTGTTATTACTATTGCTATTTTTACTATTGTTATTTTCAACTTTATTACTAATATCATCCTTATTATTATTATCATTATCATTATTACCATCATTATTAGTATCATTATTATCATAAGTATTATCAGTGTTATTATTTTAAAATATTTATTACCAATTTAGGGCACCGAAAGGATGATAAAATAGATAGACAAACCTTTCATAACGAAATAGATATATAAGCGTTAATAACATAGTATATTAGTAGTAATATTAATATTATTATCGCTATTATTATCATTATTAGTAGTTCTATCATTATTGGTAATTTTTAATATTATTCTTATTCTTATTCTTACTATTATTATCATTATTATTATTATTATTATTATCATCATCATCATCATTATCATTATCATTCATCATTATTATTAATTCTATTATCATCACTTCACCATCATTATTATTTTCATTATAAATAGTACAATCATTATCATCCTGAATATTATCATCATCATTATCATTTTCATTTTCACTATCATCATAACTATCATCACTATTGTCATCATTACCATCATTATTCCTGTTATCACCTCCATCATCTTCCATCAACCTAATGACCACATGCTATGAGAATAATGACAATCACACTGATAATAAAGCTCTGCCAGTCGTATCAAGTGT
>NC_051420.1:8891181-8896181 GCF_015228065.2 Penaeus monodon
TTATTATTATTAACATGATTATCGTAATGATATTAAGATACTAACAGTAACAGTAACTAAGTAACGAAGAAAATACACGAATATGCCTTCGGTATACTCGTGTGTTTTCTTATTTTTTCTCTTTGTTCTTCTACTGGTAATTAGTTCGACAGGATTCCCACAAGCTGTCTTTGTGAAAATATAATAAATTAAACTCACAGTGAACATGACACGTCTGTATTCTGTCATGTCAGTTTAAGTTTTAGTATTGTTGGTGACAAGTAGGTGCTAATAGATACGTAGAATTAATAGATAAGAAGGTAATAACGATAGATGAATATAAAATATTGTACAGGTAAGCCACTAATGTTAGCTAGTAAGTAATAGGTAGGAGCTAATGACAGGTAGAGACGAAGAAATATGTAGATATGAAGAGGCAAGTTGATATTAACTGACAGGTATATGTTATGAAGGGTGGGTACTATGAAACGCGGTTAATCAATAGACAGGTTAATACTGATGATAGGTAAGTACCAAGGGACAGCTAAGAATTGATAGACAGGCAGATATTAATCGACAGGTAAAGGCTAATAGACAGGTATTGATAGACAGATAGATACTGAGAGACATTTAGAAGCTAACATACAAGTATCTATTAGTAAACAAGATGCTAAGAAACAGGTAGATACTAATACACAGACAATTACAAGTAAAAAGTAGATACTTACACACATATCAATAAGCAGGTAACAAAATCAGGCATATATAATAGGTACTCAGTTAGTTAGTTACTCATTTAATTAACTAGTAAGTTAATTAAATAGATATTATGCAGATGATAAGTAACTACCAGCACGAAACACGAAATACACGTAGATACTAATAACAGTCTCGATACACGAATACAGGTAGATGCGTGCATTGGAATAGAGAAGAGCATTTGCAGGTAGATAGCGACCAGGTGACGAAGCTCTGGGGTGGAAGGGATCTCCTGGTATTTACTTGACAGTCCTCTGGTATGGAAGTTGACTCCGGTGTTTGGGAGAGAAGGAAGGTGAGTGAAGGAACGTGGGTTTGTTTTTGTTTGTGTTTGTTTTGTGTTTTGTGTTTGTTTTGTTTTGTTTTGTGTTTGTTTTGTGTTTTGTGTTTGTGTTTGTTTTGTGTTTGTTTTGTTTTGTGTTTGTTTTGTGTTTGTTTTTGGGTAGTCAAAATAGGTCGTACAGGTCGTTCGTAATAGGTGGTGGTCGTTAAAAGGGGATTTGTTTAAGGAGGGATTTAATGGGAG
The DNA here is from genome assembly GCF_015228065.2 of Penaeus monodon. NCBI lineage: Eukaryota > Metazoa > Arthropoda > Malacostraca > Decapoda > Penaeidae > Penaeus > Penaeus monodon. The sequence goes on from NC_051420.1 coordinate 8,892,446, forward strand.
ATGCTCAATGGTCGTTAAAACAGTATTTGAAACGATCGTTAAAAGGGGGGTTTAATGGTCGTTAGTGGGAGACTCAGTGGTCGTTAAGGCGGGTATTTTAATGGTCGTTAAAGAGGGTATTCAATGGTTAAAGCGGGTACTTTAATGGTCGTTGAGGCGGGTATTTTAATGGTCTTTGAGGAGGGTATTTTAATGGTCGTTAAAGCGGGTATTTTAATGGTCGTTTAAGCAGGATTCTTAATGGTCGCTGAAACGGCGTAAATGGTCGTTTAAAGGGGAATTCGTAGCGGTCGCTATAGAGAGGTTCGTTACAAAGCTATTTTCTGAATTGTCTCCCGCGCCTTTTTTTCCTTCTAATTTCCTCTCTCGTATCTGTTTCTCTTCCACTTTGTCGTATTTTCGTGTCATTTTTTTCTTTATTTGTGTCTGTCTCTCACTATTTGTCTTTTTATTTACTCTCTCTCTCTCTCTCTCTCTCTCTCTCTCTCTCTCTCTCTCTCTCTCTCTCTCTCTCTCTCTCTCTTCTCTCTCTCTCTCTCTCTCTCTTCTTTATATATATATATATATATATATATATATATATATATATATATATATATATATACAAAGACATATTCATATATACATACACACATATATACACGCATATATATACATATATATACACATACACAAATATTAGTTGATGAACAATCGATTTAATATAACAGATATTCAAAGAGTAAATAAATAAATAAATAAATAAATAAATAAATAAATAAATAATTAAATAATTAAATAGATAAATAAATAAATAAAACATAAATAAACAAATTAATCAATAAGAATAAATGAATAAATAAATAAATAAATAAATAGACAAAGCCACAATAGACAAAATAGACATCCGGGTCGTGTTGTTCTGCTTAAATGTTCATCATCGATTTGTCTCCCTCCGAAATCAAGCATTTAATCCGGGTCAAATGAGGAAGCCGATTCGTTTAATTGATTAAAACCACGTAATTAGGGAAATCATTCGAAATGTTCTGATAATTAGTCTGATATTACTATTTTTGATTTCCATTGTTATCAGGCGATGATGACATCGAGGGATTATGAGGGAGGATGAGGGTGGTGGTGAGGATGAGGGAGGATGAGGGAGGATGAGGGTGGTGGTGAGGATGAGGGAGGATGAGGATGGTGAGGGTGGTGGTGAGGATGAGGATGGTGATGTGATGGTAATGATTATGGGGGATAGTGAGGAAGGAAGAAGGTGGTGATGACTAATGATGATAATGGTGATGGCGATGATGGTGGTGGTGATGATAATGATGGTTTTGGTTGATGGAGGTTCCGATGATGATGAGGGTGATGGTGATTGTGATGATGAGGATGATAGTTATGGTGATGGTGATGATTGATGAGGATTATATTGGCTGATGAAGGTTAGGACGATGATGGTGGCGATAATGACTCTTTGTGATCGCTATCATTTCTGCAATTATTACTGTCATTTTATTATTACTATAACAACCTTCCTTATCATCACCAGCATCACCACAACGACCATCTTTATCATTGTCATCTTCGTCATCATCACTATCATTATCAAAGCCATCATTTTCATCACATAACGCCTAATATCTCAATCATTAAAAAATAGTAAAATAAATAAATAAATATGCAAATAAGTCATTACATAACCAAACATATAAATATTTTTTTGAAAAAAAAAAAAAAACATAAAGTAAAATCTAAAAAAAGGGAAAAAAAAAAGAAAATAAACAAATAATGAAAAAAATAATACAAGCTTAAAACAAATAAACAAATGATAAAATAAACAAATAAATAAAAATAAAGAGACAAATAATAAAATAAACAAATAATAAAAAAAATAAAAAAAAATAATAAAAGCTTTAATATTAATAAAAAAAAAATATATATATATATACAAAAATAATCAAATCCTCCCCTTTTTTTCCCCTCCAACAGGTGACATGGATGCATCTGGACCGCGTCATGTTCTTGACTGTTGATGACACGACTATCACGCTCATTCCAAGATTTCGCGTGACGCGTGAGGAAGTGAGTACATATCGTGGTACGCTACAGTTTAGTGTGCCAGGTCATGCAGCGGTACAACGGGTTATACGTGTGCGGTAATGGTGGGAGAGGATTCAAGGTTGGTAGTACGGTCGTGTGTTAAGTGTGTGAGAGTGTGTGTGTTAGTGTTTGTGTGTGTGTGTGTTGTGTGTGTGTGTGTGTGTTTGTGTTTGTGTTTGTGTGTGTGTTTGTGTGTGTTCGTGTATGTTTGTGTGTATGTTTGTGTGTGTGTGTGTGTAAGAGGTGTGGGTGGGGAGAGTGGGTTGATTGGGGTAAACTGGGTGGGTATACTTAGTAAGCTGGGTAATGGTAGGGAGGGGGAGGTAGGTTAGGTTAGGTAAAATTCTGAGGTGTTTAGGTAAATTAGGTAAAATCAATACTTCGAGTGATGGCAGGTATTTAGGTAAATTGGACTGCGTTGGGTAAAACTAGCACGAGTGAGGGGAAATGTTAGGATAAATTGGGTAGGGTAAATTAGCTGGGTAACATTAGGTTGGGTGATGGGAGGAATTTAGGTAAATTAGGTAAAATAAGTAGATTGAGAGACATAGGAGGTTGAATAATAGGATATATTTGGGTAAATTAGTTAAGTTTGGCAAAATGAGGAGAAGGTTGAGTGAAACAGGAGTCTGGGAGAACATTTCTTATCTGTTTGCATAATGGTGATGATAATGATAATGATTATTATGGAAAAAATAACAACAATGATGAGGATAATCCTAATCATACCTACACACTCAGTAATAATATCAATCCTGATAAAGGTAATGATTAAAAGAAAAAACATTTTCAACTACTATAACAATAAAAAAATATAATCTATTAACAATAACAATAATGCAAATGAGCATAGATTCGTTTGGATCAGTAAGCTCTGTGTTGCATGACGTGGATTTCATAACCAGCTTTATCTTTTGTTTCTGTAACTTTAAGCAATCATTAATTTCACTGAAAAAGTAAATTTATTAAAAAGTATTCTTAGAAAATTATATTTAGTCTTTTTATGTTTGTATTTCTTTTTTTCTTCTTCTTCGTTATCTTTCCCTCCAACTCTCTTTCTCTTTATATAACTATCTCTATCTCTAATATATATATATATATATATATATATATATATATATATATATATATATATATATATATATATATTATATATTTTGTGTGTATATATATATATATATATATATATATATATATATATATATATACATATATATATATATATATAGTATATATATATATATATATAAATATATATATATATATATATATATATGTATATATCTTTTTATATGTATATCCCTCTCTCTCTGTCTCTCTCTGTCTCTTACCCTTACCCACCCAATCCCTACCAAACCTTATCTACCTATCCCTACCCACCCCTACCCATCTACTCCCTACCTACCCATCCCTACCCACCCTTACCCACCCACTCTCTACTTCACTCCCCTACCCACCCACTCCACCTACTCCACCCCCCCTACTCCACTCTGCTCTTCCGCTTCCAGTCCCACCGGAGTTCATCGACGAGGAGAGCAGCCCCTCTCACGTGGCGGTGCAGGAGGGGAATGATGTCCGCCTCGTGTGCAGGGCCAAAGGTGTTCCGAAACCGAGCATTCACTGGACCCGAGAAGACGGCAAGACATTCACCACC
>NC_051420.1:8921181-8930085 GCF_015228065.2 Penaeus monodon
CACACACCACACACACACACACACACACACACACACACACACACACAACACACACACACACCCACACGCACACACACACACACAAATACTTGAAACGAGATCTAATTCCCGACCGACAGCGCATCCGCCTTTCATCACACCTTGAGACGCACTAAATAAAAAACACAGGGCGTTCTCCTTATATCGTGGGGGAGAAGGAGGACATGGAGGAGGGAGGGAGGGAGGGAGGGAGGGAGAGAGGGAGGAGGGAGGGAGGGAGGGAAGGAGGGAGGAGGGAGGGAGGGAGGAAGAAGGTTCGAGGACAAGAAAAAATAGAAAGACAGGGAGAAGGAAGAGACAGGGGAGAGCGAAGGAGGGGAACAGGGAGGAGAAGGAGAAGGAGAAGGACAGGAGGAGAGAAAGAGGACAGAGAAAAGGAGAAGAGGAGGAGGAGGGGGGAAGGAGAGGGGCAGGGAAAATAAGGAGGAAGGGGAAAGACAAGAAAAACGAGAACAGGAAGTAGGAAGAGGAGAGCGAAGGAGAAGGGAAGGAGGAGAGAAGAAGGAGGAGGGAAGGAGGCGGATAAGGAAAAGGAGGAAAAGAAAAACGAGAACAGGGAGAAGTAGGAGGAAAACGATAATGAGGAGGACTAAGGGTAGAAGGAGATAAAGAGGAGAACAGGGAAAAAGAGGAGAAGAAGGTGTCACAAGAGGAGAATGGGAGGAGGAGAGAAGGAAGAATTTATAGAGAAGGAGAAGGAAAGGAAGAGGAGGAGGAGAATAGAAAAAGAGGCGTAGAAGGAAGACAAGGAAGAGTAAAGGAGGAGGGGGAGGGTAATAAGAAGGAGGAAGGAAAGAAGGAAGAAGGAAGTGAAGGAGAATTTGATTGTATCTTTTTTTCCGCGTCTTATTCTCCCGAGAAATTCAGTTTTCTCTTGGTTTCTGGATTTCGTAGATAATATGACATGTAAATAAACTAAGATGTAGATAAACTGATCTATAGATAAACTCCACTTGTAGCGAGATGTAGCTTCTTCGCTGATTTCACGCGCTTTGTTTTCGCCTTAAATAGTCCCTAACGCACCTTGCTGTTGGTGACATCCCTAATGACATTTAATTATGTGGCATTTTAATGGTATTTAAGATAGTCTTGTCGATGTTCAACGATGAGATCCTATTAACGACATTTAATAAAGGTACATTTTTACTGATACTTAAGAAAGTGACAATTTTATTAATATTTAACAGTTAGACTTTTTACCGACACTTGAAAAAAGGTATATTTTTACTCATATTTCACAATATGACCCTTTTATCGATATATATTAAAGATGCATTTTTTACCGATAATTAAGAATATTATGTTCTTCTACCAGTGTTATCTTTACTGGCAACGTTACTACTAACAACACTTTTTCCATTACTATTTTTACGAGTAACATCATTTCCTATAGCAATCGATTACCATCATATGATAATAAATGTGTGTGCCTGTCTGCGAATTTCGATTGTCTCTAGAACAAGGCATAGTATGGACATGAAACCTTAATTGGTATATTGCTAAAGACCTAGCGTAGTGCATTCTAGAGTGTGAAGTTCATTGGATGAGCAATTGCAAGAGAAAAGAGAAAAAAAAAGTCAAAGAAACAGATTTAAATATATTTCAGTGTGAGTGTGGGTGTTTTATTCGAGATAGTGTTGTGTCTGTGTATTTGTACTGTGATTGTCTTAGGAATAGAAAGGATAATGTATGATGGTTTTCCCAATGAATTTTGACAACCCACTTAAGCACATTTAGAGTGGCTTCTGCAAAGGAAAAGCTGGTAGCTAAACCTAGACTGATGAAAACCTATTTGACAGAAAAAAATATAGAAAATAGTAATGATGATAATAATAATAACGGTAATAATAAAAACAACAACAACAACAACAACAATAATAATAATAATAATAATTATTATTATTATTATTATTATTATTATTATTATAATGATAAAAATAATAAGAATAGTGATAATGATAATGATAATAATAATAATAATGAAAATTATAATGATTAATAATGATAATAATAATAATGATAATAATAATAATAGTAATAATAATGGTAATGAAAGTGATAATAATAATAATAATTGTAATGAAAATGATAATAATAATGTTAATATGGTGATGTCGAATATATAATATATATATAATAATAGATATATATTATATATATTATATAATATAATATATATAATATATATATATATTATTATATATTATTATATATATATATTATTTTAATATATAATATTATATATATATATTATATATATATATATTATATATTAGAAGTTTGAAAAATACGAAACTTCTGTACATTTAAATTCAAGGTCGTGAGAAAGATTCCCTGTTTTTCCTTTTCTCTCTCTCTTCCTCCTCTCTCTCTCTCTCTCCCCTTTTCCCTCTCATTCCTTCCTCTCTCCCCTCCTCTCTCTCTCCTCTTCTCTCTCTCCTACTCCTTCTCCCTCTCCATTCCTCTCTCTCTCTCTCTCTCTTTTTCTCTCCTTTTTTCTCTCCTTTTCTCCTCTCTCTCTCTCCTCCTCTCTCTCCCCCCTCCTCTCTCTCTCCTCTTTCAATTCCCCTCACCTCTTTTCCCCTCCCCTCTCTCTCTCTCTCTCTCTCTCTCTCCCTCTCTCTCTCTCTCTCTCTCCTCTCTCGCTCTCTTCTGTCTCTTCTCTCGTCCCTCCTCTCTCTCTCTATCTCTCTTCTCTCTCTCCTCTCTCCTCTCTTCTCTCTCCTTCTCCCCTCCCCTGTCTCTCTCTCTCTCTTCTATCTCTTCTCTCTCTCTCTCTCTCCCCCTCTCTCTCTCTTCTCTCTCTCTCTCTCTCTCTCTCTCCCTTCTCTCTCTCTGTCTCTCTCTCTCTCTATCCCTCTCTCTCCTCTCTTCTTCTTTATCTTTCGCTCTGTCTGCCTCTCTCTATTCTCCCTTTTCTCTCTTCTCTCTCTTCCCTCCCTCTCTTTCCCCTTCTCTCTTTTTCTCTTCCCCTCTCTATCTCCTCTCTTCCTTTCCTCTCTCTTCTCTCTCTCTTATTCCATTTCCCTCCCCTCCTTGTTGGCTCCTCTCAATCTCCTCCCATCTCGGGGCTCTTCCCCCTTCCAAATCTGCAAAATTTACTCTTTGGAAAAATTGCCTTTCCTTCTCCCTTTTATTCTTTCAACCCTTCCCTTCCGATCCCCTTGTCTCTCTCACTCTCTCCCACTTTCCCTTCCCTTTAATCTCACATTTCTTCTTCTCCTCACTCTCTCCTGGCTTCCCACTTCCCCTTCCCCCTCCCCAAAAAAAAAAAAACCCCCCCCCCCCCTTTTTTTCCCCTAAACCCCTCTTCCCCCCCCCTCCCCCGCCCCCGTTTTTTTTTCCCCCCCCCCCCAATCTTTTTTCCCCCCTTTTTCCTCCCTTTTCCCTTTCCCCCTTTTTTCCCCCCTCCCTTTTTCCTTTTCTTTTTTGGGTTTCTTTCCCTTTTTCCAAAATTTATTAAATGGGGGTTTGCTGACTAGAAAGACGCCTTTTTTACTTTAAGTTATTTGTTTTTGGGGGTTTAGGGGGGAAAAAAACGCAATACTATCAATTATTTTTATTGTGAATTACAATAAACAAAATTGAATGAATACGCAAATAAATTTCGGGCTATACTTTTCAAAATTTTTTTCGCCTCTTAAATTCCTTTTAGTCACCTTTTTCATTTTTCAATATTTTAAAAATTTTTCAGTGTTCTTTTAACCCACGCCCGCACACATCCTATAGATTTCACCAGACCCTCAATCTCCATCCCCGCTGGTCTTAAATCCACTACCCCGCTAGACAAGGCCTGGGAAAAACAAAAAAACAAATTTAAAAGAAAAAAAAAAAAAAAAAAGACCATTATTCCCATCCCCCTGAAAAAAAAAAAATTCGATTCCACCAACCTCATTCAGATGCACCCAATGTTCAACTGATCGTTTTAAAACCACTCTTAAGCCCCACAAAAATTTCAATTATAACGCAAAACATTAGCACCGACGTGACCCCAGCTGGCCCTCCCTCAGCTACCACCTCGCCGGGCCTTTCCTCTCAAAAAAAAAAAAAAAAAAAAAAAAAATTGAAAAAAAAACATTACTTAGGCCCTACCACGATAACTACCCCTTCTAGCTACACCACAGACAGCGATGACGTCACGCCCACAGACAGTCTTGTTGAATTAATTAACGGTTATCAGATATTGAGATGATAATTACCTTCATTTTCCTTCGTTTTGCATCTTTCCTACGTTACCTTTAGTGATTTAGTGGACGAAAATCTATGTTTAAACGCATATAATTGTTGTTTGAAGTATAAAATTGCAAAAAACATTTAAAAAAAAATGGACCTGTCGCTGTTCTTTTTTATATCGATTTTTTTTTTTTTTTTCTTTTTTCTTTTTTTTTTTTCCTTAATTTTTTCCTTTCTAAATGACAGTAAAAGATGCATTTTTTTCAGTATCTGCTTTTATTATTGCAATTTTTTTTCATTGTTTTTTTTGTTGTTTGCTGTTGTTGTTGTTTTTGTTGTTGAATTATTCATCACAAAAAAATAATGTTTTCCCCATCTCTTTTTTTTAAAAGAAGTCATCAAAAATATCACCACTTCAGGCATTTTATTATAATCTTGACCCAAATTGATCACCATAACATCCAACCTTAATCACCATCACCATCGAAATAAAACCTGTCACTTATACCAAACCCCCACCCCCCCCCTTTTAATCACTTACCCCATAACCCCCCCCCCATCCTCCCCCACCCCCCAACCGCCCTCCCTCCCCTCCCTCTCCTCCCCCCCCCCTACCCCCCCCTTCCCTCCCCCTCCCCTTCCCCCCTCTCCTCCTCTCCCTCCTCCCCTCCCCCACCCCCTCCCCCCCCCTCTCACTCCCAATCCCTTCCCCCCCCTCACCCCCTACACCCCTCCCTCTCCCCCTCACCCCTTTCACCCTCCCTCCCCCCCCCCCCACCCCCCCCTTTCACCCCCCCCCCTCCCCCCCCCCTCTCCCCTCCCCCTTTCCCCCATCATCCCCCCCCCAACCCCCTTTCCCCCCACCCCCCCCCCTCCCCCCTTTTTTAAGGAAAATTTCCGGGGTCGGGGAAATTTTTTTTAAAACGGGTTTTCTCTATCGGTTAATTAAAGGGGGGGGTCCCCCATTTTATTTTTTTGGGGTTAGCCTCTGTCTGTCTGTTTCTTCTGTCCCGTTTTTTTTTTTTTCTCTCTTTTTTTTTTTTCTTTTCTCTCTTTTCTCCTCTTTTCTTTCTTTTTTCTTTCTCTCTTTTTCTCTTTTCTTTTTTCTCTCTGTCTCTCTCTGTCTTCTTTTTCTCTCTCTTTTCATCTCTCTCTCTCTCTCTCTCTCTCTCTCTCTCTCCTCTTCTCTCCCCTTTTCCCCTCTCTCTCTCTCTCTCCTCTCTTTCTTCCCCTCTCTCTCTCTCTTTCTTCTCTCTCTTCTTTCCCCTCTCTTTCTCTCTTCCCCTTTTCTCCTTCTTCTTTCCTTTTTTCTTTTTTTTTTTTCTTTTCTCTTTCTTTCCTTTTTTTCTTTTCCCCCTTTTATTGTTTTTTTTTTTTTCTTTTTTCCTTTTTCCCTATCTTCTATTTTTTATTTTATCCCTTTTTTTCTTCCCCTTTTTCTTTTTTTTTTCTTTTTTTTTTTTTTTTTTTTTTTTTTTTTTTTTTTTTTTTTAGATTTATTATTTATTTTATTATTTTTTTATTTTATAATTTATAATTTATTTTATTAATATTATATGTTTTTTATTATATTTTTATATATTTTATTTTTTTTTTTAATTATATTTATATTTTTTTTTATTATTTTTTATTTTTTTTTGTTTTTTTTTTTTTTTTTTATAATATATATATATATATATATAATATATATATATATTATATATATTATAATAATAATAATATATTATATATTAAAAATATAAATAATAATAATAATAATAATTAATTTTAATAATAAAAAAATTTAAAAATTTTGGGGTTTTTTGTTTTGTGTGGGTGGTTTTTTGGGGTTTTTTAAATTTTTTTTTTAAATAATATAAAATAAATTTTTTTTTATTTATTTATATTTTTTTTTTTTTTTTTTTTTTTGTTATTTTTTTTTTTTAAAAAAAAAAATAATTATATATATATATATATATATATATAATAAATTATATATTATATAATATATATATAAAAAAATATATATATAAAATATTTTAAAAAATATATATTATATAATATTATATATATATATATAAAAATTATATAATAATATATTTTAAATTTTTTTGTTTTTTTTTTTTAAAAAATTTATAATTTAAAATTTTTTTTTTTAGATAATATTTTAAAGTAAATTTTTTTTTTATTTTATGATTAAATTTTTTTCTTTGTTTTTTTTTTTTTTTTTTTCTTTTAAATATTATATATTAATAATTATTATAATAAAAAAAAAAAATATTATATAAATAATTATATAAATAAAAAAATATATAAATAATATATAATAAATATAATAATATATATATATTATATTAAGATATATTATTATATTATATAATAAAATTAATAATATAATATAAATAAAAAAATATATTTATATATATATAAAATTTATTATTATATATATATATTATATATATAATATATAATTTTATATATTATATATATTAATAAATTTTATTAAATATAAATTTATATAAAATTAGTTATATATATTATTTAATAATATATATTATAAATATAGAACAAAATAAAAGAAGAAAAAAAAGGAGGCAAAAGGGAAGAAAAGAAAAAAAATATAAAAAAAATAAGAAAAAAAGAACATTTCATTTTTGGGACAAACTGATGCTGCGATTGCTGGGGAGGAAAGGGGGAGACGGGGAGAAAATTAAGATAAATTGACACACACAACACACACAAAAACACACACACACCACAACATATTATGTAATATAATATAAAATATAATTATATATATATTATATATATAAATTTTTAAAATATAAGCATATATATATATATAGAAATATATATAATATTATATAATATTAAAAATATATATATATATATTATATATATATATATATATAATATATAAAGGTGTTATTATAAATTTTTTTTATATAAATTATAATATTTTAAATATATATTATATATATATTTAAATTTTAAAATATAATTAAATTTTTTATATAAATAAAAAAAAATAAAAATAAATTTTATATAAATAAAAAAATAAAATATATATATTTATGTATTATATATATATATAATAATATATATATAATAAAATATAATAATAATTTTAATATATATATATATATATAAACACACAACCCCAAAACCACACACACACACACACACACACACCAAACACACACACAACACAACATATCTACTATCTATCTATCTATTATCCTATCTATCTATTATCTATATATTGTATATATATAATATTTTATATATATATATATATTAAAATAATATATATAATATTATATATATATGCAATATATCTAACACACCACACACACACACACACAACACACACACACACAACAAACCCTACAGACACATACATAAAAAGACAGACAGATAGATAGGCACACTGATAGATAAACATTTAGACACACAGGTAGAATGGCAGCTAGCTAGCAAAATAGACATAGATAACCACACATATAGATAATTAGATAACCAAATAGACAGATATAGAGACCCATGCATAACCCTAGAAAAAAAGGATCAGACAGAAGGGAGAAAATAGAAGAAGATAGAAGTTAGAGAGAGAAAAGAAAGAAGAGAGAAAGAGAGAGGGAGGAGAGAGAGAGAAGAGAGAGAGGAGAGAGAGGAGAGAGAGAAAAGGAGAGGAGAGAGAGAGAGAAGAGAGGGAGAGAGAGAGAGAGAGAGAGAGAGAGAGAGAGAGAGAAAAAGAGAGACAGAGAGAGACAGAGAGAAAGAAAGAGACAGAGAAAGAGAGAGAAAGAAAAAAAAGAAAGAAAGAGAGAGAAAAGAGAGACAAAGAAAAAAAAGAAAAGAGAGAAAAAAAAAAAAACAGACAGACAGACAGACAGACAGACAGAGGCTATATCCCCAAAACATAGAATCGGGGACGCCTTCCCATTATATTAATCCGATAGAGAAAACCCGTGTAAGTCGACCAGCAAATAATCTCAAGACAGAGTCCGTGTCTTGGAAAGTCTGTTGGACCCTTGATAAGAAAGCGGGGAGGGGGAGAAGGGGGGTGAGGGAAGGTGAAAGAGGGTGAGGGGGAGAGGGAGGGGTGTAGGGGGTGAGGGAGGGAGAGGGATTGGGAGGTGTAGAGGGAGGGGGAGGGGGAGGGGGAGGGAGTGAGGGGAGGGGAGGGTGAAAGAGGGTTGAGGTGGTAGAGGGAGGGGAGGGGGTAAGAGAAAGGGGGAGGGAGGGGTGTAGGGGGTGAGGGAGGGGAGGGGGTAAGAGCGGGTGAGGGAGGGTGTAGGGGGTGAGGGAGGGAGAGGGAGGGGGAGGGAGGGCGGTTGAGGGGGTGAGGGAGGATGAGGGGGGGGTTATAGTGGTAGTGATCAAGGGTGGTGGTGAGGGTTATGGTGATAAGTGACAGTGTTGATTACGATGGTGATGGTGATTAAGGTTGCGATGTTGATGGTGATCAATTGTGATCAAGATTATAATAATAATGCCTGAAGTGGTGATATTATTGATGACATTCTTATTAAAGAAGACAGAGATGGTAATAACATTAGTGATGATGATGACGATAATTACAACAACAATAACAACAACAACAGCAAACAACAAAAAAACAATGAAAATAATAATTGCAATAATAACAGTCAGATACTGAAACTGCATCTTTACTGCTTATCGAAGAAAAGTTAAGTTTAAGGGCATTAA
>NC_051420.1:8930185-8932685 GCF_015228065.2 Penaeus monodon
CCTGTCGATGTGTTCAGTTGTTCATTGTTATTCGAGAGACAGACAGAGGAGAGGGAGGGTTGAGGGGGAGAGCCAGGGGTGAGGAAGGAGGGAGGGAGAGGGAAGAAATGAAGGAGGGAGGGATAGGAGAGAGAGAGGGAAGAGATGAGGGAGAATGTGAAAAAGGGATGGTCAGTAAAGGTAAGGCAGTGTGATGGGACAAGAGAAACGGGCAGAGAATGAGGAGAGAAGAGATAGACAAAACAGCAAAATCATCACTGAAGTAGCATGACTAATTTTGAAATGCAGGACGCGAGTAAGAGAGGGTAGGGTTGAGCTACAAGGCCTCCCCCACCCTCCCTCCTCCCTCACAACACCCCTCCCTTCTCACAACCCCCCTCCCTCCTCCCTCACAACCCCCATCCCTCCTCCCTCACAACCCCATCCCTCCTCCCTCACAACCCCCATCCCTCCTCCCTCACAACCCCATCCCTCCTCCCTCACAACCCCCTCGCTCCCTCACAACCTCCTCCCTCGTAACCCCACCCTCCCTCCAAGTCCTCTCCCTCAGAACCCCCTCCTTCCCAACAACTCTCCCTCACCCCTTTTTTCTCCTTAACAAGTCCTCTCCCGCACAGCCCTCCCCCTATCCAATCCTCCCTCACAACCTACCCCCCTACCAAGATCTCCCTCACAATCTCCTCACCCCCTAACACCCTCTCCAACAAATTCCTCTTCCTCACAACTTTCTCCCGCTCACAACCTCGTGTCACTCATACTTTCTTCTTCCTCATCCTAACATCCAACTTATTTATGAACATGACCTTGAAGCCCTGTCGATAGCTTTAAAAAATATATGCAAATTAGAAGAAAAAAGGTTACATACAACAGAAAACGAGCAACAGAAAACGAGCAACAGAGAACAAGCGACAGAGAACGAGCCACAGAGAGCGAGCGACAGAGAAAGAGCAACAGAATCAAGCGACAGAGAACGAACAGCAGAAAACGAGCAACAGAAAGCGAGCGACGAGTGAAAGCGAACGAACATAAAAAAAACGAGCAACAGAAAACGAACAACAAAAAAACGAACACCAAAAAACGAACAACAAAACACGAACACCAAAAAAACGAACAACAGAAAACGAACAACAGAAAACGAACAACAGAAAACGAGCGACAGAGAACGAGCGAAAGAGCAATAGACAGGCGGGCAAGAAAACTATCACGAGACAAACGACACACATAAAGGAGAAATAGGAACTCTCCATCATCCGTATTGGCGTCTCAGGAGGAACAGCCAAGGAGCAGAGAGCTGTCGGCACAGTTAGCCAAAAGGGGATGGCCTTACCCGCTGTTCTAACAACTCATTTGCATAGTGACGGGTTTTGCCTCATTTTTTAAATATATATATTATATTTTTCTTTTTTTTTCTTTTCTTTTCTTGTATATATATATATTCTTTTCTTTTCTTTTCTTTTCTCTCTTTTTTTTTCTTTCTTTCTTTTTTTCTTGTATATATATATATTCTTTTTTTTTTCTCTCTCTTTTTTCTTTCTTTCTTTTTTTCTTGTATATATATTCTTTTCTTTTCTTTTTTCTCTCTCTTTTTTTTTTTTTTTTTTTTTTTTTTTTTCTTTTTTTAAGGGGGTGTAACTCGGTTATTATGGGTCGTTATCAGTGATATTGTATTGATCTGAGAGTAACTGTACTTTCGTTTTTTCTCTGTTGTTGTTGTTTTTGGTGAGATTTTGTTGTTGTTGTTCATGTCATTGCTTTTTCATTTTTTGTTATAATGATCATTATTATCATTATTATCATTATTATCATTATTATCATTATCATTATTATCATTATTATCATTATTATCATTAACATCGTTATTTCCATTATTATCATTATTATCGTAATTATGTTATTTTATTGATATCATGATCATCCTTCTTGCTTTTTTTATTAGAATCATCCTTTCTATCATTCATTCAGTTTGTGCAATGAAGATAAAGGTTTATGCAATGAGGATAAAGTTTATGCAATGAAGATAAAGTTTATGCAATGAAGATGAAATTTTATGCAATGAAGATAAATTTTTATGCAATGAAGATAAATGTTTATGCAATAAAGATAAATGTTTATGCAATGAAGAAAGAGTTAAGCAATGAAAATAATGTTTATGCAATAAAGGCAACTAGTTTATGCAAGGATGATGGTAACAATGTAGCGCTAGTAGTAGTAGTGATTATGAAAATAGTGATAGTAATAACGGTGGTAATAATGATAACAATGATAATAATGATAAAAATGATAATGATAATGATACTGATAATAGTGATAATCATAATGATAGTCATAACAACAATAAGCTAACTACAATAGTAGTAGCAATAGGAGTAATAATGATAATGATTTTATTAACATTAGTATAAATATTACAATAATAATAAGAAGGCAATGGTGATAAATTATAACAAAAATGATAATGTTATATGCTATAATTTCTTAAATTTATAATGATATTAATAAC
>NC_051420.1:8940185-8950185 GCF_015228065.2 Penaeus monodon
AGAATAGAGATAACATTATAAATATTAGGAAGCGGCGAGCATGTGGCGGTTAGACTGTGAAGCGGTTTTGTTTCTTAATGAAGACAGAGAGGGTGGTCATATATATAATATAATATATATATATATATATATATATATATATATATATTTTATATATATTTTTTTTTTTTTTTTTTTTTTTTTTTTTTTTTTTTTTTTTTTTTTTTTTTTTTTTGGGGGGGGGGTTGTTTGTTTGTTTGTTTTTTTGTTTGTTGTTTTGTTGATTAACTTCATTGCATCTTTATCATTATCATCATCAGTTAATATTATCATCATAGATTCTTATTTTCATAATTATCATTACTATTTCTATAACCGTTATTAATATCATTATAAATATTTAAGAAATATAGCATTATAACTATTATCATTATTGTTATTAATTTTATCACCATTGGCCTTCTTATTATTATTGTAATATTTATTACTAATGTTAATAATATCATTATCATTATTACTCCTATTGCTACTACTATTGTAGTTAGCTTATTGTTGTTATACTATCATTATGATTATCACTATTATCAGTATCATTATCATTATCATTTTTATCATTATTATCATTGTTATCATTATTACCACCGTTATTACTATCACTATTTTCATAATCACTACTACTACTAGCGCTACATTGTTACCATCATCCTTGCATAAACTAGTTGCCTTTATTGCATAAACATTATTTTCATTGCTTAACTCTTTCTTCATTGCATAAACATTTATCTTTATTGCATAAACATTTATCTTCATTGCATAAAAATTTATCTTCATTGCATAAAATTTCATCTTCATTGCATAAACTTTATCTTCATTGCATAAACTTTATCCTCAATGCATAAACCTTTATATTTATCGCATAAGCTTAATGAATGATAGAAAGGATGATTCTAATAAAAAAAAGCAAGAAGGATGATCATGATATCAATAAAATAACATAATTACGATAATAATGATAATAATGGAAATAACGATGTTAATGATAATAATGATAATAATGATAATAATGATAATGATAATAATGATAATAATGATAATAATGATAATAATGATAATGATAATAATGATAATAATAATAATGATGATAATAATGATCATTATAACAATGAAAAAGCAATGACATGAACAACAACAACAAAATCTCACCAAAAACAACAACAACAGAGAAAAAACGAAAGTACAGTTACTCTCAGATCAATACAATATCACTGATAACGACCCATAATAACCGAGTTACACCCCCTTAAAAAGAAAAAAAAAAAAAAAAAAAAAAAAAAAGAGAGAAAAAAAGAAAAGAAAAGAATATATATACATATACAAGAAAAGAAAAAAAAAGAAAAAAATATATATATATATTTAAAAAATGAGGCAAAACCCGTCACTATGCAAATGAGTTGTTAGAACAGCGGGTAAGGCCATCCCCTTTTGGCTAACTGTGCCGACAGCTCTCTGCTCCTTGGCTGTTCCTCCTGAGACGCCAATACGGATGATGGAGAGTTCCTATTTCTCCTTTATGTGTGTCGTTTGTCTCGTGATAGTTTTCTTGCCCGCCTGTCTATTGCTCTTTCGCTCGTTCTCTGTCGCTCGTTTTCTGTTGCTCGTTTTCTGTTGTTCGTTTTCTGTTGTTCGTTCGCTGTTACTCGTTCTCTGTCGCTCGATCTCTGTTGCTCGTTTCTGTTGCTCGTTCTCTGTCGCTACGTTCTCTGTCGCTCGTTCTCTCTCTTGTTCCTTTCGCAGGTTATTCTTTTGGCCTGTGTCTGTTTGTCTGTCTCACTGGCTGTCTGTCTGTTTCTCTCTCTCTCTCTCTCTCTCTTCTCTCCTCCCTCTCTCTCTCTCTCTCTCTCTCTCGCTCGTCTCTCTAGCGCTCTCTCTCCTCTCTCTCTCTCGTCCTTTCTATCCCTCAATTTCTCTTTCTACTTTTTTTTGTGGGGTGGGGGGCGAGATGAGGGAAGGATTACCCTCATTAAGAGAAGTGATTGTATTCTCTCGTCTCTCCCTCTCCTTCGTCCTCTTTTCTCTCTCTTGTCCATTTCGCATTTCGTCTGTCCATTCTTCGCTTTAGTTTAGTTATGTGTAATATATAGTGATATATATATATATATATATATATATATGTATAGTATCTATATATATATATATATATATATATGTGTGTGTGTGTGTGTGTGTGTGTATGTTTTTGTTTGTGTGTTTGTGTGTATATAATATATCTCTAATCTCTATATATATCTCTCTAATATATATTCTATCTACCTGGTGTGTGTGTGTGTAATTGTTTTATGTATATTATATATTATATATATCTATATATAATATATAGATATATAATATATTCATCTATGCCTATATGTGTGTGTCGTGCATACAATATGTGTATACATGTTTTAGTTTATACATAACATGAATAGATGATAGATTACAGATATATTGAATAGATATACAGATGGATAGGTGATAGACAGACAGATAGGTAGAATAAGATATACACATATAAAGACTATAAAACCAAAGTTATAACTCCAGCGTCCGAACCGCAATGTAGAGGCGATAATGACTTGGTCTTCGTCGGTCGATCGTCCCCCCGAGACTATTGTACAAAAGACATTTCGGCTTCGTCTTAAAGTTCGGACTTTTTTGTGCGCGTGAACCTGTCACTTGCACGGCGCCATCTTGGGGGGGGGGGGGAGAGATGGAGAGGTAGGGGGGGGGGAGAGGGGGGGAAGAGGAGAGGAGGGTGAGGAGAGGAGGAGGGGGGGGAAGAATGGAGAGGAGGGGGAGGATGAGTGCGGAGAGGGGGGAGAAAGCGTTCTATGATTCGGAGGATAGCGGGAAGAGGTATTACTGTTATTATGCAGAGGCGGATCGCGGGGGGACGAACGGGAATAGGAGGCTGCTACCGGATGATTCTAGGAGTTGGGGACAGCTGCATGGCCGAGTCGGGGCCGTGCGTTGGATGAAGGTAGTCGTGGGACGCGCCGGCGGAGGGGGAAGCAGGCTGGGTCCCGAATGGGAGGAGTAGACTGAGGCGATACGAAGGGGTCGGTGACAAGGGAGGGGGGACAAGGAGGGGAAGGAGGAGAGAGGGGGGGGAGAGCGTGGAGGCAGTCTTCGGAGGACGGCTGGGGATGATCACATGCGGGGAAGACGACAGAGTAGGGGGAGGACTGGCGAAGCAGCGTGCCACGCAAGGAGGAGGGGTAACAATCGCGTTGCAGGAGAGGAAGGAGAGAGGAGGATATGATCAGAGGGGTGGAGAAGATGTAGGAGAGAGGGAGAGGGGAAAGAGAGGGAAGACAGGGAAAAGGGAAGATGGAGGGCGGGAGGAAGGGTAGAGCAAGGAGGGGAGGAAGGGAGAGTGAGAGGAGGAGGAGAAAGGGAGGAAAAGTGGAGGAGGAGGAGAGGAATGAGGAGGGAAGAGGAGGAGGCGGAGAGAAGGAGGAAAAGCAAGGAGAAAAAGAGGGGAGAGAGAGAAAAAGGAAGGGGGAAACGGCATAGAGAGAAGGAAGTAGAAAGGATGGAGGAGGAGGAGGAGGGGGAGGAGAAGGAGGAGGAGGAGGAGAGGAGGAGTAGGAGAAGGCAGGAGGAGGAGGAGGATGAGGGGGAGAGGAGCAAGGAGGAGGAGGAGGATGGAGGAGGAGGGAGGGGAGGAGGAGGAGTATGGGAAGGCAGAGGCTGAGGAGGCTTCGGCGATAGGCTGAGTCGTCGGATGGGGGGTGCGGAGCATACAGGCGTCTCGGCGTCTTTTACCGTCCTATTCGGTCTTATTTTGCGCCTTCTATTTGCGTCATTCAGGGGATGGAAACTAAGACGTTCATTAGAGATGATAATGAAGTTGCTGTAGAACCATCGAGACTCAGAGAAGAAAGGAAGGAGTAAGAAGTAGAAAGACAAAGACGAGAAAGAAAAACCGTAGCACCGAGATGAGAAGATGGAGATTGAAAGAAACGAAGAAGAGAAAGAAAATAAGGATAATGATACAAACAAGAAGTTGATGATGGTTACGAAAACGAAAAAAAGAGAGAAGAAATAGAAGAAGATGAAATGGAAAAGGTTATAATGAAGATGGAGAAATATAAAGAAACTCGAGAAAGAAGCAGAAATCATTAGAGAGAGAGAGAGAAAAAAAATAAAATAATGAACGAATAAATGGAAAGAAAAAAAAAAAAGGCAACTCGTTACCTCTCTCGAGATCCCCCCCCCTAACCCTCCCCCTCCCCTCACCCCCCGGCGTCACCCCTCCCCCTCCCTCTTTCTCTCTCGAAAAAAAAAGCGGAAAATCAATAAGGTTCACATTAGCTGAGGTTTGACGCGGTGAAGGACCCTTAATGCGCCGGTGCAATGGAGGGCGTGTAACATGATGCTTGGCCAATCATCTCCTTACGAGTGGGGATGTTGTGGTGGGGGGGGGGGGGGGTATGGTCGGGATGTGTGTACGTACCTGTACATAAATACACATAGATACACATACATACATACATAAATGCATACACACATTTATACGTATATACATATATGCATGCCTACATCCATGCATACGCACACACACACACACAAACACATTGATGCCACACATTTACACACACACAAATACACACACACACACACACACACACACACACCCACACAACCAAACACCACACCACACACCACAGCACAACGCACACACGCCACACGCACACGCACACACACACACACAAATACTTGAAACGAGATCTAATTCCCGACCGACAGAGCATCCGCCTTTCACACCCCTTGAGGACGCACTAAAAAAAAACACAGGGCGTTCTCCTTATATCGTGGGGAGTAAGGAGGACATGGAGGAGGGAGGGAGGTAGGGAGGGAGGGAAAGAGGGGAGGAGGGAGGGAGGGAGGGAAAGGATGGTAGGAAGGGAGGGGGGGAGGAGGAAGGGAGGAGGAGGGAGGTAGGGAGGGAGGGAAGCAAAAGGAGAGAAGGTTCGAGACAAGAAAAAATAGAAATACAGGGAAGGAAGAGACAGGGAGGCGAAGGGGGGGGACAGGGAGGGCATGAGAAGAAAGTACAGGATTAGAGAAAGAGGACATAGAAAATGAGAAGAGGATGAGGAGGGGGAAGGAGAGGGGCAGGGAAAATAGGAGCAAGGGGAAGAAGAAAAACGGAGAACAGAAGTAGGAAGAGGAGAGCGAAGGAGAAGGGAAGGAGGAGAGAGAAGAGGAGGGAAGGAGGCGGATACGGAAAGGAGGAAAGAAAACGCGAACATGGAGAAGTAGGAGGAAACGATAATGAGGAGGTACTAAGGTAGAAGGAATAAAGAGGAGAATCAGGGAAAAAGGGGAGAAGAAGGTGTCCACAGAGGAAGAATGGGAGGAGGATAGAAGGAAGAATTTATAAGAAGGAGTAAGGCATGAGGATGAGGAAGAAGAACAAGGAAAGAAGGAGTAGGAGAGAAAAATAATAAGTTATCAGAGAAGAGAAGGACAGGAAGAGAGTAGGAGAATAGAAAAAGAGGCGTAGAAGGAGACAATGAAAGAGTAAAAGGAGGAGGGGGAGGTAACATAAGAAGGAGGAATGAAAGAGTACGACGGACGTGAGGAGAATTAGTATTGTATCTTTTTTTCCGCGTCCTTATTCTCCCGGAATTCAGTTTTTCTCTTGTTTCTGGGGATTTCGTAGATAATATTACATGTAAATAACTAAGATGTAGATCAAACTGATCTAATAGCTAAACACCACTTGTAGCGGATATGTAGCTTCTTCGCTGATTCCACGCGCTTTGTTTTCGCCTTAAATAGTCCCTAACGCACCTTGCTGTTGGTGACATCCCGAATGACATTTTAATTATGTGGCATTTTAATGGTATTTAAGATAGTCTTGTCGATGTTACAATCGACGATATCCGATTAACGACATTTAACTAACGTACATTTTTACTGATACTAGAAAGTTGACAATTTTATTAATATTTAACAGTTAGACTTTTTACCGACACTTGAAAAAAGGTATATTTTTCCCGATATTTAACGGAGCGTCAATTTTTACTCATATTTCACAATATGACCCTTTTATCGATATATATTAAAGATGCATTTTTTTACCGATGATTAAGAATATTATGTTCTTTCTACCAGTGTTATCTTTCGCTGGCGACGTTACTGCTAATAACACTTTTCTATTAGTATTTTTACGAGTGACATCCTTTCCTATAGGTCCATCGATTACCATCATATGATGATAAATGTGTGTGCCTGTCTGGCCTGCGAATTTCGATTGTCACTCTAGAAACAAGGCACAGTAATGGCCATGAACATTAATTGGTATATTGCAAGCCCTAGCGAGGTGCATTCTAGAGTGTCAAGTTCATTGATGAGCAATTGCAGAGAAAAAGAAGAAAAAACAGTCAAAGAAACAGATTGAAATATTTTCAGTGGAGTGTGGGTGTTGGCAGATTCGAGATAGTGTTGTGTCTGTGTATTTGTACTGTGATTGTCTTAGAATAGAAAGGATAATGTATGATGGTTTTCCCATGAATTTTGACAACCACTTAGGCACTTTAGATGGCTTCTGCAGGAAAAGCTGTACTAAACCTAGACTGATGAAAGCCTATTGACAGAAAAAAATATAGAAAATAGTATGATGATAATGATATAATAGTAATAAAACAACACAACAACACAACAACAATAATAATACTACTTATTCTTCTTCTTATTATTATTATTATTATTATTATCACATGATAATAATAATAGACTATGATAATGATAATGATAATGATAATAATAATGCAAATTATAATAAATAATAAATAATAAATGATATGAACAGTGCACTAATAACTACTAATAATTGTAATGAAAATGATAATATCATGTTTAATATGTGAGATTTCGATATTATATATACTCTCTATATCATATATATATAGTATATAATCTTATATATATCTATATATACTTATATATATATATATATATATATACTATTATAAATGTCGAAGTTTGAAAATTCGAAACTTCTATACCTTTAATATCAAGGGTTACATGAGAAAATACTGAGTGAGTTGACACCTTTTCTCTCTCTCATCTCTCTCCTCCTCTCTCTCTCCTCTCCTCTCTCATCCTCTCTCCATCTCTCTCTCTCTCTCTCTCTCAATCTCTCGTCTCTGCTCTCTCTCCTCTCTACTCTCTCTCTCTCTCTTCTCCCCCCCTCCCTCTCTTTCTCTCTCTTTCTCTCTTCTCTCTCTCTCTCTCTCTTTCTTCTCCTTTCTCTCTTCCTCATTCTCTCTCTCTCTTTCTCTCTCTCTCTCCTCATTCTCTCTCTCTACTCCTCTTTCTTTCTCTCCTCTCTCCTTTCTCTCTCTCTCTCTCGCTCTCTCTCTCTCTTCTTCTCTCTCTCTCTCTCTCCTCTCTCCTCTCCTCTCTCTCTCTCATTCTCTCATTCTCTCTTCTCTCCTCCTCTCCCTCTCTCTCTCATTCTCTCTCTCCTCTCATCTCTCTCTCATCTCTGTCTCTTCCTCTCTCTCAGTCTCTCTCTCTCTCGTCTCTCTCTCGCCGTCTCGCGTCTGTCTCCCGTCTCTCGCTCCTCTCTCTCTCTCTCTCCTCTCTCTCTCTCTCTCTCTCTCTCTCTTTCTCTCTCTCTGAGATTGCCGCATAGGTTTCCTAACTGTGGTTAATGGTCCCGTGTAACTCCTAACCCACAGCGAGGTCTTCTTGCAAAATTGCAAAACTGATTACTCTTTTGAAAAAGTTTGTGTCTGTGTAGCAAAATGATTTTTAGTCCTTCCTGCTATGAAATTTCGACAAGATAACTATCATGCTAAGAAGAGGAAGAAAGACAGAGAGAAAAAGAAACACAGAAAATGTTTTATTACTGTGAAGATGGTTATTATTATAATGAGGGTTTGCTGACATAGTAAAGACGCCTGTTTACATGAGAGTTATTTGTCTTCGATGGTTTTATGGGGAAAAACGCAATACTATCAATTATTTTTATTGTGAATTACAATAGACAAAATTGAATGAATACGCAAATAAATATTTCTTGGCTATACTGTTCATGAATTTCTTCGCCTCTATCAATTCAATTTTTAGTCACCTGTTCACTTTTCAATATATTAAGATTTTCAGTGTTCATTTTATCCACGCCCGCACACATCCTATAGTATCTTCACCAGAATCCTCAATCTCCATCTCGCTGGATCTTCATCACACTACACCGCTAGCACAAGGCCTCGGAGAATATAAAACAAATTTAAAAGAAAAAAAAAGGAAAAAAGACCATTATTCCCATCCCCCTGAAAAAAAAAAAAATTCGATTCCACCAACCTCATTCAGATGCACCCAATGTTCAACTGATCAGTCTTATAAAACCACTCTTAGTAAGACCACAAAAGATTTTCAATTATAACGCAAAACAGTTAGCAGCCGACGTGACACCAGCTTGGCCCTCACCTCGAGACTACCACACTCGTCACGGCCTCTCCTCTGCTAAAAAAAAAAAAAGAAAAATGAAAAAAAACATTACTTAGGCCTACCACGATAACTACCCTTCCCTTCTAGCTAACCCCCACAGACAGCGATGACGTCACGCCCCACGAGACAGTCTTGTTGAATTCGATTAAATTACTGTTTAGAGTATTTGAGGATGATAATTACCATTCATTTTCCTTCGTTTTCCATCTTTCCTACGTTACCTTTAGTGATTTAGTGGACGAAAATCTACTGATTAATCGCATGATAGATTTAGTTGTTTGAATGTATGAAATTGCTAAAAACAGGTTTTAAAAAAATGGACCTGTCAGCTGTTCTTTCTTATATCGATTTTTTTTCTCTCTCTCTCACTTAACTTTTCCTTCATATAATGACAGTAAAAGATGCAGTTTCAGTATCTGACTGTTATTATTGCAATTATTATTTTCATTGTTTTTTTGTTGTTTGCTGTTGTTGTTGTTATTGTTGTTGTAATTAATCGTCATCTCATCACTAATGTTATTAACAATCTCTGTCGTCCCTTTATAAGAATGTCCATCAATAATATCATCACCACTTCAGGCATTATTAATTATAATCTTTGATCCATTGATCACCATCAACATCAACACCGAACCTTAATCCCATCACATCGTAATCAACAACTGTCACTATCCCCATAACCCTCACCACCTACCCTTGATCACTACCCATAACCCGCCGACCCTCATTCCTCCCTCACCCCCTCAACCGCACCTCCCTCCCCCCCCTCTCCCTCCCTCACACCCCTAACACCCTCCCCTTCCCTCCCCCTCCACTCTTCCCCGCCCTCTCCCTCCCTCACCCGCTCTTACCCCCTCCCCTCCCTCCCCCCCTCACCCTCTTTCACCCTCCCTCTCCTTCCCTCACCCCTACACCCTCCCCTTCCTTCCCCCTTCCCCTCCCTCTCCCTCTCTCCCCTCCCTCACCCTCACCCTTCCCCCCACCCTCACACCCTACAACACGTCCCAATCCCTCTCTCCCTCACCCCCCTCACCCACATTTACCCATCCCTCACCCCTCCTCCTCCCCCACCCTCCTTCTCACTTCCCAATCCCTCTCCCTCCCTCACACCCCTACACCCTCCCTCCCCCTCTCTTACCACGCCTCCCCTCCCTCTCCCCCTCACCCTCTTTCATCATTCACCCTCCCCACATCACCCCTGCCTCCCTCCCCCTCCCCCTCCCCCTCCCTTCTACACCTCACCAATCCTCTCCCTCCCCTCACCTCCGACACCCCTCCCTCTCCCCTCACCCTCTTTCCACCCTCGCCTAACACCATCGCCTCCACCCCCCCTCTGCACCCCCTCCCCGCTTTCTTATCAAGGGGTCCACAGACTTTCCAATACACGGAATCTTCTTGAGATTATTTGCTGGGCGACTTACCGGGTTTTTTCTCTATCGGATTAATTTAATGGGAAAGGGCGTCCCCGATTCTATGTTTTGTGGGCTATAGCCTCTGTCTGTCCTGTCCTGGTCTG
>NC_051420.1:8982685-8992685 GCF_015228065.2 Penaeus monodon
CTAATTAAGGGAATCGTTTGATAATGAGATTAATGGTGAAGTTCTTAGGCTTAGTGAGGTCAGGGTGTATATGTCCGAGGCCGTAGATTTTGATGGTTAAATGTCATGTGAAGTTGAAGCAGGTTGCTGACCCAGGACGAGGTTGAAAATAAGGAAGAAATGCGTTTGTTTGTTTGTGTGTTGCTTGCTGAGGTTGAAAATAAGAGGGAAAAAAAGATTCGAGTAAGTTTTTTTTTATTAAATAAGTTTGTTTTTTTTATAAAATAAGGAAGAAAGCGTTTGTTTGTTTGTGTGTTGCTTGATGAGGTTGAAAATAAGGGAGAAAAAAGGTTTAAGCAAGTAAGTTTTTAATGAAATAAGAGGAAATATGTGATGACTTTTGCCTGTGTTTGTGTGTTGTGTGTGGGGGCGTGTCTGCGTGTGTGTGTGTTGTTTAAGTACTGTTTGTGTTTGTGTGTGCGTGTGTGTGTGTTGTTTAAGTACTGTTTGTGTTTGTGTGTGCGTGTGTGTGTGTTGTTTAAGTACTGTTTGTGTTTGTGTGTGCGTGTGTGTGTGTTGTTTAAGTACTGTTTGTGTTTGTGTGTGCGTGTGTGTGTTCTGTATTTTTCATTTTTAATCTTAACCTATACCCCCCTGTCTTTATTTATCTTTTCTGTAAGTTTGCGCGCGCGTTTGTGTGTTTACATATGTGTCTGAATATGTGTCAGCTATTTTATCATCCGATTACATGTAACACACTCACAATTACTAACTTAAACCTAAGTTTACGTTCATGAAAAAAAAAAAAAAATCATTTCCCCGGTATATTTCAGCATTCAACTACCTCTCAGATAATCATTCCACGACAAAATCACTTTCGAAAAATAAGAACGCCCCAAAACTCTATAGATTGGCTGACCTGTATTGGAAATCGAGCCGCGATTAAAATAGTCATGTGATTTATAGGAAATCTCGATAATATGATCATAAGCCTCTCTATATCAGTTGCATTCCTTGATCGCATTAAAATTAATCTATTTCTAAATTTGGTAATGCAGTCGTGGTTGGAACGAGCAACTGAATCGTTCTTGCAAAATGTTGCATATTCATGATGGAGAGATTTTTTTTAACACTCCTGTGATTTGTGTTTTTTTTTTTTTTTTTTTTTTTTTTTTTTTTGATACTAGAATCAGGTGCGGTATTTTTGTTACTGAAATATTTCCCTTCCAAGAGGTAAGAAAATGAATCCCACAGATAATCATAATTATGATAATGATAATGATTGTGATGATTGTAATATTTATGATGCTATGATGGTGGTAAAGATAATGATAATGATAAGAATAAGGATAATATTATTAATGATAATAATATAACTGAAACAATAATAATAACAACTAATAATAATAATAATAATAATAATAATAATAATAATAACAATGATAGTAATAATAGTAATGATGATAATAATAAAGATGATTATGATAATGATATTGGTAACAATAATTATAATTATAATAACAACAATGAAAATAATGATAAAATAATGAAAATAAAAATAATGATGATGATGATAAAAATAATAGAATAAAAAATTTATAATTAAATAAAAATAATAAAAATATAATATATAAAAATAAAAACAATAAAAATGTAAAAAACGAAAAATGATAATATAAAGAAAATACTAATTTGATAATAATGATAATAATATTAACAATGATAATAATAGTAATGGTAATAATGTAAATAATCACAATGATAATAACAATATAATGATAATAATAATAATAATATTAATAATAATAACAATAATAATAATGATAATAATAATAGTAATAATAATAATAATTACAATAATAATAATAGTAATAATAATAAATAAAATGAAAAAATAAAAATAAAAATCAGTATAAAAATAAATAATAGTAAAAACAACAACAATAATGATAATGATAATGTTTATAATAGAAATAATTATAATGATAATAATAATAATGAAGGTACTAATGATAATAATTATGACCATAATAAAAAAAATATTATAATAAGATAAAAGAAAATAATGATAATAAAGATAAAAATTATAATAATGATAATAATAATAATAATAATAATAATAATAATAATAGTGATAATAATAATAATAATAACAAAACAACAATAATGATGATGATAATAATAATAATGATAAGGATAGAAAAAAATAATAGAAAATAGCAATAACAAAAAGAAATAAAAAATGATAAGTCATTAAAAATAATGATAATAGTGAAAACATAAGTTTTAAAAAAAATAATGAATAAAATAGTAAAATGTTTTTGATAAAAATAAAATAATAATAAAATAATAATTATTATTATTTTATTTTTATATTTTATTATTTTACTATTATTATTTTATTATTATTATTATCAAATATAAAAAAAAACAAAAATAAAAATAATAAAGTAATAATATTTGATAATGAAAATGATAATAATAATAATCTTTATTACAATAAAATTATTTGATTTTTATCATTATTTATATTATTACTTATTATTATTATTTCAATTATCATTATCTTATTTTTTTTTTTTTAATGATAAAAATAATAATAATAAAATAATAAAAAATAAAATAATAATAATATAAAAATAATAAAAATAGTAATAGATAATAAGGATAAAAATAAATAACAGTAATAAAAAAAATGAAAATAGAAAAAAAAAACATTTTTAATAAAAATAAATAATACAATGTTATTAATATAAAATAAAAAAGAATGATGATGATTAAGATAGTGATAATAATGATAATATAATGATGAAAATGAAAATAATAATAATAATAATAATAATAATAATAATAATAATAATAATAATAATAATAATAATAATAATAATATAATAATAATAACAATAATACTAACAATAATATAACAAAATAATAATAATAATAATAATAATAATAATAAAATAATAATATAATGATGATAATGAAAATAATGATAATATAATAATAATGATAATCTGATGATCGATGATATACTAGCATGATGATATGAATGATAATAATAGTCTATAATAACATCAATAATACTAATACTAATACTAATACTAAAAAATAATAATGATAGTAATAATAATAATGGCAATGGTGGTAATAATTACATGAACTCCTGATCAACTATCCTCATCTCATCCTACTCCTCCTCATACTCCTAATCATAATCCTAATAATCCTCATCATCACACTTCATAGTCATCCTAATACTATGCTAATCATCCTACACCGCATCCCCCCCCATCACTTATTATTATTATTATTTCTTCTTCTCATTATTGTTACTTCTTATCATTATTCTTATTCTTCTTCATTATCCTTCATAGTCTGACTCTTCTTACTATTCTTCTCCCATCATGATGAGCCCAACAATAATAATCAATATCAATAGTAATAATAATGATGATAATAATGATAATAATAATAACAACAATAATAATAACAGCAGCAATAATAATGGCAATGTTAATGATGATACTAAAAATAACAATAATCATTATCATAATAATAATAATAATGATAATAATAATAATAATAATAATAATAATAATAATAATAATAATAATAATAACAATAATAATAATGATAATAACAACAATAATAATAATAACGAAAACAATAAAAATTATAATAATAATGATATGATAATGATGATAGGAATAATAATAACGATAATAATGATATAAATATTAATAATTATGATAACAGTGATTATAACATTGGTTTACTCTCTCTTTCCCTCTTTTTTCCTTTATCTCGTTCTCTCTCTCTTTCTCTTTCCCTCCCACTCTCGTTCTTTCCTTCTCTCTCCCCCCCCCCCTCTCTCTCTCTCTCTCTCTCTCTCTCTCTCTCTCTCGCGCGCGCGCGCGCGCGCGCTCTCGCTCCTTCCCTCCCTCCCACTCTATCTCTCCTTCCCTCTCTCCCTCCCTCTCTATCTCTCCTTCCCTCTCTCCCTCCCTCTCTATCTCTCCCTTTCTCCTCTCTCTTTTCCCTCCCTCTCTCCCTCCCTCTTTTCCCTTTCTTTCTCCCTTTCTTTCTCCCTCTCCCTATTCCCTCTCTCTCTCTCCCTCTCTCTTTTCTCTTTCTCTAACTACCTTCCTACTCCCCCTCTCCCTCCCCTCCCCCCACCCTCGTTCTTTCTCTCGCAAACAAGACCGCATCGTATTTGCCGATCTGTTCCTGATGTTAGATACAGCACGTGCCTTTTTTCAGAGGATGTGGGGGGTTTTGTATTTGTTTTGTTGTTGTTTTTGTTGTTGTTGTTGTTGTTGTTAGTCATTTGTTTCGTTTGTTTATGTTGATGTGTATCTATATTTTGGGTGTATTTGTTGGTTCTTTGTTTATGCGCTTTGTTTATGTTGGATTATGCCTGTTTTGGATTCGTTTGTGGATTTGTTTGTGTCGTGGCGAAGGTTTGTTTATGTTTGATGCATTTGTTTTGAAATTTGTAGATTATTAATCACTTTATTATTCATAACGTGATTCCTCTATGTCTATACATCTTTTTTTTTTTTCTTTGTATTTTTATTTTATTTGTATTTTTCTTTTCTTTTCTTTCTTTACTTTCAAATATTTCCACTCATTCCTGTGCCTAATTACGTACAGATTTATTTGCTTATTACTTTTTTCTCCTTTCAAAATTCTATTCATTTCTATCTCTCTCTTTATGTATTTATTCCTTTGGTTAATGATTTATAAAGCTTCTCAGTTGTTCGGTCATGCATCTATATTTACTTATGAATATTTAGTTATATTTGCATAATTATGCGAATGAAAAAACGAAGAAGAAATCAAGAAAATGCAATTATGCGGATTTTCTTCTTCTTCCCTTCGTTGTTTTTTATATCTATCCGTTTTCTCTTTTTTTTTTTTTTTTTTACGTTAGGTTCATTCATTATTTTTTTTTCTCCTGTCTGTCATTCTCTCTCTCTCTCTCTCTCTCTCTCTCTCTCTCCGTTTTCTCTCTCTCTCTCTCCTCTCTCCTATGTTCTCTCTCTCGTCTCCTCAATCGTCTCCTCTCTCTCTCTCCGTCTGTCTGTGTGTTTAAACTTGGTCTCTATCTATCACTCGGTCTATCGATCTTTGTGGATGTTCATTAAGTGATTTTTTTTCTCTCTCTATTTCTTTCTTTCTCTCTTTTTTACTTTACTTTTCGTTATATTATACGTATCCCTTTTTTCTTGCCTTTTTTTTTATCTAAAATCAATACGGTCGGATACGTTCTTGTCATCCCCTCCTCCATCCCCTTCCCTCACCCTCCCTCACCCTCCCTCCCCCTCCCTCACCCTTTCCTTCCTCCCTCCCTCACCCTCCTCAACCTCCTCACCTTCCTTCACCCTCCCTCGCCTCCCTCACCCTCCCTCACACCTTCCTCCCCCTACCCCTCCCCTCCCTCACCCTCCCTCACCCTCCCTCACCCTCCCTCACCCTCCAG
Source organism: Penaeus monodon (assembly GCF_015228065.2). Classification (NCBI taxonomy): domain Eukaryota; kingdom Metazoa; phylum Arthropoda; class Malacostraca; order Decapoda; family Penaeidae; genus Penaeus; species Penaeus monodon. Next base: position 8,988,147 of record NC_051420.1, read on the forward strand.
TCACCCTCCCTACCCTCCCTCACCCTCCCTCACCCTCCCTCACCCCTCCTCTCACCCTCGTCCTCACCCTCCTCCCCTCCCTCACCCTCCCTCACGCCTCCCTCCCCCCTCCTCCCCCTCCCTCAACCCTCCTCACCTCCCTCACCCTCCCTCACCCTCCCTCACCCGCCGCTCCCCCTCCCCTCCCCTCCCCCTCCTCACCCTTCCTCCCACCTCCCTTCACCCTCCCTCCCCCTCCCTCAACACTCCCTCACCCTTCCTCCCCTCCCTCCCCCTCCCTCACCCTCCCTCACCCTTCTCACCCTCCCTCACCCTCCCTCACCCTTCTCACCCTTCCTCCCCTCCCTCACCCTCCCTCACCCTCCCTCATCGCTTCCTCCCCTCCCCACCCTCCTTCACCTTCCTCAACCTTCTCCCCCTCCCTCCCCCTCCCTCACCCTCCCTCACCCTTCCTCACCCTCCCTCACCCTCCCTCACCCTCCTTCACCCTCCCTCACCTCCCATCCCCCTCCTCCCCCTCCCTCACCCTCGCCTCACCCTCCTCACCCTCCCTCCACCCTCCCTCAACCCTCCTCCCCCCTCACCCTCCCTCACCCTTCCGTCCCCTTCCTTACCCTACACCTCACCCTCCCTCACGCCTTCTCCCCTCCCTCACTGAGCGGGCCCTCCCTCACCCTCCCTCACCCGTCCTCACCCTTCTCCACCTTCCTCACCCTCCCTCACCCTCCCTCACCCTCCCTCCACGCCTTCCTCACGCCTTGCTCCCCCTTCCTTCACCCTCCCTCACCCTCCTCACCCTCCCTCACCTCCCTCACCTTCCTCACCCTCCCTCACCCTCCCTCACCCTTCCCTCCCCTTCCTTCCCCTCCCTCACCCTCCCTCACCCTCTCCTCACCCTCCCTCACCCTCCCTCACTACCCTTCTCAAAACCTTCCTCCCCTTCCTTACCCTCCCTCACCCTCCCTCACCCTCCCTCCCCTTCCTTCCCCCTCACTCACCCTCCCTCCCCCTCCCTCACCCTCCTCACCTTCCTCCCCCTTCCTACCCTCCTCACCCTCCTCACCCTCCCTCACGCGCTTCTCCCCTCCCTCCCCCCCCTCACCCTCCTCCCCCTATCCTCACCCTCCCTCACCCTCACATCCCCCTTCCTCACACCCTCCCTTCACCTCCCTCTCACCCTCCCTCACCTCCCTCACCCTCACCTCACCCCTCCCTCACCCTTCCTCCCCCTTCCTCCCCCTCCCTCCCCCTTCCCTCACCCTCCTCACCCTTCCTCCCCTTCCTTACCCTCCCTCACCCTCCTCACCCTCCCTCACCCTCCCTCAGCCCTCCCTCACCCTTCCTCCCTCCCTCACCCTCCCTCACACCTCCTCACCTCCCTCACCCCTCCCTCACCCTCCGGTCACCCTTCCCTTCACCCTCCCTTACACGCGCTCCCTCACCCTCCTCACCCTCCTTCAACCCTCCCTCACCCTCCCTCACCGCGATCCCTCACCCCCCTCACTCCTCGCCTCACCTCCCTCACCCTCCTCCCTTCACCCTCCTTCACCCTCCCTCCCCCTCCCTCACCCTTCCTCCCCCTTCCCACCCTCCCTCACCCTCCCTACCCTCCCTCACCCTTCCTCCCCCTTCCCCCCCGTCCTCACCTCCTTCCCCCCCTCCCTCACCCTCCCTCACCCTCCCTTTTTCGCCTTTCCTTCCTCCTTTTCCTCTCTCCCTCCTTCCTTATTTCCTTCCCCTCTCCATTCCTCCTCCCTTCCCTCTTTCTTTCCCTCCTTCCTTCCTTCCTTCTTTCCTTCCCTCCTTTCTTCCTTCCTTCCTTCCTTCCTTCCTTCCATCCTCCCTTCCCTCCTTCTTTCCCTACCTTTCTTCCTTCCTTCCTTCGCCCTTCCTTCCTTCCTTCCTTCCATCCTCCCTTCCTTTCTTCCTTCCTCCCTTCCTTATTCCCTTCCTTCCATCCTCCCTTCCCTCCTTCCTTCCCCCCCTTTCTTCCTTGCCTCCTTCCTTCCTTCCTTCCTTCTTTCCTTGAGTGAGGGAGTGAGCTGGATTTAGGGAGGGTAGAAGGAGCAAGAGGAAAAGAAGAAACTGAGGCTACGGATGAGGGAATAAGGAGGAATGAGGAGGAGAAAATGAAGGCGGAAGACGAAAGAGTGAGGAGAGCCGGAATGAGAGAGGAATAAGGGAGTAAGAGAAGAAGGAGAGGGAGAAGAAGGAGAGGGAAGCGGGGAGTGAGAGGAGGAGAGAGTAAGAGAAGAAGAGGGAGAGGACGAAGAGGGGAGGAGGGAAGCGGGGAGAGAGGGGAAGGGAGAGAGGGAAGGAGGGAGGGGAGAGAGGGGAGAGGGGGGGGGGAGGGGGGGGAGAGAGGGGGGGAAAGAGCTCATCTGTCACCTCTGATAAGTGTCCGCATCGATAAAACGTTTCTCATTAGTGTCTTGGAAGCTTGAAGTGAACGTGCTACCCCTCCCCACTCCTCCTCCCACACCCCCTCCCCCCGCCCCTGTCGCTCTTGGCTCCTCCTCCCTGCCGATAGAGAAAGAGAGGGAGAGAGAGAGGGGGGGGGGTGGAGAGAGAGAGAGGGGGAGAGAGAAGAGAGAGGAAGAGAGAGAAGGGGAGAGAGAGAAAAGAGAGAGGAGGGGAGAGAGGAAGAGAGGGGGGAAGGGAAGGAGAGAGAGAAGGGAAGGAGAGAGAGGGAGGGGGAGGGGAAGAGAGAGAGGGGAAGGAGATAGAGAGGGACGAGAAGGGGGGGAAGGGGGGGAGGGGGAGAGAAAGGGGGAGAGAGAGAGAAGATAGAGAGAGAGAGGAGAGGGAAAGGGGAAAGAGAAGGAGAGGAGAGAGAGAGAGGAAAAAGGAAAAGAGGGAGAAGGAGGAGGGAGAAGAGGAGAGGGGAAAAAGAAAAGAAAGAAAAAAGGAAAAAGGAAAAGGGGGAAGGAGGAAAAGAGAACGAGAGAGAGAGAAAGAGAGAGAAAATAGAGAAAGAGAAGAGAGAAAGAGAGAGAGAGAGAGGGGAGAAGAGAGAGGGGGGGAGGAGGGAGAGAGAGAGGGAGAAGGGGAGAGAGGGAAGGGAGAGAGGGGAAAAGGGAGAGAGAGATAGAGGGAGAGGAAGGGAAAGGAAAGAGAGGAGAGGAAGGAAGAGAGAAAAGAAAGAGAAAGAGAACGAGAGAAGACGGGAAAAAGGAAAACGAGAGGAGAGAAGAAAAAAAAAAGAGAAAAACGAGGGGAGAGACAAAGAGAGAGAGGAGGAGAGAGAGAAAAAGGAGGACCGCTAATAAGTCTGTGGAAATTCCTCTCCATCTTCCGATAACGCGTGACTTTTTCGTATTTGTTGTTTTCGTTGTTTGTTTCTTTCTTTTTCTTCGTGTGTTGTTCGCCATTTTTTATATCTTTCTTTTCTTCCTCTTTCTCCTTTCCATTATATCTCAGTGTTCTCTCTTTCATAAATGACATAAATTAATAAGGATCGAGTTTCATAAAGGATATTAAAAAAATAATAATGACAAATTGACAATCTCTCCTTATCTATTCTGTCTCTATGTCCACATGGATAAACACAAACACATACATACTTACACACAGAGACAAACACATACACACATCTCTATCTATTCATTTATATATCTATATCTACTTCTATATTTTTTTATATATATATAATATATAATATATATATATATTAAAATATATAAAATTAAAAATTTTTAAAAAAATTTTTGTTTTGTGTGTGTGGTGGTACTGTGTGTGTGTGTGTGTGTATGTTTCTGTGTGGGTGTGTGTGTGGGGGTGTGTGTTTGTATGGTTTGGGGTTTTTACTAATAAATACTATTTTTTAAATTATATTTTAATATATATTATAAATAATATATATATAATTATCTATAGGGGGTGTGTGTGGGGGGTTTTTGTGGGTGTGTGTGGGGGTTTGTGTGGGGGGTTGTTTTGTGTGTTTTGGGTTTTGGTGTGTGTGGTGTGGGTGTGTTTTTTTATTATATATATTTTTAATATATATATTATATAAAAAATTTAAATTATATTATTCTATATATAAATATATATAAATATATATATATATAAAAAAAAAATTTTAAAAATAATTTTAAAAGTGTTTTTGGTGTTTTGTGTTTGTGTGTTTTTTGTGTGTGTGTGTGTTGTGTGGTGTGTTGTGTGTGGTGTGTTTTTTGGGGGTGTGGTGGTATTACAATCTATATATTTTATATATATATATATTATATATAAAATTTATATATATTATATATATTTTTTATTTTTATATATAATTTAATATTTATATATATATAATTAAAAAAAATTTTAAATTTAAAATATTTTAAATTTTTAAAAAATTTATTAATTTATATAAAAAAAATTATATTTTTGGTGTGTGTGTGTGTGTGGTGTGTTTTTTTTTTTTTTTTTTTTTTTTTTTTTTTTTTTTTTTTTTTTTTTTTTTTTTTTTTTTTTTTTTTTTTTTTTTAAATTTATAAAAAAAATAAAAAAAATTATATATAAAAATATAGATTATATATATATATATTATATAATAAT
>NC_051420.1:9000185-9003490 GCF_015228065.2 Penaeus monodon
CTCTCTCTCTCTCTCTTCTCATTCCCTCCTCCTTCAATTATTTGCGCACAGCATCTTTGTTCTTTCTTTATCGCTCCATTCTTCTGTTCTCCATTTTTCCTCCTCTCCTCCGTCTCCCTTATTGTTTTCCTCCGAGCTTACTTACCTTTCACCAACGCAATTATTGTTAATTGTCAGAATTTCGTTTCCCTTTTTATTTTCATTCTCGGTTATCTCATATTAATGACGTATTATCTACGGTATTTTTTTTTTTTTTTTTAACGAACGTTAAAATTCAAATTTCAGTCCGCCATTTCTGCGATCGGATTGGCTAGAGGATTTGTAATGAGCCAATTATCGCTGGCACTTGTGAACAATCTCTTTGGGTGGTTTTTTGATAATTTGCATATCGTTCGCTTGTTTATTTCTCTCGCTTTATTGTTATGCATGTTTTCGACTTATTCTTATTCTTGTTCTTATTCCTATTCTTGTTCTTCCTTCTTCTTTTTTGCTTTTCTTCCTCCTCCTCCTCCTCCTAATCCCCCTAATCGTCTCCTCTCCTCTCTTCTCTCTCTCTCTCACCCACTCTCTACCTATCTATCTTTCTCTCTCTCTCTCTCTCTCTCTCTCTCTCTCTCTCTCTCTTCCCCTCTCGATTTCGATCGATCGATCGATCGATCGGAATAATAATAATAACAACAAAACAACAACATAATTAATAATAGTAATAATAAAAATAACATAATAATAATAAATAATAATAATATAATAAAAAAATAATAATGATAATAATGATGTTTGATGATGATGATGAAAAAATAATAATAAGGAATAATAGCAATAATAAAATATTAAGGAAATAATAATAATCATACTAATACTAATAAATAATAATAAGATTAATAATAATGATAATGATATAATAATATAAAATATAAAAATTTGATAATGATAATGATAATAAGTAAAAATGATAATAATAATAATAAAAAATAATAATGAGGAATAATGCGTGGGTTGAACACGCGGATAGATAAGTGTTTAGCCAATTTGATAATATTCTATGGATGACATGATCTAACACAAAAATACCCAATTTAACACGATAATAACCCCTGGAGTACCCAATTTTAACACGATAATAACCCCTAGAGTACCCAATTTAACACGATAATAACCCCTGGAGTACCCAATTTAACACGATAATAACACCTGGAGTCCCCCAATTTTAAAACCGACAATAACCCTGGAGTACCCAATTTAACACGATAATAACACCTGGAGTACCCAATTTAACACGATAATAACACCTGGAGTACCCAATTTTTAACACGATAATAACCCCTGGAGTCCCCAATTTAACACGATAAATAACACCTGGAGTACCCAATTTAACACGACAATAACCTTTGGAGTACCCAATTTAACACAATAATAACCCCTGGAGTACCCAATTTAACACGACAATAACCCCCGGAGTCCCAAATTTAACACGATAATAACCCCTGGAGTACCAATTTAACACGATAATAACCCTGAGTACCCAATTTAACACGACAAAACCCTCTGGAGTACCCAATTTAAATGATAATAAACCCCTGGAGTCCCCAATTTAACCGATAATAACCCCTGGATTTACCAATTAACATGATAAAAAACCCCTGGAGTACCCAATTTAACATGATAATAACCCCTGGAGTACCCCAATTTAACACGATATAACCCTGGATCCCCATTAACACGATAAAAACCCTGGAGACCCAAAAACCCTTTGATAAATAACCCTGGAGTACCCATTTAAATGATAATAACCTGAGTCCCCAAATTTTACATGATAAAAAAACCCCCTGCAGAGTACCCAATTTAACATGAAATAACCCCTGGATCCCCCAATTTTAAAACACGATAAAACCCCTGGAGTCCCAAATTTTAAACCCACGAATATAACCCCGGGGTTACCCAGTTTAACACGATAATTAAACCCCGGGAGTCCCCAAAATTTAACACGATAATAACCCCTGGAGTACCCAATTTAACACGATAATAACCCGTGGAATCCCCAAATTTTAAAACAAAAAATTTAAACCTGGAGTACCAATTTAACACGATACTAACCCCTGGATTACCCAATTTAACACGATAATAACCCCTGGAGTACCCAATTTAACACGATAATAACCCCTGGAGTACCCAATTTAACACGATGATAACCCCTGGAGTACCCAAATTTTAAACATGAAAATAACCCTGGAGTACCCATTAACATGATAATACCTGGTACCCAATTATGAAATAAACTGGAGTAAAATTTAACACCGATAATAACACCGGGAAATACCCAATTCAACACGATAATAACACCTGGAATCCCCAAATTTTTAACACGATAATAACCCCTGGAATCCCCAAATTTAAAACCGATAATAACCCCTGGAGCCCCCAATTTAACACGATAATAACCCCGGGAAAGTACCAATTTAACACGATATTAACACCTGGGGGTACCAATTTCCCCACCCCCCATGTAACACCTGGATTTACCCAATTTAACACGATGATAACCCCGGAGTACCAATTTTAACACGACAAAACCCCTGGATACCCAATTTAAACACGAAAATTTAACCTGGAGTACCCAATTAAACAGGGAATAAACACCTGGAGTACCAATTTAACAGGGATAATAACCCCCGGGTACCAATTTAACACGATAATAACCCTTGGAATACCCAATTTAACACGATAATAACACCTGGAGTACCCAATTTAACACGATGATAACACCTGGAGTACCCAATTTAACACGATAATAACACCTGGAGTACCCAATTAAACACGATAATAACCCCCTGAATCCCAAATTTTAACACGATAATAACCCCTGGAATACCCAATTTAACATGATAATAACACCTGGAGTACCCAATTTAACACGATAATAACCCCTGGAGTGCCAATTAAACACGAAAAAAACCCCCACCCCCCATTTAACCAAAATAACCCTGAGTGCCCAATTTAAATGATAAAACCCGGAATCCCCAATTTAACAGAAAAACCCCCAACCCTTTTTAAAAAATAAAAAAAAAAAACCCAAAACCCGGGTAAATTCCCCCTTAAACCCCAAAAATTAAAACGATAAAAACCCCCTGGATCCCAAATTTAAAAATAAAAAAAACCCCCCCCCCCCCCCCCCCCCCCCCCCCCCCCCCCCCCCCCCCCCCCCCCCCCCCCCCCCCCCCCCCCCCCCCCCCCCCCCCCCCCCCCCCCCCCCCCCCCCCCCCCCCCCCCCCCCCCCCCCCCCCCCCCCCCCCCCCCCCCCCCCCCCC
>NC_051420.1:9014447-9024049 GCF_015228065.2 Penaeus monodon
ACAAAACAATATGAATGGTTTTTATAATATATTTGAAAAAAAACATAATAGCTTTTATAAATGGATTGAGAGACGATCACTGATCCCAGTAATTGACCAATCAGGTTTCCATTTTTATAGAAAAGGGGGTGGCTGAGACAAAAACTGGTGAGCCAAAAATATTCATTAGATTCGAAAGGGAGAATACAAAAAAAAAAAAAAAAGAGAAAAAAAAATAAATGATGCAGATAAATAAAAAATCACAAGATATCGATAAATTTGATTAATCATTACTTTTTTCTTTATACTTTTCAATGTATTTATGTTCGTTACCCCACACCCCCTCCTTCCATTTCAAAAATACAACGATACAACAAACTAACCAACACATATTTTAGCCACGAACTAAACTATATAAAATTTCGATACTTTCCTCACTCAAAACGATAATAACAAATCAGAAACTTGAAAACAATGACAATCACGACAGTTTACGTAACAAAGCCGGAATTTGGGTTCGAGTGTGCAATGTCCTTGATGATAAGGAATACTTGTTATCACGGTTTGTGTTTTTGTTTTATCATTATTTACATCATCATCATCATTTTTACTATTTTTATTATGATTGTTATTATTATTACTACTACTACTATTATTTTTATCATTATTATCTTTATTTTTATTATTATTTATTTATTATTATTTATTATTTATTATTATTATTATTATTATTATTATTGTTATTATTATTATTATTATGGGATTTAAGCATTTCTGCACTGGCTGTTCTTATTGCCGTTTTTTTTCCTGTTAGGCGAGTATAGCAAATGACTAAAGGCTAACAGTTGTCCTTCTCCTTTAAAGTTCTAGCATTTTTCTCAGTATTCTGCGTCCCCAATAAAGCGTCTTCTTGCAGTATCCAGCCTCAGGCCCAATGTCTATATTTCAATCCAACATCAAGATCTTTGTAACGTTTCCCGAGGGCACCAATCACTACGGGAACAATTTTTTGCACATCGCAGTTCCCACAACCTTTTTATTTCCCTTTTCAGATCTTGGTACTTTTCTCCCTTCTCTAATTCTTTTTCTGAAATTTCCTCGTATCTGCAGGTAGGGCAATATCAAACTATTAGAGCCTCTTTCTTTTCCTTTATGAATCTGGTCTTCTTGCCTGAATGACGTTATCACATTGTACATTGATATCCCACAGAATTTTCACGGCCTCGTTCTCAACAACACTCTCTGGGGTGTGTTCATACCACTTATCTGAATGCTCAACCCCATGTTTCCTACACAAATCCCAGTGTACTTTCTTTCCCAACATATCGTGACGTCTTTTGTACTCTTTCTGGGCAAATTTTCTCGCACTCTGAAACAATATGTTGTATGTTTTTCACCTCGTTTACCACCCCATTCTACACAGTGGACTGTCGTTGCTCTTATCTATATAATGCTTCACGTAGTGGTCTATTGTTTGCTCTTGTGCAGCACATGGGAGTGCTCCGTTTCAACCTTCAAATCACTCCTTGACAGCCATTCCCAAGATTTAACCCTGTCTACCTTATCTGGCATCTCTCTAACGAATTCCCCATGCATTGCCTTTCCTGTCCATTTTTGTTTGAGCTCTTCTCCCTTTTTTCCTTTTGAATCTTCTTTCTCCATTGTTTCCTCTGTCTGTAGGGTTTTCCTGATGCACACACACCTCTTATCAACAAACTCTTCTGATTTTCCCACATAAAAACCTAAGCTGTTTCTTCCCCTTTTTACACATTTTTCCCCACACTGATAAGGCCACGACCTCATTCCCATCCTTTTCATATATATCTGTCTACATCACTCTTTGGGTGCATGGCCCCAGCATTGTAGGTTTTTCTGGTCTTTCTGTCGATACTTTTCAGTTCACTCTCTCTCCAGCTTATTTTTTCCCCCTCCATATCTGAATATTGCTACTGCCCAGGATTAATTGCAGTTACTTTGTTTCTTCCATTCAATTTGGACTTTAGAATTAACCTCAGCCGTCGCTTATACTCCTTCATTGTTTTCTCTTTCATTTCATTCTCCTTCACCTTATCTAATTCCACAATACCCAGAAAAGAATATCCTCCTTGTTCAAACTTCTTTTATTTTCATCAATCGGTAATTCTATGCCCTCACATCTTACAATCATCCCTCTTTTTAGGACTAGAACCCCACTTTTCTGATTCCAAATTCCATCCCTATATCAGTACTAAAAAGTGAGTAGTCTGATTAGGGAGCCCTATCTGTTTTTCACTCTTGGAATATAGTTTTAAATCATCCATAAAGAGAAAGGTGATTAAGTTATACTCCTTTTTCCCCCACCCCATAGCATATATATACCTTTTGAGTAATGACGATAATGGTATCATGCTCAAGACAAATAACAATGGTGACAAAAACTATCCCCTTGGAATATCCCTCTTTTAAATCCACCTCGCCGAGTTCCTCTCCATTAGAATTTTAAGGACAACTTCCACTGCACCATGCTTTTTTGCAAAAAACTCTCTCACGTTACCAGCTATTCCAAAACTTTTCCATGCACTCACTAATCCAACTAGGGGGAAAACGAAGTCATAAGCTTTCTTATAGTCTACCCCACACCATAGCCAGTTTAGTGTCCCCTTTTCCCTGCAATCCTTCAGGATTGTTTTGGTCAATCAATAACTGATCTTTTGTACCCCGACTTTTTCCCCTGCAACCTTTTTTTTCATCAGGTAGTAGCTGTTCTCTGTCTAGGTAATCGTACATTTGATCAGCTAGATTCCTGTCATCAGTTTCCACATCAGTGGAAGGCATGTTATGGGCCCTATATTTCTCAACCGCATTCCCTTTCCTGGGATCCTTCTGGCACAAACACTGTCCGTCCATGTGTTAACCATTTGGAAGGGTATCCTTTCCCCATCAATATCTTATTTAGTTGATCAGCAATTCTGTGGGTTGCATTGTGGTAGTTTTTGATCCAATATCCCTGGACACCATTTTTGCCTGGAGACTTCCAGTTTGGCATTTTCTTAGCTTGTTTTTTTGACATTTTCAATACTTATAGTGACCCCTTCCTGTGAGTGTCCCCCTTTTAAAATTCATCCTTTAACTCAGACAGCCATTCTCCCACCTTTGTTATGTTCCTTCTTCACTGTCCAAATATCACCCCAAAACCTTCTACTCTCCTCAGCATCTGGTTTCCTCGTTTGTTCTAGCTTATCCCCATTCAATTCCTTGTAAAAAAAATTTCTGTCAACACTAAATGTTCGATTTTGTCTGAACTGGTTAATCTTTGATCGTATCTCTTAATTTTTGCACTTTGGCAATCATCTTTGTTTCAATTCTCAACCACAGTTTTTTAAAACCTTTTTTATTCACCCGATATTTCTCTTTAGTCTCTGCAATTTTTTATTTTTCTTGTGGCGAGTTCACCTCTTAAGTCCTCTCCCAGTATGTTTACATCTTTCCTTATTCTTTTGATATCATCTCCAAAGCGGCGTTTCCACCAAGGATCTTTCTTAGCTCTAAATTCCATCTTCTTTAACCCCAACTGTTCTGCAACCCATACAGTTTCTGCCCTTATCAATTCATTAGTTTCTGTGAGTTTTGGTTTCAATGTGGCGAATCACTTGATTTACTCTATTCATTTCTCTCTTCAGTTTGTTCTTATCAACCTTTTTAAAAAGGGTATTCCTTCTGCTGTTTTCTTTTCAACATGAATTTTTCTTAGATTCTCAACAATTTCCCCTTTGACTTCAGACAAGATATGCTCTAACACAACATCATCTTCGACAACAAAACCTCCATTTTGCTGATCATTTTCCTCCACATTTACATCATCCATCAAATTTTCCTCAACTCGCCATCCACAAAGTTTTTCGTTATCTATCTCCTCTCACCATCCTCCTCATCATTATTAGCTTCTCTTTTCCCCTCCCTCTATAACACTTCTTTTTTTCATTTCCAACTCAAGTTCTGAAAGCCAACCGTGCTTTCTGATGGCTCTGGCCTGATCACATATACGTTGCTCAGTCGACTCAAAAACCCCCCTCTGTTTCCTCCATTCTCTGAAAAATTCTTGCCTGTATCCTTGTTAGGTTTTCCATTTTCATCAAATGGTTTTTCTTCTGTAAAAACATTCCATAACTACTTTATTTACTTTTTTATTCCACTTTGTTCTCACAGTAGTAGGATAACGACCGGGTCTCCGCTGTCGAAAACCCGGAGAAACACCTGCCGGGCGAGGGACCTTCACATAAAGTTCCAGCCCCATTCACGCCGTTGTCTGGGTTATTTTGATTTGGCCTTACACTCATAAAGAGGATTGTGGTGATAAGGTGTCACAACCCCCAGTATTTTTATCGTGATACCATCACTAGGGAGGTTGCATTCAAAGCTAAAGAGTCCCCCCCACCCATGAGACAGACTAGCCCCCGCCGGACGCCAACCCGGTTCTTCATGGTCTCGGGGGAATTATTATTATTATTATTATTATTATTATTATTATTATTATTTTTATTTTTATTATTATTATCATTATTATTTTTATTTTTATTATTTCTTTTATGATGATGATGATTATGATGATGATGATTTTAATTGTCATTATTATTATTATTATCATATTATTACTATTATTATTATAGTTTTTGTTATCATTATTATTACTCTAATTTTGTTATTATTTTTATTATTATGATTATTATTATTTGTATTGTTATTATTATATCTTTGGGCATTATATCATTATTATATTATTATATTATTATTATTTATTATATTTTTAAAATTTTTTTTTTTATTATAAGTATTACCATGATTATTTTATTATATATTTTTATTATCATTATTATCATTATTATTTTAAAATTTTTATTATTATTCACTATATTATTATTATTATTATTATTATATTATTATTATTATTTTATTTTATTTTAATAATAATAATAATAATAATAATAATAATAATAATAAATAATTATCATTATTGTTATTATTATTGTCATTACTATTATTATTATAATTGACATTATTATTACAATTATTTTGCATCATCATTATTATTACTGCTACGCCAGTGGGTCTTTGTCTCTGTGCGAAACATGTGTTTACATGAAGGGACCTGGGCAAAGATGACGCAGCTGGCTGTGAGCGGAGGAGCGGAGGAACAAGCCGAGAGACGCGGTTGGGGTGCTGTTCCTGTGAAGGGCCTCGTGTGTGCCCTTGGACCTGATATATTGTGGGTTTCCCCGTTATAAGCTGTATTGTGCGTGTGACATGCTTGCTTTCCCCCTGTATTTGCCCATAGAAAAGTGTACGGGGAAATAACTTGTGTAAATAAAGGAAAGACTCATTTTGTGTTTATTTCGTGCCCTGCCTCGCCACTTAGCGTTTCCTCTCCTGGTGTTCTGGGACGCTGTGGTGTTCGGTGCCTCTTGGAGCTGTTCAGTGTTCACGACCCTTTATATAACACGCCGTCTGCCTAGCCTGCCTTGTGTTGGTGGCAGAGAGACGAGGCGGTCGGCGTAACATTACTATAATTGTGATTATTATTACAATGCCTTTTATATCATTATTTTTATTATTATCATCATCATTATATTACTATTACTATTATCAATCGTTATTATCATCATTATCATTTTCTTGATCATCATTATTATCATCACTATCAACAAGAAACTAATAATAAAGTAATAATAATAGTTACAATAATAATAACAGAAACAACGGTTTTATAACAACAATGTTTGTTAGAATAATGACTACGATAATCATATACAAATAACAGGGATGATAATGATAAACAAAAATTCAACCACTACTACTACAACCTCTACATTTACCTAAGACATAAGATAAGTATATAAGATCTGAATATTTAAACCGTTGAGATTACATGCAATTGATCAAGCAAACTGAACTCGATATCTGCCACAGGTTAAAATTAATTCCTCATAAATTTTATATTCACGACAAATCTCATTTCCTGAGTATCTCGCTCGCGCGCTGATTCAGAATTATGGAGCAAAATATCGTTTTTCTTTCACTTCGACTTGATAAGGATTAAAGTTCCCTGCGGTTTAAGTTAATTATAGTAAATTCGTTGAGTTAATTATAGTAAATTCGTTGAGTTAATTATAATAAATTCAGTGAGTTAATTTAGTAAAATTTGATAGTTCAATTTTAGTAAATTTTAATAATTCGGTTTAATGAGCTTAATAATAAGCTTAATAAGTAGATTTATTAATCTAAGATAAGAGATTTGATCATTTAAGTTGGTAAATCTAATGATTCAGTATAGTAAATTCGATAACTTTTTAAAATAAATTCAGTAATCAAATTTAGTAGATTTTATAGTGTAATTTAGTAGATTTAGTAATCAAATTTAGTAGATATGATAAGTAAGTATATAATTCCGTTTAGTAAACTGAATAATATTTTTTATAGTATTTTTTTTTTTTTACTATTTTTTATTTCAAATTTTCTTCTTATATTCATTATTATTACTTTTTATTTATCATTTTCATTTTGTGTACCTTCAGTTATTTTCGTGATCGGCTGAGTTATTGTCATGTTAAATTGGGTACTCCAAGGGTAATTATCGTGTTAAATTGGGTACTCCAGGGGTTATTATCGTGTTAAAATTGGGTACTCCAGGGGTTATTATCGTGTTAAATTGGGTACTCCAGGGGTTATTATCGTGTTAAATTGGGTACTCCAGGGGTTATTATCGTGTTAAATTGGGTACTCCAGGTGTTATTATCATATTAAATTGGGTACTCCAGGGGTTATTATCATATTAAATTGGGTACTCCAGGGGTTATTGTCGTGTTAAATTTGGGTATTCCAGGGGTTATTGTCGTGTTAAATTGGGTACTCCAGGGGTATTATCGTGTTAAATTGGGCACTCCAGGGGTTATTGTCGTGTTAAATTTGGTATTCCAGGGGTTATTATCGTGTTAAATTGGGTACTCCAGGGGTTATTATCGTGTTAAATTGGGTACTCCAGGGGTTTTGTCGTGTTTAAAACTTGGGTACCTTAGGTGTTAAATTGGTACCCAGTGTTATTGCATATAAATTGGGTACTCCAGGGGTTTTTGTCGTTTTAAAAAAATTTTGGGTACTCCAGGGGTTATTTCGTGTTAAATGGGTACTCCAGGGGTTTTTTGTTTTAAAATTTGGGACTCCAGGGTTATTAGTGTTAAATTGGGTACTCCAGGGTTATTATCATTTAAATTGGTATCCAGGGGTTATTATCTGTTAAAAAAAATTTGGGATTTCCAGGGGTTATTGTCGTTTAAATTGGAATCCAGGGGTTATTATCGTGTTAAATTGGGCTCCGGGTTATCATCGTGTTAAAT
Organism: Penaeus monodon; assembly: GCF_015228065.2. Taxonomy (NCBI): domain Eukaryota; kingdom Metazoa; phylum Arthropoda; class Malacostraca; order Decapoda; family Penaeidae; genus Penaeus; species Penaeus monodon. The sequence continues at coordinate 9,021,794 of NC_051420.1, forward strand.
TGGGTACTCCAGGGGTTAAATCGTGTTAAAATTTGGGGGTACTCCAGGGTTATTATGTGTTAAGGGGTAAATTTGTGGTTTACTCCAAGGGGTTTATTATCGTTTAAATTGGGACCAGGGTTATATCGTGTTAAATTGGGTACTCCAGGGTTATTATCGTGTTAAATTGGGTCTCCAGGTGGTTATTTCGTGTTAATTGGGTATCCAGGGGTTATTATCGTGTTAAATTGGGTACTCCAGGGGTTATTGTCGTGTTAAATTGGGTACTCCAGGGTATTATCGGTTAAATTGGGTACTCCAGGGGTTTCATGTTAAATTGGGTACTCCAGGGTTATTATCGGTAAATTGGGTACTCCAGGTGTTATTATCATGTTAAATTGGGTCTCCAGGGGTTTATCGTTTAAATGGGTACTCCAGGGTTATCATCGTGTTAAATGGGTACTCCAGGGGTTATTATCATGTTAAATTGGGTACTCCAGGGGTTATTATCATGTTAAATTGGGTACTCCAGGTGTTATTATCATGTTAAATTGGGTACTCCAGGGGTTATTGTGTTTAAATTGGTATTATAGGTTATTGGTATATGGGTTATTGGGGTTATTGTGTTTGTTAAATTGGTACTCGGGGTTATATCGTTTAAATTGGGTACTCCAGGGTTATATCGTGTAATTGGGTATCCAGTTATTATTGTTAAATTGTTACTCCAGGGGTTATTATCATGTTAAATTGGGTCTCCAGAGGTTATTATCACGTTAAATTGGGTATTCCAGGGGTTATTATCGTGTTAAATGGGCACTCCAGGGGTTTTATTGGTTAAATTGGGTACTCCAGGGGTTATTATCGTGTTAAACGGGTACTCCAGGGGTTATCTCGTGTTAAATTGGGTTATCAGGGTTATTATCGTGTTAAATTGGGCACTCCAGGGGTTATTGTCGTTAGTTACATTGGTACTCCAGGGTTATTGGTTTAAATGGGTACTCCAGGGTTATTATCACGTTAAATTGGGTACTCCAGTGGTTATTGTCGTGTTAAATTGGGTACTCCAGGGGTTATTATCATATTAAATTGGGTACTCCAGGGGTTATTAACGTGTTAAATTGGGTACTCCAGGTGTTATTATCATGTTAAATTGGGTACTCCAGGGGTTATTATCATATTAAATTGGGTATTCCAGGGGTTATTATCGTGTTAAATTGGGTACTCCAGGGTTATTATCATGTTAAATTGTTTCCCAGGGTTATTATCAGTTAAATTGGGTTCCAGGGTATTCGTTAAATTGGGTACTCCAGGGGTTATTATCGTGTTAAATTGGGTACTCCAGGGGTTATTGTCGTGTTAAATTGGGTACTCCAGGGGTATTATCGTGTTAAATTGGGTACCCGGGGTTATTATCGTTAAATTGGGGACTCCGGGGTTATTTCGGTTTAAATTGGGTAACCAGGGGTTTTTTTGGTTAAATTTGGGGACCCGGGGTATTTTAAATTGGGTACTCCGGGGTTATTTCTTTAAATTTGGGTACTCCAGGGGTTATATTTTTAAATTGGTACTCCAGGGGTTTTATCGTTTTTGGACTCCGGGGGGTTTGTTTTAAATTGGGACCCGGGTTTTTAAAATTTCTTTTTTTTAAAATGGGTACCCAGGTTATTTCGTTTTAAAATTTGGGACCCGGGGGTTATTTTGTTAAATTGGGTACCCGGGGGATTATCGGTTAAATTGGGAAGGGGGTTTTTATTTTGTAATTGGGTACCCCCGGGGTTATTCTTTAAATTGGGCCCAGGTTATTATCTTTAAATTGGGTACGGGTTAATCGTTTAAATTGGGACCCCAGGGTTTTATCTTTAAATGGGACCCGGGGGGTTTCTTTTAAATGGGTACTAGGGTTTAATTTTTTTTAAAAATTTTTTAAAATTTATGGGGAAATTTTTTTTTTTTAAATTTTTTAAAAGGGAAAAGGGTTACATTGTTTTTGGGTTAGGGTTTTTTTTTTTAAAGGGTTTTGGGGGGTTTTTTTTAAAGGGGTTCCTTTTTTTAAATGGTTTTTTGGGTATATTTTAGTTTTTTTTGGGGTGGGGTTTTAAAAAAAGGGTTGGGGTTTTTTTTGGGGGAAATTTTTTTTTTTAAAATTTGGGACCGGGTTTTTTTTTTAAATTGGCCTCCAGGGTTATTATTTAAATGGGCCCGGGTTTTTTTTTAAATTTTGGGTTAAAAAAATTTGGGTTAGGGGAAGGGGTTAAATTTTTTAAATTGGGGAAAGGG
>NC_051420.1:9024149-9029149 GCF_015228065.2 Penaeus monodon
AAATTTCAAATTTTACTAAATCTAACTGAAAATTACATTATAAAAATAAACCTAAATTTGATTACTGAATTTTATTTTTAAAAAAGTTATCCGAATTACAAATACTGAATTTATAGTTTTTACCAATTTAAAATGATCAAATCCTTATATTAGATTAATAAATATACTATTTAAATTATTAAGCTCAAAAACCGAATTATTAAAATTTACTAAAATTGAACATCAAATTTTTTACTAAATTAACTCACGAATTTATTTGATAACTCCAACGAATTTTACTATAATTAACTCAACGAATTTACATAATTAACTTAAACCGCAGGGAACTTTAATCTTATAAGTCAAAAGGAAAGAAAAAAACGATATTTTGCTCCGTAATTCTGAATCAGCGCGCGAGCGAGATGAGATTTGTCGTGAATATAAAATTTATGAGGAATTGATTTTAACCTGTGGCAGATATCGAGTTCAATTTGCTTGATCAATTGCATGTAATCTCAACGGTTTAAATATTCAGATCTTATATACTTATCTTATGTCTTAGGTAAATGTAGAGGTTGTAGTAGTAGTGGTTGAATTTTTGTTTATCATTATCATCCCTGTTATTTGTATATGATTATCGTAGTCATTATTCTAACAAACATTGTTGTTATAAAACCGTTGTTTCTGTTATTATTATTGTAACTATTATTATTAGTTTATTAGTAATTTCTTGTTGATAGTGATGATAATAATGATCAAGAAAATGATAATAACGATTAATAATAGTAATAGTAATATAATGATGACGATAATAATAAAAATAATGATATAAAAGGCATAGTAATAATAATCACAATTATAGTAATAATAATGATGATGTAAAAGAATTGTAATAATAATCACAATTATAATAATAATAATAATAATAATGACAAATATAATAATATGGAAAAAATTAAAATAAAGAAATAATAAATAAATAATAATAATAATAATAATAATAGTAAAGGTACAATAATAATAATAAAAAAAAATTAATAAAATAAAATAATAATAGTAAAAAATGACAAAGTAAAAAAACCCTTCCAATAATAATAAAATAAAAATTAATAAAAATTTAAAGAGAAATTTAATTTAATGACATTAAAATAGTAAAAAAAAAATTTTTAATAAAAAATCATGTAATAAAAATAATAAAAAATAATAATAATAATAAAAATTTAATAAAATAATAATGACAATAATAAAAATTTCTTTCATCACATTAAAATAATAAAAATAATAAAAATAATAATAATAAAAAATGTGGGAGTAGTAGTAGAAAGTATTTAGTAGTAAAAAATAAAAATAAAAAACATAATAACAATGGGAAAAAAATGTGATGATGTTTGGAAAAAATGATAACAGCAAAAACAAAAAAGGGTTTGATAAGTACCCCTTAAATCTTTCAAGTATTCCTTATACCTTTCATCAAGGACATTCCCACACTGGGAACCCAAAAATTTCCGGCTTTGTAAACGAAAAACTGTCGTGATTGTCTTGTTGCAATTTGCTGAATTGTTATTACTTTTGAGGAGGAAAGAATAAAAATTTTTAAAGTTAGTTCGTGGCAAAAAATATTTTTTGGTTGGGTTTGTTATCGTTGTTTTTCTGAAATGATAAAGGGAAAGGGGGGAAGGGGGGGGGGGGGGGGTAACAAAACCAAAAACCACTTTGGAAAAGTATATAAAGAAAAGAGTAGCGATTAATCAAATCTATCGATATCTTGTGACTTTTTTTAAAATCTGCATCAATGTTTTTGCTTTGTTTTTTTTTTTATCTATTTTTTTGTGTGTATTCTCTAAAAGAAAACTAATGAACATTCTTTTGCTTTACCCCCGTTTTTGGGCTCAAGCCACCCCCCCTTTTTTATAAAATGAAAGCCTGTTGGTCCCAAATTTCCCCCCCCCCGGGGCAGGGGATCGTCTTCCCCAACCCAAATTTATAAAAGCTATTATGTTCATATATTTACCATCATATTTGTTTCTTAGTTCGTTTGTTTTTTGTATGATAATGTTGAATACCGGCAACATTTAAATCTAAATTACAATGGCACTATAAACAGGATGTTTAAAAAGTTAATACCGATCATATCCCCGTCGAAGTCAAGAATAATTCTGCGTTTCGAATGCAACCTATAAATATTAGTTTGTGGCAAAATGGCTGTTCCTTCGAGCTTTTTACCTTTGTTTAGATCTGAATTAAAACAAGATTCTTTGCTAAACACGTAACTTCTGCAAACTTTCCCGTAAAAAAATAATAAAGATACAAGTTCAATCCAATCAAATCAAAGTGAATAATAGATAAAACGCAGTAAATATAATTGATAAAAGAAGTTCTCACTTCAAGTAATCTGATGTCAAAGATTATCATTATCATTATCTTAAGAACGATTTGCAATAGAGTTCGATCACATGATAATCCCATTCGATTGAAATCAGTTACAATAATCCCATTTGATTATATTTAATAATTGTCAAATTACACTCAATATGCATCGGTTATATGCCGTAATACAATAATTCCATACACTATCATTCTGTTATACTTTGCAATTGATTTTTTATCAATTATTTATTTATTATTATTATTATTATTATTATTGTTATTATTATTATCATTATCATTATCATTATCATCATTATTATCATAATTGTTATTATATATTCATTAATTAATTTTCTAACATCCCAACCCCCATTATTTCCATGTAATATGAATCGCTAGCCCATGTCAGTGCCGGGTAAATAGAGATGGTGACTCGGGAAAAAAAAAAAAAAAAAAAAAACACCGGGCGGAAGGCAATGGCAAACCACCGCTCTAAATTGCCAAGAAAAAATCATGGAAGCCCATGATCACCAAGGCCGCGGTGGCCGAATGGCTAGAGCATCGGACTCAAGACTGTCACGACGGCAATCTGAGTTCAAGGGTTCGAGTCACCGACCGGCGCGTTGTTCCCTTGGGCAAGGAACTTCACCTTGATTGCCTACCTAGCCACTGGGTGGCCAAGCCAGCCCAAGTCAGTGCTGGTCCCAAGCCCGGATAAGATAGAGAGAATGATTACCTAAAAAAAAAAAAAAAAAAAAAAAAAAAAAAAAAAAAGGGTAACACCGGCACTCTCCGTGGAAAGGAACTGGGGACCCTACCACGTACTCACTCCAAGAGCATCACAACATGAAAACTACAATTAAGTATCATGCTGTGACCACGGCGGCTCAGACATGAACCTACCGTTAAATGATGATGAAATCGCTGGATTACAGGAATTCCAATTAGTACAAAAAACAGTCCTAATACGGCAACGATAGGGAATAGAAACTCACATTAGGATCAGAATCTGCTATAGAGCGATTGATTTCCTTTATAGCACCTGAAAAGGAGTCAAAGCGACCCGAAACGTTTATTTATATATATCTATTTATTATTACCACAACGCATATGATAAGGAGGCCGCGGAAGGGATGCAATGAGAGAAATAAATGATGAAAAAATATACATACACGCAAAGACACATGTGTATATATATGGTCTTTCTCTCTCTCTCTCTCTCTCTCTCTCTCTCTCTCTCTCTCCTCTCTCTCTCTCTCTCTCTCTCTCTCTCTCTCTCTCTCTCTCTCTCTCTCTCTCTCTCTCCTCTCTCTCTCTCTCTCTCTCTCTCTCTCTCTCTCTCTCTCTCTCTCTCTCTCTCTCTCTCTCTCTCTCTTGCTCTATTGCCATGTTCTCTGCCTATTTATCACCTTTTTTCTTCCATATTATCGCGTCTTCATCTCTTCTCCTTCTTTCCCCTCTCCTCCCCTTCCCCCTTTCCTCTCTTCATCCTTCCTCATTCCGTTCTTTCTTTTCCTTTCTCTCCCCATTCTTCTTTCCCATTCCTTTTCCTTCTCTCTTCTTCCATTTCCTTTCCTCGTCTTTTAACTCCCTTTCCCTCTCTCCTTCCTTTGGTTCCTACGACTTTCTTTCTCCTTTCTCCTTTCCTCCTCCTCTTTCTCTTCTTTCTCTCTTCTCTCTCTCTCTCTCATCTCTCTTTTCTCTCTCTCCTCCTCTATCCCCCTCTCTTTACCAATCCTCTCCCTCCCTCTCACCTCTCTATCTTCCCCTACTCATTTCCCCTCTCTCTTCTCTCTCCTCTCTCTCTCTCTCCTCTTCCCTCTCTCTCCTCCCCTCCTCTCTCTCTCTCCTCTCCTCTCTCTCTCCTCTCTCCTCTCCTTCCTCTCTCCTCTCTCTCCCTCTCTCCTCCCTCCTTTCCTCTCTCCTTTCTCCTTCCCTCTCCCCTCTCTCTCCTCCCCCTTCTCCTCTCTCCACCTTTCCTACCCTCACCTTAACCCCTCCCCTCCCTCTTACCCTCCCAGTGCCCCCCATCCCTCTCCCATCCCACGCCTTCCCTCCCTCCATACCTCCTCCTACCCCACCCCTCCCTCTCACTCCCTCTTCAACCTCAGGATCGCTCCCCCCCCTCCTCTCCCCCTAACTCCCACTTCCCTCTCCCCTCCCTCCTACCTCCACCCCCCCCCACCCCCTCTCACCCCCTTCTTCAACCCCTCCCTCCCCTCCTTACAACCCCCACCCTTCTCCCCTCCCCCATCCCCTCCTCCCACCCCCACCCCTCTCCCCTCCTTTACACCCCCCACCCCCATCGGGACACGCCCCCAGGAAGCCGCAGGAGAGGCGACGCCCCCAAATATTCCTTCGAGAACCGCCAGCAGGAAAGCCTCTCTCTCCCTTTCGTTAAATATTCCATGTCTCCTAAGACGGGGTGCCAGTGCCAGTGCCGTCTCGGAGGTCGACGGCATCGCTGCCAATCAGGGTCTGAGTGTCGCGTTCCTCTCGCGTTCGCTGGACATGTTAAGTGGACTCCCCTCTCGTTTTTCTCTTTATTTCTTTATTTCTTTCAGTGTTTTTTTTTGTTTGTTTGTTTGTTAGTTGGTTCGTTTGTTTATGTTCTTTTTCGTTTTTTTATTTATATATTTATTTATATATCTATT
>NC_051420.1:9038456-9040956 GCF_015228065.2 Penaeus monodon
TTTTTTTTTTTTGTTTTTTTTTTTGTTTCCTTTTTTCTTTTTGTCCCCTTTTTTTTTGTTTTTGTCCCCTTTTTTTTTTTTTTTTTTTTTTTTTTTTTTTTTTTTTTTTTTTTTTTTTGTTTTTTTTTTTTTGGGTTTTTTTTTTTTTCTTTCTTTTTTTTTTTTTTTTTTTTTTTTTTTTTCTCTATTTTTTTTTTTTTTTCCCCCCCTTTGTCCCCCCTTTTTTTTTTTTTTTTTTTTTTTTTTTTTTTTTTTATTTTTTTTTTTTTTTTTTCCCCTGTTTTCTTTTTTGTTTTTTTTTTCTTTTTTTTTTTCCCCCCTTTAATTTTTTTGCCCCTTTCTCTTGTTCTTTCTTTTTGTTTTTTTTTATTTTTTTCTGTTTTTTTTTTTTTTTTTTTTCCCCCCCCCCTTTTTTTTTTTTTTTTTTTCTTTTTTTTTTTTTTTCCCCTTTTTTGTTTTTTTTTTTTTTCCCCCCTTTTTTTCTTTTTTCTTTTTTTTTTTTTTTTTTTTTTTTTTTTTTTTTTTTTCTTTTTGTTTTTTTTTTTTTTCTTTCCCTTTTTTTTTTCTTGGTTTTTTTTTTGTTTTTGTTTTTTTTTCCCCCCTTTTTATTTTTTTTCCCCTTTTCAAATTTTTTTGTATTTTTTTTTCCCCCTATTTTTTTTCCTTTTGTTCTTTTTTTTATCTCTTTTTTCCTTTTTTTTTTCTTTTTCTTCTTCTCCTTTTTTTTTTTTTATTTTTCCTCCCCTTTTCTTTTTTCTTTCTTCTCCCCTTCTCTTTTTTTTCTCCCCCCCCTTCCCCTTTTCTTTTTTTTTTTTTCCTCTTTTTTTTTTCTCTCTTCCCTCTCTCTTTTTTTCCGTCCTCTCTTTTTTTTTCTCTCTTTTCCCTCCCTTTTTTTTTGTCCTCTTGTTTTCTCTTTTTTATGTCTTTTACCCCCCCCCCTTTTCCCTTTTTTGTCTCTCTTTCCCCCTCCTTTTTTTTCCCTCTCTCCCCCCCTTTTTTTTCTTTCCCCCTTTTTCCCCCCTTTCTTTTTTTTTTTCTTTCCCTCTCTCCTTTTCTGTCTCTCTCTGTCCCTCTCTTTTTTTCTGTCTCTCTCTGCCCCTCTCTCTCTTTTTTTCCCCTTTCCTTTTCCCCCTTTTTTCTTTTTTTTCCCCTCTCTCCCTTTCTTTTTTTCTGCCCCTTTCCTCTCTTTCCTTTCTTTTGTCTGTTTCCCTTCTTTTCTCCTTTGGGGTTTTTGGGGAAAGGGTTGATATATTATTATTTTAAATAAAATTTCCTTTTTTTAAATCACTGAGGTTGGGATTTTTTTTGTTAAACCCATTTTGTTGTTACAATCTTCGTGTACTGTAATACTAGTCATTTTATTAAAAATTATCATTTTTCAAACCGTCATCATTATAAAAAAAAAATCTTATTAGAAAAACTTCAGGGCTGTACCCAGTTTAAAAAAAAAAAAAAAAAAAAAAAAATATATTAATTATATTCTATTATATGTATATAATATTATATATATATAATATATTAATATATATAAAATATATTACGAAAAAAAACGAATGAAAAAATTTTTTTTTTTTTAAAGGCGGATAAAAAAAAATAGATATTCCTTAACTGGAAAAAAAGGGATTTGACATGATGTTTTTGTTTTAATCGAGCAAAGGAAAAAAGGGAAACCGTCTGAAAAAGAAAGAGAAAAAAATCGTCCCCGGTTGTAATCAACCACCTTTGCAGATCGGGTGCCATTCCTAGACACCTCGCTTGACCGCCCAAAGGGAATCCGCCGCTTTCTCCCGTGGGACCGGCTCGAGCCACGGGCGGAGCGGGCGTTTTGCAACTGCCGCGGCAGTTTTTTAATGCATATATTTTCATATATAATATTTATACACCCAAAAATATATATATATATTATATATATATTTTGTGTGGTTGTGTTGTGTGTGTGTGTGTGGTGTGGTGTGTGTGTGTGTGGTGTTGTGTTAAAAAAATATTATGTACACCACACACACACACAACACACACACACACACAACCACCACACACTATATATATTATATATACAATTATATATATTTTTTTTGTGGTGGTGTGTTGTGTGTGGTGTGTGTGTGGTGTTTTTTTGTTGTTTGGTTTTTGTATAATAATATATATATTATTATATTAAAATTTTATATTATATAGTTTATTTTTTATTTTTGGGTTGGGGCAGCTTATTATTAGGAAAGAAAAGAACGCAGATGATACCACCCTTAAGCCCCCCAAAAACTTCCCCTCTCACGCAACGAAAACATTGGCAAAAATTTTTTAAGATATCTGATTTATTGGCCGACAAATTGAATTCAGCGGCGCAAATTTAAAAAGGCCTCAAAACTTACTTAAACTTGCAACTTTTCCCCAAAGGGGGCATTGGGGGTTGCCGAAGTCGCCCGCTGTTTAATTCTTGATGAGACCAAGGAAAGGGAAATTTGGGTTTTTAAAAAAAATACTCGCTATGTTTGGAATTGAT
>NC_051420.1:9050271-9072191 GCF_015228065.2 Penaeus monodon
TACAATACCACATTATTATAATATATACAATATATACACATTTCATATACATAAATATATGATATGATGATATGAATATAAAGTTATAATATAATTTTGAGATATGATATCTATTATTCAATAATTCACATAATTCTAGTAAATATTGTAACTTTCGTCTTGAATGTTAATCCTAAGTCTCCAGTGGACTGCCCATTTACTGGGAAATGCAAGGAAATCAGGTGATATTAATAATAAGATGGAAAACAATAATGATATAATGAAAGGCATAATGATAAGGAGGATAATGATAACGATAACGATAGAAAGAGTGAGATTAGTAATGGATGATTACTAGCGATAAAAAGATATAAAAATACTGATAGTGTTTTAAAACAGTGATAACAACAACAACAACAATACCAATTAACACATAATAGTAACCAGTAAATAGCAACGACAGTGATTTATGCTAACCATTGAACAAACAAACAAAATAAACGATGAAATAATGACAATGATATAATATGCATGGAGGATGATAACGATAATACGACTGATGTCATTACTATCCCCAATTAAAACAACAGTTGATAATGACATCAAAGGAATAACCCCCAATACGATAACAATAACTACAAAAAAAAAAGAAAAAAAAACTAGTGATTAGGAAAATATTCCTAAATGACCAATAAAAAAAATCGATAGTCAATTAATGGGGACATTGTCGACTTCAGTTCCAGCATTTTGGAAACAAATGATACTTAATAGGACAAAAAAAATAAGGTTATTACCGATGTCATATAATCTATTCTTGTTCCAAGGTATAATAGATTAACGAGTCGATTATATATAGAAAAAAATCATTACTCATATTTATAAGGTCTATGTCTGTCTGTCTGTCTTTCTCCTTTCCCTTCCTCTCTCTCTTTCTCTCTCTCTCTCTCTCTCTTTCTCTTTCTCTCTCAATCTCTCTCTCTCTTTCTCTCTTTCTCTCTCTCTCTCTCTCTCTTTATTTATCTCTCAATCTCTCTCTCTCTCTCTCTCTCTCTCTCTTTCTCTCTCTCTCTTTCTCTCTCAAAGAAGAAGGAAAGGAAGAAAGAGAGATGGAAGGAAAGAAAGAAAGAAAGAAATGAAGAAAGAAAACAGGAAATAGATATATAAATAAATATATAAATAAAAAACGAAAAAAGAAAATAAACAAACGAACCAACAAACAAATAAATAAACACGGCAGAAATAAAGAAATAAAGAGAAAAACGAGAGGGGAGTCCACTTAACATGTCCAGCGAACGCGAGAGGAACGCGACACTCAGACCCTGATTGGCAGCGATGCCGTCGACCTCCGAGACGGCACTGGCACTGGCACCCCGTCTTAGGAGACATGGAATATTTAACGAAAGGGAGAGAGAGGCCTTCCTGGTGGCGGTTCTCGAAGGAATATTTGGGGGCGTCGCCTCTCCAGCGGCTTCTGGGGCGTGTCCGATGGGTGGGGGGTGTAAAGGAGGGGAGAGGGGTGGGGGTGGGAGGAGGGGAGGAGGGAGGGGAGAGGGGTGAGGGTGGGAGGAGGGGTGTAAGGAGGGGAGAGGGGTGGGGGTTGTAAGGAGGGGAGGGAGGGAGGGAGAGGGGTTGGGGTGTAAGGAGGGGAGGGGGGAGGGTAGAGGATCGGGAGTGAGGTAATGGGGTGGGAGAGGGATGGGGGGAGGGGTAAGAGGGAGGTTGAAAAAGGGGGTTGAGAGGGGGTGGGGGTGGGATGGAGGTAGGAGGGAGGTGAGAGGGAAGTGGGAGTTAGGGGAGAGAGGGGGGGGAGCGATTCCTGATGGCCTAGGGATGTAGAGAGGGATGGGAGTGGGGAAGGAGGAGGCTATGGAGGGGATGGGAAGGCGTAGGATGGAGGAGGGATGGGGGGATGGGTAAGAGGGGAGGGGGAGGGGGTTAAGGGAGGGTAGGAAAGGTGGGAGAGAGAAGGGGAGAGAGAGAGGGGAGAGGGAAGAGAAAGAGGAGAGAGTGAAAAGAGAGAGGAGAGAGGGAAGAGAGAGAGGGAAGAGGAGAGAGAGAGAGAGGAGAGAGAAGAGAGAGGGGAAATGAGTAGGGGAAAGATAGCAGAGTAGAGGGAGGGAGAAGATTGGTAAAGAGAGGGGATAGAGGAGGAGAGAGAGGAAAAGAGAGATGAGAGAGAGGGAGAGAAGAGAGAAAGAAGAGAAAGAGGAGGAGAAAGAGAGAAAGGAGGAAAGAAAGGCGTAGGAGACCAAAAAAGGAAAGGAGAGAGAGGAAAGGGAGTAAAAGGACGAGGAAAGGAATGGAAGAAGAGAGAAGGAAGGAAGGAAGGGAAAGGAGATGGGGAGAGAAAGAAAGAGAAGAAAGGAATGAGAAGGATGAGAGGGAAGGGGGAAGGGGAGGAGAGGGGAGAAAGAAGGAGAAGAGATGAAGACGCGATAATATGAAGAAAAAAGGTGAAAATAGGAGAGAACAGGCAATAGAGCAAGAGAGAGAGAGAGAGAGAGAGAGAGAGAGAGAGAGAGAAAGAGAGAGAGAAGGAGGAGAGAGAGGAGAGAGAGAGAAGAGAGAGAGAGAGAAGAGAGAGAGAGATACAGGGGGAGATGAGACGATGAGTGGAGACGAGAGAGAGAAGGAGATGGAGAGAGAGAGAAAGACCATATATATATAAACATGTGTCTTTGCGTGTATTGATATTTTTTCTCATTAAATTTTTATCATTGCATCCTTCCGCGGCCCTCTTATCATATGCGTGTGGTAATAATAAATAGATATATATAAATAAACGTTTAGGGTCGCTTTGACTCATTCCAAGGGTATAAGGAAATCAATCGCTCTATAGCAGATTTGATCCTAGTGAGTTTCTATTCCCTATCTTTTTGCGTGTTAGGATATGTTTTTTGTATATTGGAATTCCTGTAATCCAGCGATCATATTACATGGAAATAATGGGGGTTGGACTGTAGAAAATAATTAATGAATATATATAACAATTATGATAATAATGATAATAAATCATACTACTAATAAAATGATGATAATAATAATAAAATGATAATGATAATGATAATGAATGATAATAATAATAATAATTATAATATAATAATAGAATAATAATAATAATAATAATAATAATAATTAATAAATGAATTGATAAAAATCAATTCAAAGTATAACAGAAGATAGTATGGAATTATGTATTACGCATATAACGATGTATATGAGGTAATTTGACATTATTAATATAATCAATGGGATTATGTAATGATTTCAATCGAAAGGGAAAATTACAATCTATAAATTTTTAAAAAAAAAAATATAATTAAAAATTCCTCTCTCTGCTTTGTCTTTCGTCTCTCCTCTCTCTCTCTTTCTGTCCTACTCTCGGTCCATGTCTCCTCTCTTTCTGGTCGTCTCTGTCCTCTCTCTCTTTCTGTGTCTCTCGTCCCTCTCTCATCTTTTTCTGTCTCTCTCTATCCTCTTCTCTCTTTTCTGTCTCTCTCTGTCCTATCCTCTTTCTTTCTGTCTGTCTGTCTGTCTTCTTTTCCCTCTGAGTTTGAAGTACCATTTTGTGGGTAGGATTAATATATTTTATTCTTAAATAAATTTCCATTTTGATCACCTGAAGTTGGGATTATTGTTATTGTTAACCTCATTGTTGGTGTCGTTATCAATCTCTCTGTTTTCTTATAGTTTATAAATCGTTAGTATCATTGATCAAAATTTCCTGTTTATCAGGTATAATATTTGCACTTGTTTTTTTTTTTAATTATTAAGCTAGTCATTATTATTAAAATAATTACTATTATCATCACCGTCATCATGATAAAAACAACATCTTATCAGTAAAACTTCCAGTGACTGTGACCCAGTTGAAAAGAAGAAAGAAAAGAAGAAGAAGAAGAAAAGGAGAAGAAGAGAAAAAGGAGAAAAGAAAAAAAAAAAACTATATATATATATATTATTATATTTATATATTATATATATAAATACCTATTACTATACGAAAATACGAATGAAAATATCTTATATATGAAGTCCGGATAAAAAGATAGATAGTCCTTAACTGGAAAAACAAGTTTCGATCATCTAATGTTTTTGTTTTAATCCATGAAAACGAATAGAAAGAGAATCCAGTTCTGGTTGTAGTCAACCACTTTGCAGGTCGGATCCATTCCTACGACACCTGCAGTGGATCTGCAGTCATCTCCGCTTCTCGCCGTGGGACCATTTCTCGAGCCACCGGCGGAGCGCAGGCTTTTTGCACTGCCGCGGCAGTTATATATGCATATAATTTACATATATACATATCTATATACATATATATCGGTATACTATATACATATATTATATTAATATATATATATTATATAATTATATATATGATATATATATATGTGTGTGTGTGTGTTTGTGTGTGTAAATAAATCTTCATTACCACACACACACACACACACACACCACACACACACCCGCACACACACCCCCCGCACAATCCACACACTCACACATACCACACACAACCCACACAACAGCCACACACGACACACACACACTACACACACACACCCACACACATATATATATATATATATATAGTATAATATCTATATATATATATATATAATATTAACTTCTATATATTTGTGTGTGTGTGTGTGTGTTGTAATGAATAATATATATATATTTAATTCTATATATATAGTTATATAAATAGTTATATATTATATTTATTATATTAATATATAATATAGTATTAATATATATATATATATATATATATATATATATCTCTATATATATTATATACATTTTAATCTTATGTTTACTCATTCATTTATGTATGGACAGCTTATATAATTAGGACGAGAGAAAAACGCAAGAGGATACCCACACCTGTAAGCCCCATACAACTTCCGTCTCAAGCACGATACTATGGCAAATTCTTTAAGTATATCTGCATTTATTGGCCGCCAAATTGAATTCGCGCGCAAATTGAATAAGGCTGCCTAAAAAACTTACTTAAACCCTTGTCACTTGTTTCTCCCAAATGCGGGGCATTGGGGCTGCCAGAAGCGCCAGCTGTTGAATTCGTTGATGAAGACCAGGAATGGAAGGCGGTTTATAAATAGACTCGCTATGTTTGGAATTGATTCTTAAGCTTTGTTATATGTAAGAAGTTGGCTGTTGCGTTATTAAGGGTATGAATGTCCTTGGCCGTAAACTGCTGTTTCCAGTCATCTTGCGATATATCTATATATCTAATATTCTATATATTTATATATAAAAAATATATTATCATCTATTATATAGATTATAAGTATATATAACACACCACACCACACATGTTTGCATTATATATATTATATGCATAACGTACATAACATATAATGTATATATTTTTGTACATATAGTATATATATATATATATATATATATATATAATTAATATATATTATTATAATATCTATACATATATATAATATTATATATATCTAATATATATTCTATTATAGTATCTATAATATATACATACACATATACATCTACACATAATATACGTACATAGAGATATATGCTTATATAATATATTCTATATCGATATATATCATATATTATAGATATATAATCTGATATATATATTATATATACACATTATGTATCTGTATCAGATATATATATATAGAGTATATTATCTATATTATATGTATATATATGTGTGTGTGTGTGTGTGTTGTGTGGGTGGGTGTGGGTGTGTGTGTGTGTGTTTGTTGGTTTGTGTGTGTGCCGTGTGGTGTGTTTGTGTTGTGGGTTTGTGTGTGTGTGTGTGTGTGTGGGTGTGTGTGTTTGTATGTGTGGTGTGTGTGTTGAGTGTGTGTCTGTGTGGTGTGTTTATGTGTATGTTATGTATCTCTATATATCATTCTCATCTCTATATATATATCTATATTACCATACACATATACATATATACTATAGATACCCCTACACATAATACATATACAATATATATACCATTTCATATACTACTATATGATTATGATCTGATATAATATAATATAGCTTTTGTATATGGATATATATTATTCAATATTCACATAATTTCTTTATTCAATATTGTCCTTTTCGCTTCTTTGAATGTATAAATCCTACAGCGCATTTTGACTGCAATAGTTACTGTGGACATGCATGGCAATCAGTCGATATTAATATTAGATGATAACATAATTATAATAATAAAGGCGATATGCATAAGGCGAGATAATGATACGATAAGATAGAAGAGTGAGGATTAGTATGATATTACTAGAGATAAAGATAGTATAAAATACCGATAGTGTTACAACATTTTAAACAACACACAACAATACCAATAACACATAATGTACAGTAATAGCAAACGACAGTGATTATAATGCTAACCATTTGTACAAAAACAAATAAACGCTGATATACTGAACAATGATTTACATATTCATGAGAGATACGTAATACTAACTGTGTCATTACTATCACATAAAACACAGTGATATGACTCAAAGGAATACCCCATACCGATAACAATACCTACAAAAAAAAAGAAAAAAAATAGTGTTAGGAAAATACTTCCTAATGGCCAATAAATCGATATTCAGTTATGAACATTGTCGACTTATCAGTTCTCAGCATTTTGGAAAACAATTATACTTAATAGACAAAAAAAATAGTGTTATTACCGATTCATATAATCTATTTTGGTCCAAGGTATATAGATAACGAGTTGATTTCTATATAGAAAAAATCATTAGCTCATATTTATAATGTCTTTGTCTGTCGTCTGTCTTTCTCCTTTCCCTTCTCTCTCTCGTCTCTCTCTCTCTCTCTCTCTGTCTCTTCTCTCTCAATCTCTCTCTCTCTTCTCCGTCGTCAGTTTTCTCTGCTCTCTCTCTCTCTCTTTATTTATCTCTCAATCCTCTCCTCTCTCTCTCTCTCTCTCGTCATCTTTCTCTCCTCTCTCTTTCTCTCTCAAAGAAGGAAATGAAGAGATAGAGAGAGAAGGCGCATAAAACTAATAAGAAAGAAGAGGAAATAGATATATAAATATATATATAAATAAAAAACGAAAAAGATAAACAAACGAAACCAACACAAATAAATAAACACGCAAAATAAGAATAAGAGAAAAACGAGAGGGGAGTCCACTTAACTGTCTATAGCGAACGCGAGAGGACCGCGATACACTTAACCCTGATTTGCAGCGATGCCCTTCGACCTCGACGGCACTTGCCTGGCCCCCGTCTAGGAACTGAATATTTAAAACGAAGGGGAGAGAGGCCTTCCTGGTGGCGTTCTCGAGTAGAACGAATATTTGGGTCTATCCCGCCTCTCCAGCGGCTTCCTGTAGCTTGTCCGATGGGGTGGGTGGTGTAAATAGGTAGAGTGATGGGGTGGGAAGTGGGGAAGAGGGGAGGGAGAGGGTTGAGGTGGGGTAGGAGGGGTGTAAGGAGGGGAGGGATGGGTTGTAAGGAGGGAGGAGGGAAGGGAGATGTTTGAGGTTAAGGTGAAGAAGGGTGGGTGTGGAGGGAGGAGGGGGCAGGAGAGAGGTCGGGGTGTCAGGATTGTGAGAGTAAGGGGACGAGTGGTCGGGTTGTACGTGAGTGAGGGGAGTGGTCGAGGGCGGTATCATCGGAGTGAGGTAATGGGGTGGAGAGGGATGCCGGGAGGGGTAAAAGGAGGTTAGGAACTGGGTGAGGCGGGGTTTAGGGTGATGGAGTAGAAGTGAGGTGGAAGGTAGTGGAGTTATTGGGAGGGTTGGGGGAAGCGATTCTGATGGCCTATGGCTGTAGACGAGGGATTGGCTTTGTGCGGAGGATGCTATGAGGGGATGGGAAGCGAGGATGGCTGAGGGATAGGGGGGATGGGTAGAAGGTAGGGAGGGGTTTAAGGAGGGTATGATGTGGGATAGAGAAGGGGAGAGAGAGAGGGGAGCGGGAAGAGAAGAGGAGAGAGTGAAAGAGAGGGGAGAGATGGACAGAGGAGCGGGAAGGGAGAGAGCGCGATGAGTGGAAGCGGCGAGGAGAGAGAGGGGATGCTAGATAGAGGGGAAGGAGGGAAAGAAAGCTGTTCTCTCTAGGCGGTAGGGGCAAAGGAGAGTGAAGAGGAGAGCGAGATGAGAGAGGAAGATGAGAGAGAGACCTCATTTGATGAAACGATGACTGTATGTAGCTTGCATAGAACGTATGTGACTATTTGGCCTATAGATCTGATATCGAGGAGAGCGAGGGGATAGGGAAGAGAAGGGTGAAAAATGGAATAAGTCGGGATCGAGATAGACGAGAGAGGAGAGTAAGAAGATAGAGTTCGACTGTAATTGAGTAGGTGGACCGGACTCGTAGATTTGAGATAGTATGGGGGATGAATATTGTAAAGATAGGTGGATAAGAAGTGACTGGCAGATCTAAAAGATAGAGATGATTCACAGAGAGAGAAGAGAGTAGGAAAGACAGCAATAGGTAGGCGGGACAGGAAAAAGGCAGAAATAAATGTCGTAGGAGACCAAAAAGACATAAAGGTACCGGAGTTCTAATGAAACGAGAAAGGCAATTTGACAGAGAAGAAGGGAAGGATGTGAAAGGATAAAATAATGGGTACGATACAAGACTAAGAAGACAGGAAAATATGGTAATGGCTTACGAGCGTGTCCAGGGGTGTGCTCCGACTTTCTTCTGCTTATCCCTACCATACTCAACGACGATCATACTGCGATACTAGTGGACGAAAAACAACGGGTTCTAAATCGTGCATAGCCCCATTTCAAAATTTCAGAGCAATTAATAAGATTCAGAGATAGGAGAGTAGACACTACGTGATGCTGAGTCATTAGGTATTTATATAGAGATGATACTACGATCGCTTCGCATAAGAAGACGAGAGAGCGCACTCGCTACAGACTATAGCGGATCAGTAGGAGAGAGGCGAGGAGATAGCGAGATAGAGAAGAGAGAAGAGGAGTAGAGACCCGAGCGAGACAGAAGGTTCCGTAGCGAGGAGAAGAGAGAGCGAGAAGAGTACCGATAGAGAAAGACATATATATCCACATGTGCTCGCGTGTAGTATATATTGTTCTTTTCCAATTCTTTTTTCGGTCTTTCCCTCACTTTGGCATTTCCTCCTCTCGCCGTGGTTGCCTGTCTCCACTTCTCTATATTCGTTGTGTTCATAGATAATTATATATATCACTTATCCACACTCTTTCGGGTCGCTTTGTACTCGCTTCTCCCTTGTTCTTCTCTATTGTCCCCGAGTTGCTCTAAATGAAGTCCATCCTCTCTTGCTATTCTCGATCCTTCATTGTGATTTTCTCTCACTTCCTATCTTCTTTGCCGTGTGTTATGCTGTTTTTTTTGTACTAATTGTAATTTCCTGTCATCCCTGTATTCCTGTTACATGTTTTCAACTAATGGGGTTTTTTGATTTTCGAACTTAATTAATGCTATCTAAATTCACATTATGATTAATTACAAATGCCAATAGATCCTTCACTTATTACTACTATTCCTTAATGATGCTATAACTATAATACTTTATTATTCTATGAATCATTTATGTTGCTACAATAAGTCACTAATCCTAATTAATAGTAATAATCCTCATCCTAATCATATATACTATCATCCCATCATCTTCGTCTAAAATCTGATTTCTCGACAAAAATTCAATTGCCACTAACATAACCCATGATATTTTATGGGAATTATTGTACTAAACTGCATAAATAACTCGTATGTTCTTGTATTACGTAGTTTCACATCAAATGCACGTTTTGTGGTAAATTTTACACTTCTTCACTCTACTCACCTGGATTATTGCTAAATGCTTTCACCTGCTGCCCTGTGATTATCTGTGAATCACACTCTATTCCCACGGTAACACTCGTTTCTTTCGCCTATGTATTGAATTCTTACCTCTTTTGCCTATTCCAGATTACTTGGTGAAGTGACGAACTTCTTAATTTATCAATTATACGTTTGACTTCTAGTTTTAAATCTATTATTCACTTTGAGCAGTTTGCATTGGATTGGACTTGTACTCTTTATTATTTTTTTTTTTACGGGACAGTTTGCAAAAGAAGGCTTAGTTTTAGCAAACGAATCTGGTTTTAAACAAATTCGGATCTACACTAAGGTCAACACTCGAAGGCAACGCCATTTTTTGCCACAAACTAAATATTTATAAGGTTGCATACTTTCGAACGCAGAATATTCGTTGACTTCGCGCGGGATATGATCGGTAATGAACGTGTTTGTAAAACATCATGTTTTAGTGCCTCTTGTAATTTTAGATTTACTGTTTCCGGTATTTCAACATTCAATCATACCAAAAACCAAACGCACTAGAAAGTGGGTTTCACATAATGAATTGTAAATACTTTTAACATCATCGCTTTTATAAAATGGTTGCGCGTAAACATGCACCCTGATCCCTTAGTTGACAACCAATCGGCTTCCATGAGTTATAGAAAAGGGCGTGCTACTTGAGACAAAAACTGGTGGAGGAGCCACAAAATTCTCTTGCTTGCGTAGAGCCTACCCCAAAAAAAACAAAAGAGAAAAAAAATAATATGCAGATAAATAAAAAAAATCACCATCAGATATCGATCAAATTTGATTAATCATTATTTTTTTTCTTTATTACCTTTTCAATGTATTTTATGTTCGCTTAAGCCCCACACCCCCTCCCTGTGCCCCTTCCTCCTTCCCTTAATGTTTCCAAAAATGCCTCACCGCTGAATACCAAATAAACTTAACCAACGACATATTTTTATGGAAGCCCCACCGAGACTACAACTTTATAAATTTCGAATACCTTTCCCTCACTCACGGGATAATAACATCAGAAAACCTTGCACAACAATGACAATCACGACATTTACGTAAAGCCGGAAGTTGGGTTCGAGTGTGCTATTTGTTCCCCTTGATGATAAGGCCTCACGCTTGTTCATCACGGTTTTGTGTTTTTAGGTGCTGTTCATCATTTTTACAATCATTCAGTCTCATTTTTTACATTGTTATTATGATTGTTATTATGTATACTAGAACTAACTCACTACTATTATGTATTATCATTATTATTCATTCTTATTATTATTATTATTCTTATTATTATTATGATTATTATGTATTATTACTTCATTAGTTATTATTATTGTCATTTTATTATATTATAGGGATTTTTACGCATTTTCTTCTTCTTTTTCTTGCACTGGCAACGTTCTTATGCCGTTTTTCGTTTCTGTTTGTGCGGGATCATAGCAAATGCTAAAGGCTAGACAGTTGTCCTTCTCTTTAAAAGTTTTCGAAGCACTTGTTGCCCCTCTATTCTTTCCGGTCCCCAATAAAGCAGTCTTTGGTTCCCTAGTGGCGTACGTGCCACAGCGCTCAGCCCAATGTCTATATTTCAAAATCCAGACCATTCAAGATCTTTTGTAACGCTTTTCCCACGGCCCAATCAGCTAACTGAACAACTTTTTGCACATCGCAGGTCCCACAACGCTGTTCTTAAATGATTTCAACTTTTTCTCCAGAGCTTGGTACTACTTTTTCTAGCCTTCTTCTAATTCTTTTTTTTTTGCTGCAATCCTCGTATCTTGCAGGGTAAGAGCAGACTATCAACATTAGACATCTTTTATCTTTCTTCTTTTCTTATGATCTGGTCTTCTTGCGAATGGGACGGTATCACATTGTACGGGGTTGATATCCCCACAGATTTTTTTGTTGTTGTTTGTTTTTTCAATCACAGGCCTCTTCTCAACACACCTCTCTGGGGTGTTTTCATAACTTATCTGAATGCTGTTTACTCAAGCCATGTTCCTACCACAAATACCCAGGTGTAACTTTCTTTGCCAATTATCGTGACTCTTTTGTACTCTTTGATCTCTCTCTGGCGAATTTCCGCGCACGTCTGAAACAATATGTTTTATGCTTTCACCTCGTTTACCACACATTCTAACAGTGACTGTCCGGTTTGCTTTAGTCTAATAAGCTAAGTCACGTAGTTGGCCTTATATGCTTGTCTTGGTGCAGGCAACATAGGAGGTGCTTATTGCTTCCGTTAGTGTGCACAACTTCTCAAATCACTCCTTTGACTAGCCATTACCCATAGATTTAAAAAACCCTGTCTACTTATCTGTATCTCTCCTAACGAATTGCCGCATGCATTGGCCTTTTTCCTGTCCATTTGTGTTGAGCTCTTCTGCCTTTTTCCTTTTGAAGTTTCTCCTTTCTCCGTGTTTCCCTCTGGTCCCTGTATGTCCTGATGCACCACCACACCTCTTATCAACAAACAGTTTCTGAGTGTTGACCACATAACAACCTAAGCTGTTTTTGTTCTTCTCCTTTACACATTGTTCCCACCTGAATAAGGCCACACCTCGTATCCTCCTTTTGTTTTTCATATAAGGTCCTGTCTACATCACTCTTTGGGGTCATGGGCAACCAGTGGCTTGACTGCAGTTGTTTTTCCTTTGTCTTTCCTGGGTCGATACTTTTTATTCCAGTTCACGTGCTCCTATCCACCACTGATCCCCCTCCGCTTATTAGTCCTGCTTCCATATCTGAATATGTGCTGTAACTGCCGCAGTATTAATTGCAGTTACTTTTTGTTTCTTCTTTCCGACTTCACGCACTTGGACTTTAGAATTAACCTCAGGCCGTGCGCTTATTACTTCTTCATTTGGTGGTTTTTTCCCTACCCCCCGCTTAACATAATTCATATTAATCACATTTGTCTTCGTCTCTTCAACACCTTATCTATATATCCAGTAACTCTAGAATTCCACATAATACCACCCGAAGAATATCCCCTTGTTTCAACTTCTTTTAAATTATCCTTCATCCATCTTAATTCGTATGCCCTCCCATATTACAATCACTCCCTCTTTTTTTTAGGACTTAACACCCCACTCTTCCCTTGATTCCACACAAATTCCATGCCTATAGTCATCGTAAAAATGTGAGTAGTCTGTAGGTGTATAGATAGGGAGTCTATCTGTTCCTTGATTTCCACTCTATGGAAATATAGTTTTGATCAAAGAATAAATCTTCCATAAAAGGTAGGTGATTAAGTTTATACTCCTTTTTTTTTTTTTTTGATTTTTTTTTCTTTCCCCCACTCAAGAGCATTATATATAGCCCTTTCTGAGTAATAATACTGATAAAATGTTATCATTGCTCAGACAAGACAAATGGTGACAAACTCATCCCCTTGGAATATCCCATCTTTTAACATCCACTCGCACCGAGTTCCTCTCCAGTAACGAATTAAGGACAAGCTTCCAACTGCAACCCACTTGCTTTTCTTTGCAAAAACGCATCTCACCGGCTCTTTACCGCTCTCAGTGCCAAACCATTTCCATGCACTCACTAATTCCCCCGTATGTGGTGAACGAAGTCGTAATCTTTCTTATATAGTCTATCCATAACTTACCATATCCAGATTAAACAAGTGGTGCCCTTTCCTGCAATCCTTTCGGGTTATTGGTTTTTGGGTCATTCATAAACTGATCTTTGTATGCCTAAACCCTACTCTTTCGCCGTGCCAAAACCTTTTTGTTCATCATTCTGTAGTATTGCTGTTCTCTGTCTAGTTAATTCGGTACATTTGATCAGCTATGCTTCCTGTCTCATTTCCACATCGTGTGGAGACATGTTATCGGCCTATTAGTTCTTCTCGGTATAGCACATTTCAATAGAAAACTTTAAAACCTCATTCCCCCCTTTTCCCTTCTGGATCCTTCTGGGCACACCTCTGTCCGCCATTGTGTTTAACCCATTTTGGGGAAGGTATCCGGTTCCGCGATCAACTATCTTAGTTAGTTGATGCACAATTCTGGTTCGTGCTATTTTGGTACCTGATTTTTTTTTTTTTTTGATCCAATATCCCTGGGGACTGGTGGGTGGAGCACCATCCGTGTGCCTTGAGAACCCTTCCCCGAGTTTGGCATTTTCCATTAGGAGCTGTGTTTTCCCTGACATTTTCAATACTTATAGTGCACTCTTCCTGTGAGTGTGAGAGGGGGGGGGGGGTCCTCCCACTTTAAATAAAACCCAACCCTTCCCAGCATGGATCCCTTTTCATCCTTTATAACCGGCAGCTCGCCTGATTCTCACCTTTTTAGTTATGTTCCTTCTTCACTGTGCCCGAAATATCCACCCCAAAACCTTCTACCAACTGCGCCTCACTCATCTGGTACCCAGGAGACATTACCGTGATTTCGTTTGTTCTAGCTTTATCCCCATATCATTCCCTTGTTAAAAGAAATAATCTGGTCAACACGTAAAATGGTTCCGATTTTGTCATGAACTGGTTAATCCTGTTGGATCGGATCTTCTTAATGTTTTGGCCTTTTTGCAATCATTTTTGTTTCATTCGTCAACACAGTTTAATACCTTTCTTATCAACGAACCCGATATTTCTTCCTTTTTAGGTCTAGGCATTTTTCATTTTTCCTTGTGGCTGAGTTCACCTCTTAAGTCCTCTCTCTTAGGTAGTTTGCATTCTTTCCTTATTCTTTTGAATATCACATCTCCAAGATGCGCGCGTGTTCCATCCAAGAGTCTTTCCTTAGCTCCTAATTCCATCTTCTTTAAACCCAACTGTGATTCTGCAATCCCTACAGTTAGCTGCCTTAGCAATTCTTAGTGTCTGTGATGTGTTTTGGTTTCACTGTGGCGTAATCATTGATTTAACTCTATTCATTTTCTCCTCTCATGTTTTGTTCTTATGCCAACCTTTTTAAGGATATTCTTCTGCTGTTTTCGTTTCACATTAAATTTTTTCCTTCCGGGCCCCCCCCTCTACCACTCTCCCTTCCCTCCCCACCCCACCCTGCCTCCCCCACACCCCAACGTCGCCCTCCTTAATTCTCAACAAATTACCACCCACTTTGACTGTTTTCAGACCAGATATTCTCTAACACACAACCTTCA
Organism: Penaeus monodon; assembly: GCF_015228065.2. Classification (NCBI taxonomy): domain Eukaryota; kingdom Metazoa; phylum Arthropoda; class Malacostraca; order Decapoda; family Penaeidae; genus Penaeus; species Penaeus monodon. Next base: position 9,065,214 of record NC_051420.1, read on the forward strand.
TCTTCGCATAACAAGAAGACATCTCCATTTTGCTGATCATCTTCCTGCCACAACTTTACATCTCCTCAAAAAGTTTTCATACACATCGCCATCCACAAAGTTTTCGTATCTATCTCCTCTCTACCTCCTCCTCATCATTAATTAGCTTCTCTTTCCTTTTCCTCTGCCCCTCTATCACTTCTTTTTATCATTTTCCAAACTCGAATTCTGAAAGCCACCGTGCTTTCTCTGATGGCTCTGGCGCTGATCACATATACGTTGCGCTCAGTCGACTCAAACCTCTCCTCTGGTTCCTCTCCATTCTCTCTGAACATTCTTTGTCATGTATCCTCTGTTAGAGTTTCTCCTTTTCAATCAATGGTTTTTACTTCTGTAAAACATTCCATACTACCTTATTTACTTCATCTTTATTCCACTTTTGTTCTCACCGTAGTAGGATAACGCGTCGGGTATATCTGGTCCCGCTGGTCGACCGGAGAAACACCTGCCGGGTCGAGGACCTTCAACATAATTTTCCAGCCATTTCACGTCCTTTGTCTGGGTTTATTTGATTTGTCATTAGCACTCATAAGAAGGATTGTGTTGATAAGGTGTACAACCACCAGTATTTTTAAATCAGCAGTGATACCATCCAACTACTAGGAGGTTTTTCTATTCAAGCTTAAAGAGTCCCCCCCCGCCTGCCACCACTGCCATGAGATCAGACTATCCCCCGCCGTGTACGCCAACCCGGTACTTTCATGGTCTCGGGGGAATTATTATTATTATTATTTCTTGATTATTATTATTTTATAACTACTTTTATTATTGTTATTTATCATTCTTATTTTTGTTATTATTATTATTGATATTATGATGCATGATGATGATGAGGAGTGATGATAGTGATTTGTCATTATTATTATTATTATCATTATTATTACTATTATTATTATACTATTATTGTTTATCATTATTATTACTCTAATTATTGTTATTTTATTATTTTATTATTTTTTATTAGTTATTGTTCTTATATTATCTTTCGTCATTTTATCATTATTATTATTTATTATTTATTATTTTACTATTATTTATTGTTTTAGTAGTTTTTTTTTGATATTAATGTCATTACCATTATTTTATTATTAGTATTATTATTATTATTTTTTATTATTGGTTATTGTATAATTGTCATTATATTACTAAATTATTATTATTATTATTTGTCATTATTTTCTATTTTAATTATTATTAATTATGTTATTTTATTATATTATATTATCATTTTATCATTATACTATTTTCATAATGATAATAGATAATATAATAATATATTAATAATCATGTTTATCTTATTGTTATTATTATTTGTCATTACTATTATTTTATAATTGACATTATTAGTTACAATTATATTTGCATCATCATTGTATTACTGCTACGGTGACTGCCCAGTGGGGGTCTTTGTGTCTCTGTGCGAAACATGTGTTTACATAAGGGACCTGGGGGCAAAGAGTGACGCAGCTGGCTGTGAAGCGGAGGAGGAGACGCGGAGGAACAAGACCGGAGAGACGCGTTTGGTGCTGTTTCACTGTGAATGACCTTCGTGTGTGCCCTTGTGACCTTATATAATACTTTGTGTGTTTGCTCCTGTTAAAGCCTGTATTGTGCTGTGTGACATGCTGCTTTCCCCCCGTATTGTGCCTGATAGAAAAGTTGTACTGGTAAATAACTTGTAGTAAATAAAGGAAAACTCATTGGTTTGTGTTTATTTGCGTGGGCCTGCCTCGCCACTTAGCTTTCCTCCCTCTCCTGGTGGTCTGGACGCTGTGGTGTTAGGTGCCATCTTGGAGGGCGTTCGTGTTACGCCCTTTATATAATAAACCGCCGTCGATTTAAATGTTGCCGGTATTCAACATTATCATACAAAAAACAAACGAACTAAGAAACAAATATGATGGTAAATATATGAACATAATAGCTTTTATAAATGGATTGAGAGACGATCACTGATCCAGTAAATTGACCAATCAGGCTTCCATATTTATAGAAAAGGGGCGTGGCTTGAGACAAAAACTGGTGAGCCAAAAATATTCATTAGATTCGTAAGAGAATACAAAAAAAAAAAAAAAAGAGAAAAAAAATAAATGATGCAGATAAATAAAAAATCACAAGATATCGATAAATTTGATTAATCTTACTTTTTTCTTTATACTTTTCAATGTTTTATGTTCGTTACCCCACATCCCCTCCTTCCATTTCAAAAATACAACGATACAACAAACTAACCAACACATATTTTAGCCACGAACTAAACTATATAAAATTTCGATACTTTCCTCACTCAAACGATAATAACAATTCAGCAACTTGCAACAATGACAATCACGACAGTTTACGTCACAAAGCCGGAAGTTGGGTTCGAGTGTGCAATGTCCTTGATGATAAGGAATACTTGTTATCACGGTTTGTGTTTTTGCTGTTATCATTATTTACATCATCATCATCATTTTTACTATTGTTATTATGATTGTTATTATTATTACTACTACTACTATTATTATTATCATTATTATCATTATTATTATTATTATTATTATTATTATTATTATTATTATTATTATTATTATTGTCATTATTATTATTATTATGGGATTTTAAGCATTTCTGCACTGGCTGTTCTTATTGCCGTTTTTCTTCCTGTTAGGCGAGTCATAGCAAATGACTAAAGGCTAACAGTTGTCCTTCTCCTTTAAAGTTCTAGCACTTTTCTCAGTATTCTTGCCGTCCCCAATAAAGCAGTCTTCTGCAGTACTCCAGCCTCAGGCCCAATGTCTATATTTTCAATCCAACATTCAAGATCTTTTGTAACGCTTCCGAGGGCACCAATCACTACTGGAACAACTTTTGCACATCGCAGTTCCCACAACCTTTTTATTTCCCTTTTCAGATCTTGGTACTTTTCTACCTTCTCTAATTCTTTTTTCTGCAATCCTCGTATCTGCAGGTAGGGCAATATCAACTATTAGAGCCTCTTTCTTTTCCTTATGAATCTGGTCTTCTTGCCTGAATGACGTTATCACATTGTACATTGATATCCCACAGAATTTTCACGGCCTCGTTCTCAACAACACTCTCTGGGGTGTGTTCATACCACTTATCTGAATGCTCAAGCCCATGTTTCCTACACAAATCCCAGTGTACTTTCTTTGCCACATTATCGTGACGTCTTTTGTACTCTTTCTGGGCTAATTTCTCGCACTCTGAAACAATATGTTGTATGCTTTCACCTCGTTTACCACACATTCTACACAGTGGACTGTCGTTGCTCTTATCTATATAATGCTTCACGTAGTTGGTCCTTATTGCTTGCTCTTGTGCAGCACATAGGAGTGCTTCCGTTTCAACCTTCAAATCACTCCTTGACAGCCATTCCCAAGATTTAACCCTGTCTACCTTATCTGGCATCTCTCTAACGAATTGCCCATGCATTGCCTTTCCTGTCCATTTTTGTTTGAGCTCTGTCTGTATGGTTCCTGATGCACACACACCTCTTATCAACAACTCTTCTGAGTTTGCCACATAAAAACCTAAGCTGTTTTCTTCTCCTTTTACACATTGTTCCACACTGATAAGGCCACGACCTCATTCCATCCTTTTCATATATAGTCTGTCTACATCACTCTTTGGGTGCATGGCACCATGCATTGTCAGGTTTTTTCTTGTCTTTCTGTCGATACTTTTCAGTTCACTCTCTCTCCAGCTTATTATTCCTGCTCCATATCTGAATATTGCTACTGCCCAGGTATTAATTGCAGTTACTTTGTTTCTTCCATTCAACTTGGACTTTAGAATTAACCTCAGCCGTCGCTTATACTCCTTCATTGTTTTCTCTTTCATTTCATTCTCCTTCACCTTATCTAATTCCACAATACCCAGATAAGAATATCCTCCTTGTTCAACTTCTTTTATTATCTCATCAATCGGTAATTCTATGCCCTCACATCTTACAATCATCCCTCTTTTTAGGACTAGAACCCCACATTTCTTGATTCCAAATTCCATGCCTATATCAGTACTAAAAATGTGAGTAGTCTGTATTAGGGAGTCTATCTGTTCTTCACTCTTGGAATATAGTTTTAAATCATCCATAAAGAGTAGGTGATTAAGTTTATACTCCTTTTTCCCCCACTCATAGCATATATTTACCTTTCTGAGTAATGACGATAATGGTATCATGCTCAAGACAAATAACAATGGTGACAAACTATCCCCTTGGAATATCCCTCTTTTAACATCCACCTCGCCGAGTTCCTCTCCATTAGAAGTTAAGGACAACTTCCACTGCACCATGCTTCTTTGCAAAAACTCTCTCACGTTACCAGCTATTCCAAACATTTCCATGCACTCACTAATCCAACTATGGGGAACGAAGTCATAAGCTTTCTTATAGTCTATCCACACCATAGCCAGATTAGTGTGCCCTTTCCTGCAATCCTTCAGGATTGTTTTGTCAATCAATAACTGATCTTTTGTACCCCGACTCTTTCGCCTGCAACCTTTTTGTTCATCAGGTAGTAGCTGTTCTCTGTCTAGGTAATCGTACATTTGATCAGCTATGATTCCTGTCATCAGTTTCCACATCAGTGGAAGGCATGTTATCGGCCTATAGTTCTCAACCGCATTCCCTTTCCTGGGATCCTTCTGGCACAACACTGTCCGTCCATGTGTTAACCATTTGGGAAGGGTATCCGTTCCCATCAATATCTTATTTAGTTGATCAGCAATTCTGTCGTGCATGTTGGTCAGGTTTTTGATCCAATATCCCTGGACACCATCTTTGCCTGGAGACTTCCAGTTTGGCATTTTCTTAGCTTGTTTTCTGACATTTTCAATACTTATAGTGACCCCTTCCTGTGAGTGTCTCCCTTTAAATTCATCCTTTAACTCAGACAGCCATTCTGCACCTTTGTTATGTTCCTTCTTCACTGTCCAAATATCACCCCAAAACCTTCTACTCTCCTCAGCATCTGGTACCTCGTTTGTTCTAGCTTTACTCCCATTCAATTCCTTGTAAAAAAAATTCTGGTCAACACTAAATGTTCGATTTTGTCTGAACTGGTTAATCCTTTGATCGTATCTCTTAATTTTTGCACTTTTGGCAATCATTCTTTGTTTCAATTCTTCAACCACAGTTTTAATACCTTTCTTATTCACCCGATATTTCTCTTTTAGTCTCTGCAATTTTTCATTTTTCTTGTGGCTGAGTTCACCTCTTAAGTCTCTCTCTAGTATGTTTACATCTTTCCTTATTCTTTTGATATCATCTCCAATGCGGCGTTTCCACCAAGGATCTTTCTTAGCTCTAAATTCCATCTTCTTTAACCCTAACTGTTCTGCAACCCATACAGTTGCTGCCCTTATCAATTCATTAGTTTCTGTGATGTTTTTGGTTTCAATGTGGCGAATCACTTGATTTACTCTATTCATTTCTCTCTTCAGTTTGTTCTTATCAACCTTTTTAAAGGATATTCCTTCTGCTGTTTTCTTTTCAACATGAATTTTTCTTAGATTCTCAACAATTACCCTTTGACTTTCAGACAAGATATGCTCTAACACAACATCATCTTCGACAACAAAACCTCCATTTTGCTGATCATTTTCCTCCACATTTACATCATCCATCAAATTTTCCTCAACATCGCCATCCACAAAGTTTTCGTTATCTATCTCCTCTCTACCATCCTCCTCATCATTATTAGCTTCTCTTTCCTCTCCCTCTATAACACTTCTTTTTATCATTTCCAACTCAAGTTCTGAAAGCCAACCGTGCTTTCTGATGGCTCTGGCCTGATCACATATACGTTGCTCAGTCGACTCAAACCCTCCTCTGTTCCTCCATTCTCTGAACATTCTTTGCCTGTATCCTCTGTTAGGTTTTCCATTTTCATCAAATGGTTTACTTCTGTAAAAACATTCCATAACTACTTTATTTACTTCTTTATTCCACTTTGTTCTCACAGTAGTAGGATAACGACCGGGTCTCCGCTGTCGAACCGGAGAACACCTGCCGGGCGAGGGACCTTCACATAAAGTTCCAGCCCCATTCACGCCGTTGTCTGGGTTATTTTGATTTGGCATTACACTCATAAAGAGGATTGTGGTGATAAGGTGTCACAACCACCAGTATTTTTATCGTGATACCATCACTAGGGAGGTTGCTATTCAAAGCTAAAGAGTCCCCCCACCCATGAGACAGACTAGCCCCCGCCGGACGCCAACCCGGTACTTCATGGTCTCGGGGGAATTATTATTATTATTATTATTATTATTATTATTATTATTATTTTTATTATTATTATTATTATCATTATTATTACTCTAATTATTGTTATTATTATTATTATTATTATTATTATTATTAGTATTGTTATTATTATTATCTTTGTCATTATTATCATTATTATTATTATTATTATTATTATTATCATTATTATTATTACTATTATTATTATCATTATTATCATTATTATTTTATTTGTCATTATTATTACTATTATTATTATTATTATTATTATTATTATTATTATTATTATCATTATTATCATTATTATTATTATAATTTTCATAATAATAATAATAATAATAATAATAATAATAATAATAATAATTATCATTATTGTTATTATTATTGTCATTACTATTATTATTATAATTGACATTATTATTACAATTATTTTGCATCATCATTATTATTACTGCTACGCCAGTGGGTCTTTGTCTCTGTGCGAAACATGTGTTTACATGAAGGGACCTGGGCAAAGATGACGCAGCTGCTGTGGCGAGACGGAGAAACCGAGAGACCGGTGGTGCTGTTCCTGTAGACTCGTTGTGCCTTGTGACCTATATATCTTTGTGTTGCCTGTTATAGCTATTGGCTGTGTGACATTGCTGCTTTCCCCCCTGTTTGTGCCTATGAAAAGGTAGGTAACTTTA
>NC_051420.1:9072291-9099791 GCF_015228065.2 Penaeus monodon
GGAAAAGAACCCCTCGGGGGAAAATTCAGATTGCCGTGGACAGTCTTGAGTCCGACCTCTAACATTGGGCCACCGCGGCCCCCAATATAAAATTTTATATATATTATATATTTTAATATATATATATATATATATATATATATAAAATTTTATATATAATATATAACATATATATACATATATTTTATATATATATATATAATATATATGTGTGTGTGGGGTGTGTGTGTTTGTGTGTGTGTGTGTGTGTGTGTGTGTGTGTGTGTGTGTGTGTGTGTGTTTTTGTGTGTGTTGTTGTTGTATGTAGTATGTATGTGTATATATATATTATATATATTATATATATATATATATATATATATATATATATATATATATAATATAGTAATGAAAAAAAAATTATATATACACTACTTATATACATATATATATGTACACACAAATATATATGTGTATATGCGCACGCACACCACACGCACACACGCACGCACGCGCCACGCACACACACACAATTACAAATAGTCCCAAATGGATTAGTCAAGGTAGAATCACACATATACGGGTAGACAAATGTAAAAAAGGTACGAATGAGAAGGAATATTTTTCAACACATAACGAAACTGGTTAAATACCAATCTTGTATTGTGAAGATAGTCTTTTTCATTCATACCTTTTCTACAATATTCAAAAGTGGGTGAATCAACACGTTTTATGCTGTCACAGTGTGGTCCCGATAATCTTTCCTTTGTCTCATTCATCTGTACTTTCTTTCTGATTGATGACAATTTGACAAATATAAATATAAACGAAAAAGAAAGCATCTAAAAAAAATCATCATCATCATATCATCATCATCATCATCATCATCAATCATAAAATAAATAAATAAAAATCTTGATCTGCATCTTCGTTATTAGTCACATGTCATATTGTTACGAAAATAAATGCTAGCCAACATTTCTTTGGGAAACAGAAACCATTTTTTTTTAAAATTTTTAGTAATATTCTTCTGTTGATATTATAACTCTGACTTTATTTAAAACTTTATAAATTTGAATATTGGAATGGGTATATTATTAATTTAGTAATTTCCATTTGTTTTATGTGTGTTTTTATAGCGCGTAGAGTGTCAGAGTTAACAATGGGATGTTTTTGGAAACACTGTATATGCATCTATGTGAAAATATTCATTGTTTAAAGATGTTTTTGGGTAGATTTACTGATTTAAAATGTTTCTCGTGGAAGATACTCGAGTTCAAGCGTAGACTTTCCAGCTTGCTTAAGCATTTCTTGGCCTGAGAGTTCTTGCTTTTTTTGGGCCCTTTGGGAGTTCTTGTTTTTCTGGCCGAGAGTTCTTGCATTTCTTGGCCTGGGAGTTCTTGCTTTTTTTTGGTCCGGGGTTCTTGCTTTTCTTGGCCTGGGAGTTCTTGCTTTTCTTGGCCTGGGAGTTCTTGCTTTTTTTGGGTTTTGGGAGTTCTTGCTTTTCTTGGCCTGGGAGTTCTTGCTTTTTTTGGCCCGGGATTTCTTGCTTTTCTTGGCCTGGGAGTTCTTGCTTTCTTGGCCTGGGAGTTCTTGCTTTTTGGCCTGGGAGTTCTTGCTTTTCTTGGCCCTGGAGTTCTTGCTTTCTTGGCCGGGAGTTTTTGCTTTTTTGGGCCTGGAGTTCTTGCTTTTTGGGCCGGGGAGTTCTTGCTTTTTTTGGCGGGAGTTCTTGCTTTTCTTGGCCTGGAGTTTCTTGTTTTTTGGGCCCTCGGACTTCTTGTAATTCCTGGCCTCAGAGCAAGAATTCTTGACCAATCCGCCCTTGCTTAAAACGCTCTCTAATTAAATATCCTCTTTGGACTGATCAAGTGAAATGCTTTTAGTATCTTTCATTTTGCTTTTGTTCTTGTTTTTTGTTTTCTGTAATTAAGTATTATATAAAAAGATACATTAAAGAATTCATATTCTTTATTATATTTCTGCACACGATGGGGACGTTTTCATATTTGTTTTTATGATAAATTATGAATAAAATTTTGGTTCTGATAATGAGTATTTCTTTGATAACGATCTTCAGCAATTTGTGAATCAAAATTAAATTTTAAAAACCATTCAGGTTGTGGTCAAAGGTTACTTTATTAATACCTACAACACATCTATATTTTGTTTTACTCAATATTACCTGTGATCTAATTTACTTAAATCACCCTTTAAAATTCTTCAGCCATTGTATAAATCTGACATTTTTTTAAAAAAAAAAAAAAAAAAAAAAAAAAAAAAAAAAAAAAAAAAAAAAAAACTATGATTTGTACTCAAGGTGGAGTTTGCAGAAAGATTTCAAAGCACATTGGCACATCCATTATTACAAGACCAAACATTAACAAGGTCAGTGTATTTAAGATCTTAATCCTCAACTCAATGCATGGATTAAAAGGGTAAAAAAAAAAAAAAAAAAAAAAAATTGGATGAAAATGATAATGTTTCTTGGTTGTAACTTTTATTCTACATATTCACACTCAAGTTTTCAACGCTTTTGCAGAAGAACCAGATAGTTCATAGATAAATTTTTGGAATTGGATTTTAAAGAAAACTAAAAAAAGTCTTTTTGTTATACAAATATACCTGTTACAGTGGTTTTCCAAAATCTGTTCCTAAACTTGATAATTTCCTCCTTTATTATAGAGCCAGTTAATTAATGTGAACTGCTACCAATACCATAAGCTGTTAAAATAAATAAATAAATAAAAAGGTACCGAGAATTCTCAATATCTGTTGCCTATTGTAAAAAACCCTTAATTCTACTCTCCCTGTAATGAATTTGTCAGATATCAACTTTAAGTCTCCATTGTTCTCTGGAAGCCAATTTTTAACTATAATAAAGGGTTATAATACAAAAAGGTTTTATATAATAATATAACATGTAAAATTTTACTCCGGGGGAAAAAAAGGGCCTAAAACCCAAAAAAACCCTTTGAAAACCCTTTTTCCAAACAGCATTTAAACAAATGCAAGTGAGGGAAAAAGTGATTTTTTTGCTCTTTCCCATTGCCCTTTCCCTTCCAAAAGAAAAACCTCTTTTCCCCGGACCTTAAAAAAACCTTTTCGTAAAACAAGGCTTTTTAAAAAATTTAATCGGCAAATGAACCCAATGTTTTTGACATGTGGGGCCATTTGTATTTTTTTGTGAGACAGGGCCCAAGCTGCCATCCCCATTGTAAAAAGCTATTTTTTTTTTTAGCGAGATGCAAAAGTAAAGACTGGAGAGATGACGGGAAAATTTCTCCAAGAAGATACAAATGTGATAGAATTTGTAAATTTTTCCAAAAAGCAAATAATGATAAAATGTAGAGGGCCCATGGGGGCCCACTTTATAAGTAGAAAAATTTTATGTTTTATGAACTGTAAAGATGATCTCATTTTTAAGTAAAAAATTTTAAATAAGACAAATTAATACAAAAAAATCAACCCCCCTTTGTAAAGATCGGAATCCCAAGCCCCAATTGCATAAATAGCAAAAGTTGCACTTCAAAAGGACAAATACAAACACCCCTTAAAAAAAAATTGCACTTTCTTTTCCTTTTAAAAGGGGAATTTGAATCAAAAAGGGAAAAATTATATTTTGTCATGGAATTTTCACAGATGTTTTGCACCTTTTTGTACAACTGAAAATAATATACATTAATAGCACAAAAAATATAAAAGGCAAATTTGTCGGGTTTTCCATTTTTTTTTGCACAGGGGTAGTTGATGCAGGGATATAGGACTATAGGCTTTATTTATATAAATATGTGTAGTATGTATGTATGAAATTAGTATGTATATTTTTATGTATATATTTATGTTTTAATTATGGTATATATGCATGTATATAGTAGGGATATATGTATGTATATTTCATATTTTTAAAATTTTGTATGTTATATTCATGAAATAGGTATGTATATAAATATGTATACATATATATAATATATTTCATATATATTTTAAATATATATAAAATATATATATATATAAAATTTATTTATTGTGTATATATATAAAATAAAATTATATTATATATATATATTATAAAATATATATATATATATGATAATATAAAATTTTTATTGTGGGTAATATATAATATATGTATATATTTTGTAAAAGGTATAGGGATATAATAATATATATATAAAAATTATAATCTATATATTTTTTATATATTTTAAAATAGGAATATAGTAAATAAAATTATAAAATTTAATAGGGATTTTATATGTATTTTATATTTTTATATTATATATATATATATAATTTTAAAATATAAAATTATATATATATATAAATATATATATATATATATTATATATGTAGGTGAGGTAGGGATATGTTGTTATGTAGGTGTTTAATGTTTTATAAATTATAATATTTTAATATAAAGTTTTAATAGAAAAATATATTATATAATATATAATAGATATAAAATACATTAAATATCCCTATATACATATACATAAAAACCATATAGGCAATACCCATATAAAATAATACAATAACATATATACATTTTATAATACAACATACTTTATATAATATATATAAATAAAATAAATATATATATATATATATAATATATATATTATATATATATAAAATTTTTATGGATTTTTGGGATGTATGTTTGATATAGCAATACTTTTAACTCTTTTACATATATATAAAACATAATTAAAAAAAATGGCTTTTTTGGCAATTTAATGTCACTGCCCTTCATAATTAGGCACGGTCATAAATATTTCAAAAATAAAATTAAAACATAAAAACCGGAATACCCAGAATTGCCCCAAAAAATCCACAAATAAAAATTGGTGTTTAAAAACCCAAAGACATCGCTGCATGCATTTCTAAGTGAAAAAGGTGCCAAAGATTTAAGAAACCCTTTTCAATTTTTGGGGTTTGAGGTAAGGGGTGAGTATTTTTATACAATTATTAACTTGGGGCCCAAATTTTTTTGGCTAAAAAAAAACACCTTTGGGGCCCAAATTTTTGCTCCCCTTTAAAAACCCCAACACGGGGTTTTCCTTTAAAGAGTGTTTCTCGAGGCCCGAAATTCCAGGGTCGAGTTCTGGGGGCGGTATGCAAAACATTAAAAACCGAGCATTGGGCGATGGCGCCCTTTGCGAGCCCCAAGCAGAAACAGCCCTGAAGATCATTCCCCCGGGCCTTTCTTAGGGGCTCGTTTCAGCTTGAGTTTTTGTGATGCCCTTCATTAGGGCTTTCCCCTTTCGTCCAGGTCCCCACCAGTACAAGGGGCTTGAGACGCCCCTTGTTTTGATTGAGGGCTTTTTGGTAGACTTTGTTATACCTTTTGTTTAGGGAAGGGGGGAAAGAAAGGGGGAGGGAAAACTTTTTTAGGTACTGAATCAGAAAAATTGTAGAAAAGAAGGGTGTCCAAAAACATGTCGGCATAATATTTTCACAAAAAAAAAAAAAAAAAGAAAGAGAAGGAAAAAAAAGGGGAAAAAAAGAAAGAAAAAAAATCCCCAGTTGAATTTCCTGGGTGAGGGGGGAAATATTGGGGCAAATTTTGGTTTTATATTGCCCCATGGGAATGGGTTTCTAAAAAGCAAAATTTGCCAAGAGGTAATGCTAGCTTAAACCAGGGGAAAATTTTCAAAAAAAAAAGTGAAAGGGTTTATATCCCGTAAACGGGGGACAGTTGAAAGAATCAACCAAAAAAAAAAATGACTACTTGGTAACTTTACCCAAACCCCCCTGCACCCCCAACAAATTTACACAATTGGGGGGGTGTGTTTGAAGCATGAATGACCAGTAGGTAAAATGACCTTGGGCCCCTCCCCAAAACACTCCCACTGATGACCAAACCAAAAAATTTTTGATAATGTACAATGATTTTTAATTCCCTCCCCCGTTGTCCATGAGTTCGCCCCAAGCCAGGGGTTAACCAGCACTTTAAGAAAATTTATTGCTATTAAGAAAAAGAGGCAAGCCAAAAGGGGTTTGGGGTGAGTCAAAACACTAAAAGGGGGCACAATTTTCCCCCCCCCCCAAAAACTGGTTCTGGCATACTGTTAACAAGGGTCTCAATTTTGGGGAAACCCGAAGAAAAGAAAAAAAAATATTAAAACCCCTTACAGCCAGGGATGCCCAAGCCCCATGAAAGGGCCAAAATCTTTTATTATGGGTATGGGCTTTTGGCAGCATGATCATTATAACGAGTCGGCGGGGAATTTTCCAAAACATGTAGCAGACTTCCTGGCCAAAAGGGGCACCCAGAGATTTTTTGGACCACATTGTAGGGTTAAAGGAAAAAAAAAAGCAAAAAGAAAAAAAAAAAAAAGAAAAGAAAAAAAAAAAAAGAAATGAAAAGGGGTTTACAAAACCTTAGAGGTCCCGGGGTGTCTAAATAAAAACATTTACCCCGTGAAAATTAATAAAACCTAAAATTCGGCTCCCCAAAAATATGCAAATCTGAAGGACTATATCATTTTTTCCTGTTTTCCCCCCTCATGTATATCATTTCAAAAAAGGCATTATAAAAAAATTTCTAGAATATTTTTTTAAAAAGAACAAAATAATTTAAAAAAATAATAAAATAATAATAATAATAATAAAAAAGAAAAACACAATATTACAATAGCTTTTAAAAGTTCTCCTCCATGTTTCAGACTAAAATTGGCACTTTATTTTTTAAGTTATACATTTATCATAACCCTTTTTTAGATTATTTTTGCGACATGAAAGTTAAAACAGATATAAAGGAAAAACATAATATTTTTATAGAATTACAAAAACCCAAACGATCCCCCTACCCACACCAATGTTTAAAAAAAAAATTAAGGAAAATTTTAACACCCACAAAAAAAAAGGTCTGCTGTTTTTTTTTTTTAGTTTCCCCCACAAGGTCCCTGAATCTACAAAAACCCAGGGTTCATTTTACGAAGGAAAAAACCCAATACAAACACTTCTAAGCCCTTTCTGCAGCCCCTTAAATTTCTTTTCGTTGCTGCGGCATTCCCGATTTTTCCCACGCTGAATCATTTTGCGAGTCGAAAAATGAGCCGCCATACTGACAACCCCCTGAGAAATTGTTAATTTAGTTCAATATTTTTGGGTGCAAGAATATCCAAATATATATAATATAATATAAAATTTTTAAAATTTAATATATGTAATATAAAAGTATAAAGAATAATAAAATATAATATTAATTATAAATATAGAGAGATTGAAGAATAGTAATATATAAAAAATATAAGGAAAAAAAGATGGGGAAAATATATTTTAAAGAGATATATAATATGGACATAAAATAATAAGATATATAAAAATTTAGTATATAGATAATAATAATATAGATTATTAAAAATATATTAAAAGAAATATAAATAAAATATATTACATATATATATTTAAAAATTTTATAAATAATAAATGTATATATATAATATAAAAATAATATATATAATAATATATATATATATATATATATAATGTAATAATATATAAAAATATATACATATATATACATAAAAAATTATATTTTAATAAAATATAATGGATATTTTTGCACCGAATGATATTAAAAACTGAAATTAACATATTTCTAGGGGTTTCAAGTATGGCGGCTCTTTAGTCGCAGGGCAAATGATTCAGCAGTGGGAAGCGGAGAAGCACGCGCAGACAGAAGAGAAAATTTAAAGGGGCTGCAGAAGGGAAATTTGTAAGGTTTGATTGGTTCTTTGCCGATGTAAAATGAACTGGTTTGTAGATTAGGTACCCTTTGGGATATCGCAGACTGTCTTTTTGTGGGGGTTATAATGTATACCTGTAATTTTTTTTTGATAGATTTGGGGATGGAATGGGGTATTTATTTGGGTTTTTGTAAAATTTATAACATATTAGTTTTCCCATAGATGTTTATATCTTTTAGTGTTCAGCAAAGATGAATCTAAAAAGGCTTATGAAGGGTTTGTAAGCTAATAAAGAAATCAAGAGTGCCCAAATTTTAGTCTGAAAACAAGGGGGAAGAACTTTAGAAAGCTATTTTAATATTGGTATTTTTTTTTTTTATTATTATTATATTATTATTTTTTATTTTAATTTTTTTATTTTCTTTTTTTAAAAAATATTCTGCAATTATAATGCCTTGTATGTATGATATACATGATGGGGGAAAACAGGAAATATATGATATAGTACCTTCAGATTTGCATATGATTTGGGTAGCACGAAGTCTAGGTTATTTTTAAACTTTCACAGGGGAATGTTGTTATTTAGTACACCCCTGACGCTGCAAAGGGTTTTTGTAAAGCCCTTCATTCTTTTTTTTTCTTTTCTTTTCTTTTCTTTTCTTTTCATTTTGCTTTTAGTTTCCTTTAACCTACAATGATGGTACCCGAAATCTCTGGGTGTCATTTTTGGGCCCAAAGGAAGTCTGCTACATGTAGGGGAAAAATTCCGCTCGACTCGTTATAATGAGTCATGCTGCCAAAAGCCTACCATCATGAAGAGTTGGTCTTTCATGAGTCTATAGGCATGCCTGGCTGTAAGAGGTTAAATTTTGTTTCTTTTTCAGAGTTTACCCAAATTGAAGAGCCTGTTAACAGTATGCCAGACCAGCTTGCTTTGATAATGTGTCCCATTTTAGTGATTGACTCACTCCAATCATTTGGCTTCCCTCTCTTCTTAGATAGCAATGATTTCTTCAAGTGCTGGTTAATCCTGGCTTGTGGCAAGAACTCATGGACAACGGGGGGGGGAATTAATATCACTTGTACATTATCATGAAATTGGGGTTTGGTCACAGTGGATTTGTTTTGGGGAGGGGCCCAAAGGTCAGTTACCTATGGGTCATTCATGCTTACAAACCCACACCCCCCCAATTGTTGTCAATTTGTTGTGGGTGCAGTGGAGATGGGTAAAGTTACCAAGTAGTCAGTTTTCTTTTGGTTGAGTCTTTCAACTGTACCCAGATACTGTATATGAACTTTCACTTTTTTTTTTGCAAATTTCCATGGTTTAGCTAGCTTTACCTCTTGGCTACTTTTGCTTTTTAGTAGACCAGTTACAATAGCAATATAGACACAAAATTGCTCAGATTTTTACTTCATCATCCGGGAAAATTCAACTGTGTATTTTTTTTCTTTCTTTCTTTCCTTTTTTTCCTTCTCTTTCTTTTTTTTTTTTTATTGTGAAAGTATTATGCAGACATGTTTATGGACACACCTCTGTTCTAAAATTTCTTCTGATTCGTTACCTAATAAAGTTGCCATCCCCCTTTCTTCCCCTTCCGTAAACAACAGGAGGATAACAACGTCTACCAAAAAGCTCTCAATCAAATCAAGTGCGTCATCAAGCCCCTTGTAGCTGTGTTGACCTGGACGAGGAGGACGTCATAATGAAGGACATCACAAGAGACGAGCTCAAGCTGAAGCAAGAGCCCATAGAGAATGGGACGGTGGACTGATCTTACGGGGCGTTTCGTGCTTGGAGCTCGCAGGACGCCATCGCCGAAGGGCTCGGTTGAATGTTCGCAGGACCAGTCAGAACTCGACGTGGAATTCTGGGCCTCGAGAAACACTCATGAAGGAAATCTCGTTTTGTTTTAAGGAGAGCACACTTAGCCTCAAGGTGTTTTTCTAGCCAAAACAATGGTCCAAGTGAGTTAATAATTGTATAAAGATACATCAACCATTACCTCACCCAAAAGATTAAAGAAGTTACTTAGTCTCTTGGCACATTAGCACTTAGAACGCATGCAGCGTATGTCATTTGGTTATGTAAGCACCCAAAGTATATATTGTGGGGTTTGTGTGCAAGTTCTGGATATTCTCAGGTTTGATGATTTAAATTTTATTGTTGAAATATTATGACAGTGACACTAATTATGAGAGGGCACGTGACATTAAGTTGCCATAAAGCCATTTATTTTAATTATGTGTATATATATGTAGGGGTTAATGTATATGCATATATGCAAGCATACATCAAACATCCATATATATATTATATATATATAATATATATATATAATATATATATATATATATTTTATATATATTATATATATATATATATGTATGTATGTATGTTATATGTATATATGTATATATGTATATATGTATAATGCATATATGCATATAGTGTATATGTATTGTATATATGTATATGTATATGTATATGTATATATATATAAAATATAATTATATATATAATATATATATATATATATATATATATATTAATATATTATACATATACATTAAAATATATATACATAATTATATATATACACACAATAAATATATATTATATTAAAAATATATATATATAATATATATATATATATAATATACATACATATATACATGCATATATACATAAATATACACATAAATATATACATAAATATATACATACATAAATACATACATACATACATACACATATTCATATAAATATGCCTATAGTCATATATCCATGCATACATAATACACATGTGCAAAAACAAATGGAAAACAGACAAATGTGCATATATATATTTATGTGCGTATTAATGTATATTATGTATATCAGTTGTACAAAGAGGTAGCAAAGCATCTGTGAAAGTTCCATGACAAAATATAATTTCCTTGTTGATGTCAAGTTCAACTGAAATGAGAATGAAAGTGCTAATTTGGTAAGAGTGTTTGTATGTGTAGTCAATTGAAGTGCAATTTGCAAATTGATGCAATTAGGGTCTTGCATTCAGATCTTTACGGGAGGTTTTTTTTATGTATTAATAGTACTTAATTGTTTATTAAAAGTGAGATATTTTTAATGTTCATAAATCATAAATTATTCTACTTATAAAGTGCCCTCATGAATCCATCTACATTGTATCATATTTGCTGTTTGGAAAATTCACAAATTCTATCACATTTGTATCATTCTTGGGAGAAGATTTCCCGTCATCTCATCCAGTCTTTACGTTTAGAGCAGTCTCGCTACATATAGCGTATATACAAGGGCATGCAGCTGGACGTGTCTCACAAAGAAATACAAGTGCCCACAGTGTCAAAAACATTGGATTGCATTTGCCGATAAAATGTTCAAAAACGCCTTTTTCACGAAGAGGTTTGTTTAAGGTCGGGAAAAAGAGAGTGCTTAGGAATGCAAGGTCAATGGAACGAGCAAAAAAGTCACGTATTTCCCTCACTTGCATTGTTGAATGCTGTTTGGAAAAGGTTATCATAGGTTTTTTTGGGTTTTGAGGCTTTGTTTCCAGGGAGTATGTCAAATGTATAAAATATATTATATATACCTTATTGTTTTAATAACCTTGATTATAGTTGAGAAATTGGTTTCCAGAGAACAATGGAGACTTATGTGATATCTGACAAATCATTACAGGGAGAGTAAAATTAAGGTTTTTTACAATAGCAACAGATTTTTGAGAATTCTCGGTACCTTTTTATTATTTATTTATTTTTAACAGCTTATGGTATGGTAGAAAGTTCACATTAATTACCTTGCTCTATAATAAAGGAGGAATTTATCAAGTTTGGGAACAGATTTGTGAACACCACTGTAACAGGTATATTTTATAACAAAAAGACATTTTTTAGATTTCTTTAAAACCAAATTTCCAAGAATTATCTATGAACTATCTGTTCTTCTGCAAAAGCGTGAAACTTGAGTGTGAATATGTAGAATAAAAGTTACAACCAAGAAACATTATCAGTTCATCCAATTTTTTTTTTTTTTTTTTTTTTTACCCTTTTAATCCATGACAGTTGAGTTGAGGATTAAGATCTTACAATACACTGACCTTGTTAATGTTTGGTCTTGAAATAAGGATGTGCCAATGTGCTTTAAAATCTTTCGGCAAACTACCTTGAGTAAAAATCATTAGTTTTTTTTTTTTTTTTTTTTTTTTTTTTTTTTTTTTTTTTTTTTTTTTAAGAATGTCAGATTTATACAATGGCTTGAAGAAATATTCAAGGTGATTAAGTGAATTAGATCACGGGAAATATTGAGTAAAACCAAATAATAGATGTGTTGTAGGTATTAATAAGTAACCTTTGACCACAACCTGAATGGCTTTTAATTTAATTTGATTCACAAATTGCTGAAGATCGTTATCAAGAAATACTCATTATCAGAACCAAAAATTTTATTCATAATTTATCATAAAAACAAAATATGAAACGTCCCATCGTGTCGCAAAATAAATGAAAAAATATGAATTCTTAATGTATCTTTTATATATACTTAATTACAGAAACAAAAAACAAGAACAAAAGCTAATGAAAAGATACTAAAAGCATTTCACTTTATCAGTCCAAAGAGGATATCAATTAGAGAGCGTTTTAAGCAAGGTCGGATTGGTCAAGAAATTCTTTCTCTGAGGCCAGGAATTACAAGAAGTCCGAGGCCCAGAAAAGCAAGAACTCCCCGGCCAAGAAAAGCAAGAACTCCCCGGCCAAAAAAAGCAAGAACTCCCAGGCCAAGAAAAGCAAGAACTGCAAGGCCAAGAAAGCAAGAACTCTCAGGCCCAAAAAAAAGCAAGAAATCCCAGGCCAAGAAAAACAAGAACCCAAGGCCAAGAAAAAGCAAAAACTCCCAGGCCAAGAAAGCAAAGAACTCCCAGGCCAAAAAAAAGGCAAAGAACTCCCCGGCCAGAAAGCAAGAACTCCCGGCCAAGAAAAGCAAGAACTCCAGGGCCAAGAAAAACAAGAACTCCCAGGCCAAAAAGCAAGATCTCCCCGGCCAAGAAAAAACAAGAACTCCCAGGCCAAGAAAGCAAGAACTCCCAGGCCAAGAAAAGCAGAACCCCGGACCAAGAAAAGAAAGAACTCCCAGGCCCAAAAAATGCAAGAACTCTCGGCCAAGAAAAGCAAGAACTCCCAGGCCAAGAAAAGCAAAAACTCTCAGGCCAAAATGCTTAAGCAAGCCTGGAAAAGTCTACGCTTGAAATCGAGTATCTTCACACGAGAAACATTTTAAAACAGTAAATCTACCCAAACATCTTTACAATGAAATTTTCACATAGATGCATATACAGTGCTCAAAAACTCCCATTGTTAATCTGACACTCTACGCGCTATCAAAACACACATAAAACAAATGGAAATTACTAAATTAATAATATACCCATTCCATATATTCAAATTTTTGAAGTTTTAAATAAAGTCAGAGATTAATATCAACAGAAGAATATTACTAGAAATTTGAAAAATGGTTTCTGCTTCCCAAAAAATGTTGGCTAGCATATTATTTTCGTAACAATATGACATGTGACTAATAACGAAGATGCAGATCAAGATTTTTTATTTATTGATGATGATGATGATGATGATGATGATGATGATGATGATTTTTTTTAGATGCTTTCTTGTCGTTATATTTATATTTGTCAAATTGTTCACAAACAGAAAGAAAGTACAGATGAATGAGACAAAGGAAAGATACGGACCACACTGGACAGCATAAAAAGTGTTGATTCACCACTTTTGAATATTTTAGAAAAGGTATGAATGAGAAAGACTATCTTCACAATGCAAGATAGGTATTAACCAGTTTCGATTATGTGTTGAAAAAATTCCTTCTCATTCGTACCTTTTTTTCATTTGTCTACAGGTATATGTGTGATTCTACCTTTACTAATCCATGGCATATTTGTAATTGTGTGTGTGTGCGTGTGCGCGTGCGTGCGTGTGTGCGTGTGCGTGTGCTGTGCATATACACATATATATTTGTGTGTACATATATATATGTATATAAGTATGTGTATATATAATTTTTTTTTCATTTACATATATTAATATATATGTTTATATATATATATATATAGATATATATATATAATATATATATATAGATATAACACATACATACATACATACATACATACACACACACACACACACACACACCACACACACACACACCCACACACACACACACACACACACACACACACACACACACACACATATATATAATATAATATTTTAATATATATATATATAAAAGTATATATATGTATATATATATATTTATATATAGATATATATATATATATAAAATTTTATATATATATATATATATATATATATAGGGGGGCCGCGGTGGCCGAAGGGTTTTAGAGCGTCGGACTCAAGACTGTCACACGGCAATCTGA
Organism: Penaeus monodon; assembly: GCF_015228065.2. Taxonomy (NCBI): domain Eukaryota; kingdom Metazoa; phylum Arthropoda; class Malacostraca; order Decapoda; family Penaeidae; genus Penaeus; species Penaeus monodon. The sequence continues at coordinate 9,086,438 of NC_051420.1, forward strand.
ATTCGAGGTTCGAGTCACCGACCGTCGCGTTGTTCCTTGGGCAAGGAACTTCCCCTTTGATTCCCTACCTAGCCACTGGGTGACCAATCCAGCCCAAGTCAAGAGCTGGTCCCAACCCCGGATAAATAGAGAGAATGATTACCTAAAAGGTACCACCGGCACTCTCCGTGGCAAGGAACTGGGGACCGTAGCACGTACTCACTCCAAGAGCATCACAACATGAAAAACTACAATTAAGTATCATGCTGTGACCACGGCGGCTCATACATGAACCTACCGTTAAAAAGAAGAAGAGAGCCACTATAATAACAAATTGTTAAATCAAAGTGTCACGAGCTACCTGGTGTACCGGGGCCTCAATCGCCACCGCGATCCCTTCTTGCTATTTTACCTCTCTATTAACGTAAATATCTAGCAAATGAACTCTGTTTTCTAAGAATATTTGCATTTCATTGCCCTCAGCGTTTTTTTCCCTTTTTGCCTATTGACGGGAACACGGGATAAACACCTCTCCTCAGACCCCCAGCACTCTCTATCACAGGGAAAACCTGTATAGTGAGGCCCAGCATCTGAGGTGACATGTAGGGGTGCTCTCCCTCCTACTAACTCCTTCCCTTTTTTGGGGCCATTGGACCTACGTAAACCCCCCTGGGATTTATGTATTCGTCTGGGTGGTGCGCTCTACCTACTGTCCCTTTGTAGCAAGGTTTGCAAAAGGGAGTAACCCACCACATAAACCCCCGCCCTTAGTTGCTGGAAAACGCCCCCAGGGGGGTTTTCGGGTGGGTTTTATCAAAAAAAATTCCCTTTCATTCGAGAGTTAGGACTCTAATCTTCTAGCTTTCCCATCTCCCCTAACACCTACACCCCCCATTCTCAACCTCCCGGGGAAAAAATGGTCAATTTAAGATCACGCCCAAGGGGCCCCCCAGCCCTAACCGGGGGGACCCCCTCCCCAAAAGCTCTTTTTGATGCTATCATGTACTTCGGTACTACCAACCTAAAGGGATATTTTTCCCATTACGAGACGACGAACACCCCAAAAGAATTTTTCCCCTCAAGACAATCGATTGCTTAAAAACCGGGGATTCATCCGTGCCCCCCCTGACATGAAGGGCTAAGTCACCCTATCTTCGGAAACTTGCAAACACGTGGTCAGCGAACCATCACCATTGCCGACAGATCATGGCAGCTGCCCCCGTCCCGGGCGAAAACGTGTATGTCATGAAGACTCCTCCCATTGAAAGTCCGCTTTTCAGCCCACCAGACCGTAAGAACATCAAAGAAAAGGGTTTTTCCCTTTTTCAACCTCTTTGTCGCCCCTTGGAAAATAAAATATGAGCGCTTCACCCCACTCAGGCAGTGTATGAACTGCTACGGTTAGGGACCCTAAAATAACATGCAAAGGGGGAAAAAAGAGCACAGGGTTGAAAGGGTTCGCACACAATTCGACAGGGGGCGCAAAGCAACCAAGAAAAGCCTCAAATGCGGTGGTGACCCGCAGTTTGCCCAAAAGTGCCCCGTACGAAAAAAGGCAAAGAAATGTATGAAAAAAAAAAGAAAGAGAAAAAAAGAAAAAAGTAGGCCTTTAAAGGGATGGCCAAAAGGCCCCACAAAAACGATCCAGGGACTCCCCCCCCCCCCTGGAAAAACCCCTTTATTAAACAAATTCCCAGGACATTTTAAAAAAGCGCCACAAAAAAACCCAACCCCCCATCCACTTTGGCCCTTCCAAAAAGACTCTCAAAGAATCAGATTGACTCCCGCCGCCCCCTTGCAGAATCTAATTCCCCCGAGAAAGGGTTTCGGGCCCATGCCAAAGAGGCCAGGGAACCAACTACCCCGACTTATCTGGGGGGGGGCCATCCTGGGCATTTAACGTCATACCCCCCCGCAAAGTCTCCAACACTATCTCCACCCAAGGGGGTTATTCTGACGTCCCGGAAAAACAACTATGAAGACCCCCCCCCACCCCAAACCACCCCTATACACCCCAAAAACAGATACCTTGTTCCCCCAAAAACAGCCACCGCGAGATCCCCAAGGGGTCCCCCACACCCCCCCTATCCCCCGCCCCCCACTCCTGTCAAAAAAAATTTAAAGAGCTTCCCCGAGACGCGAAGGTTGGGCCCGCCTCGACGAGATATGGAAACAGAATTTCCCAAATCTCCCCCATGAAAAACCCCCCGATTTGACCCCCCACAGAGCCCGGCACTGTTGGACCCCCTTCTCCCAAATCGATTTTTCTCAAAAAAAACCCAAAAATACATTTACTCGGGGAAAAAAGAAGAAATTGGCAGAAATAAAAAAAAGCGAGCTCACAACAGGGTTTTTAGCTAAAAAAATACTATACACCTAGGGAAGGAACGTAAAAATGAAAAACCCATGTTTGAATACTCGACAACATACGCAAAATACCCAATGACCCCTCTTTGACGCCAAAACCCAAAAAAATAGTAACAGGTACTTAACACACTAACTCCGCCTCCCCATCATAAACACAACGTCTTACACGGGAAAACCCCAAAAACGAACTCTGCAATCCCACAAAAACAGACCCACCCAAAACGCCAGGGGTCAAAAACGCTAACCCACTAAAGATTACCATACCGTCTATTTCCCAAAAGTCACAAAACAAGCGAGGGTAGTATAGCATCAAAAAAACATCCAACCAAATCAAAAACTTCCCTCCAATTCTTGGCATCGAAAAAAAACCACTAAAGGACCCTTCATATGGCAACAAAACCCTCACCACGTGACACATACCTGAACCGACATCCTGCAGCCTGGGGCAAAAAAAACAAATATACAGGGGGAGACCTTAAGCAAACCAGGGCTCAACCACCCCCAACAACTAGGAAAGGCTGGCCTCATACATACAAAAAGGGCAGACTGAAACCTCGGTCCACAAAAACCCAAATACTTCCCCATAACCGCAACAACACCTAAAAAGTCCCTGCAAAAAAAGAGCACACCTACCCCCCCATTTATAAACAGACGAATCAACCCGCCCCTTTTCCCGGTATCCTAACCTATCAAAAAACCCTATCATGATTGAAACCCAAAACCCCCGAAATCTTCAAACATCCAACCTGGGGGGGGCTTCAAACAAGCCTTGAAGACACACAGGAAATTTGACTCGGGGGCCAACCCACACACACAAAAAACACCCACCTGAACATTGGACCAGACATACAGACGGGCCCCCGGGAGGGCCCCACCCCAAAAACATACAAAAAAATCCCTACTACGAAAAAACCCGGGCTGAAAATTTCTTAAAACACAATACAGGCACCCACAACCTTCAGCAACACGTGGTTGGGGGCAACAATACGAGAACTCCGAAGCAAATAAAAAACACGAAATTTTTAAAAGAAAAAGCACATGGGAAACACTAGTAGAACTGCAAAAAACTAAAGACCCCAAAAAATTCGGGGGCTCCTTCAAAAAGCCAGGGGGCGAACAAACAGACCCACATACTTGTACCCGCACCCCAGAAGAAGGGGGACTCGGGAGGGATGGATTTCCACGGGGGAAAAACTGCAACAAATTTCCAAATCTCCCCCACCCAGAACGCCGATTGACCCCAAACCACAGAGACCCAGGGAAACCCTACCTACACCAAACAGAAAAATAAGTTCCAGAAAACATCATTAGACTAAACTCTCCCGAGAAAATCCCCTCTCCACACCTTTACGCCAGAAAAAAATTTAAAACCATCAAACCAAACCCAGGGCAAAACAAAAAACAAAACATATAGAACTCTGCCACCCCCAAAGATCCCAGGTTTCGCCCAAACTTAATGCGGGACTGGTTCAGGGTATTTTCCCAAAAAAGAAACACGCCACCCTCACCCTCATTCCGAAGCGGGGAAATCAGCAAGAGGTGGGAATTACCGCCCCTTCATTGCTGGGGTTCCGGGAAACTGTAGGGAGGCTAATAAAAGAAGATCTCACACCCTCGAAACAAAACAAAACAACAGTAGACAATACGGCTTTCGCCCACACAGGGGGACCCAGACGCTTCGCCCCCGCTTACGAGGGGATCGCCCCCGGTCTCCTAACAGCACCAGATCAACTCACTCTAGAGATCAGCGGGCCTTTTAAAGGTCTGGCACACAAATCAAAAACAACTAAGAAATACAACTCCCTACACATCTCACACGGCCCCATCAGCTTCCTGGGGCCCCAGGACTGCCACAATCGCCTGGGCTCACACCCGGGCGCCCCCTCCACCCAAAAAAGTGGATACCAAGGGGAAACGTTTTATTGCCAACCCTTTACCTGTACACGCCAATCTGCCACAACCACACCTTTCAGCAAAAAATTTTTCCTATGCAAACATGTCCCAAAAGATAATCTCACACCCCCCTAAACACAACACATCATGAACGAACAACAGAAAGAGCTATACAGAACATTAACACCTTTGAGCACCATTGGAAAATACAGACAAACAACAACAAATTCAAATTCATGCACAAAACCCGCAAAACCGCACAACCCATCACAACTAACAACACCAACATCCCATACACAAACAGAGGACACATTCTTGGTTTTCACTTCACGACCACGGGCTTCATATCACAGGTCACACAGCGAATCGCACAAGCACACGCAACACTCACCAAACTCAGGCGCTTCTCATGCTGCACACCACAAACAAAGCTCAAACTCTACAAAACAACTGTCAGACCTATTCTTGAATCCACACCTGTCCCACTGGTTGCAATATCTACATCACAAAAACTCAAAATGCAATCAGTACAGAACAAGGCTGTACTCTGGATACACGACGCAACAATATTAGACTTAATTCCTTCAGAAACACTACACAGAACATGCAGCATAGAACCACTTAGCACACGCATACACAGACGAGCTAAAACACCTGGGCCCGACTACGCGAACAAGAAGACGAACACTACAACAACATCATAGACAAATACACAAACACACGCACAAACCACACCTAGTGGCCCAGAACACTCACACTCATACAAAACATAACACCTCCTCCCACGTACGCACCCATGTAACACTTGAGCTATAACCATCTCGCCATATTTCCATGTTCAAGGCTATAAAAAAACAAAAATAAGTATAAAAATAAATAAAACCAGAAGTCACCCTCAGCATCCCCAAAGGATTGGCTAATCCACACCGCACAGCACTTTAACATCCATGGCAAATAGAGCGACCATCGGAGGAGAAGATTTCAAGGACTGAACATCTTACAAACTTTCTACGAACTCTGACTCGATTGCCTGTGATTACGGGAGTGCACTCGTGCAATTGCATATGACAGACACGCGAGTCAGAGGGCGAGCAAGATGGAGATGTTCTACGGAAAAAAAAATCCTCATTGTTTCATTGCACGTTTTGTTATGTCCCTGTCATACCCCAACCTAACCAGCTTCCAGTTATGCATTAGTTTCTCAATTTTCAGTCATTTTGTTACTTCTTTTTTTTCGTTCGTTTCGTTTGCACCTTTTCGTTTACTGCTAGTCATTTGCTGTTTCGTTGTTGTTTTTTCTACTGTTTTGTCGCATCACTCTTCACCTATATTATATCATATTATTTTATTTACACCCTCTCTTTTATGTTATGCCCTCCTTTCGTCCCCTCTCTCTTTGAAAGTCAGACCCAAAGCAGTCAATTCCCCAACAGATGAAAACGTATACACTGATCCGGTTCCACAGCAAGATATCCAGAGATTCCATCCCCTTTTATCCCGCCCATTTCACCGCATCATCGTCACCCTCTACCTTCTACTTTCTTTTCTCCTTCATCATCCACTTCGTTCGCCATGTCATTTCTATGTTTCTGCTACATCTACTTAAAAACAAAATAAAGATACATAAAATAAAATCAACTAAAAAGTAGAAATAAGTAAAACCAAATAAACTTTTTGTTCTAGTTCATTTGTTCAATCGCTAAAGCAAAAATAAAATACAAAACAACAAAAATAAAATCCATAAAAAGTACTTGTATATATATATATATATATATATATATATATATATATATATATATATAATATATAGAATATATATTAATATTATATATATATATATATATATATATATATATATAATATATATATAATATATATAGTATTATATATATATATTATATATATATATATATATATATATATATATATATATAACCTCATTTGTTCTTCGTTAAATATTAATCACAAAAATAATCCCTGTTCACTTGCTTTCCCAGTATAAAATAAAATCACAAATACGTTCTTGAGTTCACATATCCTAACACTAGCCTCCTTCCCCTCCGATGATGATAACAGAAGCAAAGAATGACATGCAAGGGGTGCCGCCCCCCTTCTATTAATCTACTTACTTCTTTCCCTTTCACACGTTACCTTCCCTCCACCCCCTTTTTTATTTATCACGTCTCTTTTTATTAATTGTTTCGTATTGGTTATCGGCCTGCCCGCGGTTCGATCTGGACCTGAGTGTTGTAGCAGTCCCAGCTCGAGGAGGAAAATATATAATTAAATGAAATGAATGTCCTGGCGATGAATTCTTGAAGTGTGTATCCTCGATTAATATGAAATGAATAATAAAAAAAAAAATAAGCATGTGGAAGCAACATTGAGCGCACTCAGCTTGGTGGTTTTTTGTTTTCATGCGTTGCAGTTAACTTATTATCGTCACGTATTGGGACTTGTCTAAACTGGACTTTTGGCTCATGATTAATTGAATAGCCCCGACCTATGGCTACCCATTGCCCGCAAGTCGAGGGACCGGACCGGAGAGTCTCTCTCTAATTCCGTTTACTTAACAAATTATGATTACAATATGAATGCACGAATAGGAATTAATATGTTGTGTTCCCTGTTTTGCCCACTGCTGATGCGGAGACCCCCATCACACCAAGCGCCGGTACAGAGAGACGCCCCGGGATTGCGACCTTACTGTATGCGACACGTGAAGTTGGGAGCACCACTTCGCCAGATGTAAGCCGGTGGCCACCGCTTTGCCACCAGAATATAGTGACACGAGAGATTAGGACCGCGTCACCAGATGTGAGCGAGACGAGAGATGGACTTGGGTGGGTCCAGTGAAAAATAGGGCTAGCTTGCTGGTTTATTCTTGAAGCAGACATGAGACGCCCCAAGAGACCCCCGTGTCCCCGGGTTGAGGACGAAGTGGTGGAGCTGGACCCTGTGTGGCTTGGGCTAGTCCTGCTGTGTCTCTCTGTGTCTCTCTGCCTTACGACGTGTCCTTTTATGCGGGCCTGTTTCCCTTCGAGTACGGATGTTTGTTCCTGTGCGAAAGAGAAATCTGCGTCCTGCCCAAGGAGAAGGCAGCTACTTGGACGGAGGTGTGAATGTACATTTCAGGTCTTGCTACGTTTGTTGACATCGCTCGGCCCCACCCAAGGCTCGTCCTCGAGCCCGACTGTAACTCTTTGAAACGATTGCGTTAGATGTTCGTTTGTGTCCTACATGTGGTTCTCCTGGTGATCCGAAGATCGCTAAGAAACCGTCGCTGCCAGGTATCGGGTGTGGCAGAGGTTTCGCACCGAGGTGCAGACATTCAGTAGCGGGAAGGGTCAATCGTCTTCAAAGCTGATATAAGTGTACCCAGGTCAGTAAAGGGGCTAAGGAGGAGGATGATAATGTTTTTGTCAATCACCTTACTAAATGGCGAGAAAATGAGAGCATACTAAGGACAGTTTTGTCATAAGAAGGGCTGTCAAAGTAATGTGTTAATTGCTTGGATTGTCAGGATTAGCGAGTTCAATAAGTACCATCATACTGAAGAGAGAAAAATTAATTGAATAAGAATTCCATATTTTTGGGTAAAATTAGGCAAGTACATATCTTCGAACACATAGCAGCTGGGCCTGAACTTAATTCTAACAGTGCGGCGTCTCGGCGCTTCAATCGTATGAAGCGTAAGTGTGTGGGCGGGCGCCGAGTCCTTCGTTTACGGTCATGAGCCGGGCTAAAATTAACTTGCGGAAAATCAAACAGTGCGCGTCTCGGCGCTTAATCGTATGAGCGTAATTTCGTTTTCGGCGGGCCGTCTAGGGTTCCTTTCGTTTTACGGCCATGACCGGGCTTAAATAATTAAATTGTGGGATTGTAACCGGTAAGCCTATAGAAAGCATGGTGTCTCAAATTTTTTTGTTTTGCCCATTGTTTTGAACTGGAGATACTTCCCATCAGTACTATTCACCAAACCTTAACTAAAGATCATAAAATCCAGCATTACTGAGGGACAGATATCAAACTTCGAGAGGACGTCGTAAAGAGATTGGGTTCAGTATTAGGGTTTACCAATCTAAGAATGCACATGGTAAATACGCAATTCTTAGGTGGAATTTCCGAGTAAAGTGGGCAGGTAGGTAAATAAGAGATAGTCAGTGATCGAAATCTATGTGTGAACTAGCGCAATTAGCACGGCAAGTATGAATAACAGTGATATAAAGAACGATATAGTGTATACACAGATATAACAATCGCAAGAAGAAATTTCCATTAATTCGGACACAAATAAACAATGAATAATATGATGAGAGCACCAACATACCAATAATTTAATTAACTTGAAGGTACTTCATTTGTTTTCTGAGAGAAATGATATATGCTAAATTGTGCGATCTGAGGATAAAAATTATAACAGAACAGAAAAATACTAACAATACATCACTTACGGGATGGTTAGGGCTGGCGAATGAGGTGTGAAGTGAGGGTGTGGCGTGTCACTTAAGTTTGATCCAGTGTGTGATTGTGTTGAAAAAAAACAATGGTTGACAGCAAGAAGTTATGTAGTAATAGCAGTTAGTAGTGGTGGCGTTTGTAGAATGGCTGTACTTGATTTTGAAAGAAGGCAATTTGTAATGCAAGGTTGTGTGGGTATAGGGAGGGCACTAGTTACTCTGGCACTACTAGGTACACTTACTTTTTGTAGTAACGGGACGATTGTTGGTGCTGATAGACTTCGACATCTGGCTGTGTTGACGGAACTGTTTCGCGAAGAATTACGAGCAGGTGAACCGGATTGGCGAGTGTGGCGGCGTAGAGTGCGAGATACATCTCAGCGACTTCGTCCAGGAGGTAGCAAAGGCTTGGTGGTCAGCACGAAGTAGTATGACAGACATGGTGCGGGTAGGCGTGGATCGAAGAGGGTGTTAGCGATGGCTGGGCGTTAAAGAGGCGGGGAGTGCACTTCGCGTGGATCGGCAACAGCTGTCGCGGAGCGAGGTGGTAGGCGAATATGCGTTCTGCGTTGTGAGGTTCTTACAACGCTGTGCCATCAAGATGTAAGCGACCACTGAGTTTGGGAGCACCACTTCGCCAGATTGTAAGCTAGTTGGCCACCGCATGCCACCAGAATATTGAAGTAACCGAGATATTAGAGCACCACGTCACCATATGTGAGCGAGACGGAGATGGAACTTGGGTGGTTTCAGTGAAAAGGGGCTTAGCTTGCTGGTTTAATTCTTGAAGACAGATATGATACCCACCCAAGAGACCCCCGTGTCCCCGGGTGAAGGACGATGTAGTGGAGCTGGACCTGTGGTGCGCTTGGCTGTCTGCTGTTTCTCTCTGTGGCCCTCTGCCTTACGGCGTGTCCTTTATGCGGCGGTTCCCCTTCGAGGACGGATGTTTGTTCCTGTGCGAAAAGAGAAAGCCGGGCTGCATCTGCGTCCTGCCCAAGGAGAAGGCAGCTACTTGGACGGAGGTGTGAAGTGTACATCGGGTCTTGCTACGTATTGCTGACACTGACATGACCAGTCAGCTCGTGCGGTTCTTGTGTTGCATCTCTTGCAGGGCACGTGAACCACACTCAGTCATACACTCTGGCAGATTTCACGCGGTGGAAACAGTCTCTTGCCATTTCATTCATACGTCTGTAACTGTGCTTGCATGTTTGTCATGGTCTATGGCTGTGTTTGTTGGTCTTATATATAATATATATATATATATATATATATATATATATATATATATATATAATATATAATATAGATATTATATATATCTTCTTCTTTTAAGGTAGGTGTCATGTTTCATATATATAATATATATAATATATATATCTATATTATATATATATATATATATATAATTATATATATATATGTGGAGCCGTGTGCCGAATGGTTAGAGCGTCGGACTCAAGACTGTTCACGCGGCAATCTGAGTCGAGGTTCGAGTCAACCGACCGCTGCGTTGGTTTCCCTTGGGCAAGGAACCTTCACTCGATTGCCTGCCTAGACCCACTGGGTGGCCAAGCCAGCTCAAGTCTGTGCCGGTAAAATAGAGATGTTGACTCGATAAAAAAAAAAAAAAAAAAAAAAAAAAAAGCACCGGGCGGAAGGCAATGGCAAACCACCGCTCTAAATTGCTAAGTAAAAATCATGGAAGCCCATGATCGTCAAGGCCGCGGTGGTGTCACGACGGCAATCTGAATTCGAGGGTTCGAATCACCGAACCCGCCGCGTTTGTTTGCCCTTGGGCAAGGAACTTCACCTTGATTGCCTACCTAGCCACTGGGTGGCTTAAGCCAAGCCCAAGTCAAGCGCTGGTCCCAAGCCCGATAAAGAAGAGAATGATTAACCTAAAAGGTAACCAACCGGCACTCTCCGTGGAAAGGAACTGGGGACCCAACCACGTCCTCACTATCCAAGAGGCATCCACAACATGAAAACTACAATTAAGTATCCTGCTGTGACACGGCGGCTCGACATGACTACGTTAAAAGAAGAAGATATGTATATATATATATTATATAATATATAATATATATGATATATCTATAATATATATATATATATATATATATATAATATATATATAAATGGGGGCCGCGGTGGCCGAATGTTTAGAGCGTCGGACTCAGACTGCACGACGGCAATCGAGTTCGAAGGTTCGAGTCACCGACCGCCGAGTTGTTTCCCTTAGCAGGAACTTTCACCTCATTGCCTACCTAAACCTGTGGGACAATCAGCCAAGTCAGTGCGGTAATAGAGATGGGAACTCGATAAAATAAACACCGGGCCGGAAGGCAATGCAACCACCGCTCTAAATTGCCAAGAAAAATCATGGAATCACCATGAGCGTCAAGGCTGCGGTGGTCGAATGGTTTAGAGCGTCGGACTCAAGACTGGTCACGACTGCAAGCTGAGTTCGAGGTTCGAGTCACCGACACGCCGCATTGTTTCCCTTGGGCAGGAACTTCACCTCGATTGCCCGTGCCTCAGCCCTGGGTGGCAAGCCCAGCTCAAGTCAGTGCTGGTCCCCAAGCGCCCGATAAAATGAAGAGAGAATGTTACCTAAAAAGGTATACACTCGACTCTCCGTGGAAAGGAACTGGGGACCCTACCACGTACTCCTCAAGAGCACACCACGTGAAAACCTGGCAATTGAGTATCATGCTGTGACCACGGCGGCTCAGCATGACCTACCGTTAAATGATGATGATATAAATATTATCGTATATATATAGATAGAGGAGAGAGAGAGAGAGGCCCGTGGTGGCCGTTGACCTCCGCCCAGTGTTTTAATCGAGTCACATCTCTATTTACCCAGTTTTCTGTGACGCGTTACTGATTTGGGCTGGCTTGGCCACCCAGCGCTTGGCAGCATCGCGGTGAAGTTCCTTGCCCAAGGGAACAACGCGGCCGGCCGGTGGACTCGACCCTCGAACTCAGATTGCCGTCGTGACAGTCGTGAGTCCGATGCTCTAAACCCTCGGTCATCGCGGCCGGGTATATATATATATATATATTATATATTATATATATATATATATATATATATATATATGTATATTAAATATATATATATATATATATATATATATAATTATATATTAATGGGGACGCCGGTGGCCGAATGGTTAGAGCGTCGGACTGCAAGACTGTCACGACGGCAATCTAGAGTTCGAGGGTTCGAGTCACCGGCTCGGCCACTTTTTCCCCTTGGGCAAGGAACTTTACCTCGTTGCCTGGCCTAGCCACTGGGTGGCCAAGCCAACCATGTCCGTCCAGGTAAATAGAGATGGTGACGCGGAAAAAAAAAAAAAAAAAAAAAAAAAAAAAAACGGGCGGAAGGCATGGCAAACCACCGCTCTAAAATTGCCACGAAAAAATCAGGAAGCCCTGATCACCAAGGCCGCGGTGGGCCGAATGGTTAGAGCATCGGACTCAAGAACTGTCACGATTGCATCTGAGTTTTCAGGGTTCGAGGTCACCGACCGGCGCGTTGTTCCCTTGGTCAAGGACTTCACCTTGATTGCCTACCTAGCACTGGGTAAGCCAGTCCCACCCAAGTCAGTGCTGGTCCCAAGCCCGTATGAATAGAGGATAATGATTACCTAAATAAGGTACACCGGCACTCTCCGTGGAAAGGAACTGGGGACCCTACCACGTACTCACTCCAAGAGCATCACAACATGAAAACTACATAGTATCATACTGTGACCGAACGGCGGCTCAGACATGAACCTACCGTTAAATACTGAATATATATATATATATATATAATATATATATATATATATATATATATATATATATATTACTATATAGTATATATACATACACATACATACGACATATATAAACATCCACATACTACATAACCATACTACATACATACACACACACACACACACACACACACACACACACACCACTCACCCACACCACACACGCCACATACATACATACATACATACATACAATACATCTCATCATCAATTTACGGTAGGTTTTCTGTCTGAGCCGCGTGGTCACAAGTAAATATACTCAATTGCGCCAGTTTCCACGGTGATGGCTCTTGGAGTGAGTACGTGGTAGGGTCCCCAGTTCCTTTCCACAGAGTGCGGTGTTACCTTTTGGTAATCATTCTCTCCACTCCATCCGGCTCGAACCAGCACTGACTTGAGCTGGCTTATTAGCCCCCAGTGCTAGGCAGTGCAACCGAGGTGCAGTGCCCTTTGCCCAAGGGAAACAACGACGGCGGTCTGTGACTCGAACCCTGAAGTCAGATTGCCGATCGTGAACAGTCCTTGAGTCGACGCTCTAACCGTTCGACACCGCGGGCCTTGACGATCATGTGCTTCCATGATTGTTTCTTGGCATTTAGAGCGTGGTTTGCCATTGGCCTTCCGCCCGTTGTTTTTTTTTTTTTTTTCCCTTTTTTTTTCTTTTCCCTTTCCTTTTCAGGGGGGGGGGGGGGGGCCCATATACTATTTACCCGGCACTGACTTGGGCTGACTTGGTCCCCGCAGTGGCTAGGCAGGCAATCGGGTGAGTTCCTTGCCTAAGGGAAACAACGCGGCGGTCGGTGACATCGAACCCTCGAA
>NC_051420.1:9104791-9113437 GCF_015228065.2 Penaeus monodon
CCAAAGTTATGACATAAGTGATTCACGTGTGTTATCCATGAGGGAGTGTAAAGGGATAGAGGGGATGGAGGGAGGTTTTAATGTAGGTGGGCTGGAGCTGGGGGGGAATGGGCTGTGTTGGGAGGTATTGGGAATATGAGTAGGAGGAGGATGGGTACCGTCAATCACTTTTGAGTTTGTAGGGAGTGGGAGTTGTGGAACTTGAGGGTGGATGGGAGTTCAGTGTTGTGGCTAAAGTCTAGAGTAGAATGTTTGGATTTAGAATGGCAAAGTAATTTACTGGGGAAGTAGGAGGTAGAGTGGGGAGTTAATATATGTAGAGAGGAATTGGTATAGTGAGGGAGTAGAACATCTCGGAAGGAGGGGGAAGAGCAGAGCGAGCGACATTACTGAAGTAGGGAGTAAGAAAAAACCTTGTCTGACGTGCTTCCTGTCTGGCTTCACGTAGGAGTGAGACAAGTCTGAATTCTGAGAGTTGTTGCCACCTCAGACTCAAACTGGTAGGTGGGAGCTCTCCTTAAAATACTTATGGGGCCGCCAAGTGGCACCGTTCGGGATCGGTAGACCAGTTGGGCACATAGAGGGCATCGGGGCTGTGGAACGGCTAGTGTTGATCGGATGTTCCTAACGCCAAACTTTTTGACATTGACGGGGAAGAGGTTGATTGGTCGGACAGGAGGGATTCTCCCCAATGTAAAATTAAAGGGAAGTGCGATGTTTTACGAAAGTAATTTTTAGCACGTTGTGAGTCATTACGTGACCTCTGGAGGATGGAATAGAACTGTACTGATATTACATCATAGTCTCGTGAGCAGGCGAGTAAGTCTTATCCATAATCTGACCCATTTTTTTGTCATAGGGCAGTTTTGCTGGGGAGAATATTGTTCCGTACACTATTAAGGGTTGGATGAGGTTCTAACAGGAATGGGGTTGCCAGAAAGCTCATTAGAGTTGATAATGGCTATAGCTTGGTTTTCATATGTGATTCTGACGAGACGGGAACGATCGGGTCGGCTACGGAAATGAATTTGCCTGCTTTTGTGTTTGGAAACATTACTGGAAAGAAGCGTGTTGTGAAGTAAGGAGGCTTGGGAGGGATCACGAAAATCGTCCCATTTGGCTGGGCTAAATGAGTATTTAATATTTGCAGAGATGGGGGTGGTACATGGACGGAAGAGGGAGGTAGTATTACGGAGAGGTGGACACAATGGGGGGGATGTAAGTAGTAATAGGGAGTGATGGGGTAGTTGGGAGAAGTTGTGGGGGTAGAGGTGATGAAGTTGAGAATTTTTGGGAGCGTAGGAAGGTCTCCTGGAGAATGAGTATTGATTTGGGTGGTAAGGAACTGGGACCGTAACCACGACTACACTCCAAGAGCAATCACAACATGAAAACTACAATTAAGTATCATGCTGTGCCCACGGCGGTTCCAAACATTAACCTCCCGTTAAAAAGAAAACATGAGGAGGGGGTAGTAGCTGCGAGTGGTTCAGAGTCGTGCTTAAAGGAGAGCCTGGGTTCGGAACCGGAGAGTTTTGTGGGGCTATTTGATGAAGGGGCAAGCCTCATTGCCCCTAATAAAGGGTATAAAGTCTTTATTACTGGCTATGGCATGCCTAAAGGTAGGTTGAGGGAGAAAAAACTTTCACCCCTCATGTCCCCCTTTGAGGCATAAAATCAAAAATAAAAAAAAAAAAAAAAAAAAAAAAAAAAAAAAAAAAAAAGGGCTAAACAACTAAAACGGGAATACCATGACCATGGCTCCCCTCAGGCCGTTCAGGACTGGCACAAATGTCAGCCTTGCATCCTTTTCACACGGATCTCACACTTCGAAGTGTATAGTAGAAGGGATTGGATGGTAATTGTTAAATGGTTAAAAGCAAGAGAAATGTGCTAGACAGTCTAAGGTCATGTAGCACTATAGTTAATGTTTTGGGGAAGGTGGTTGAGTAGTGATTAGTTGTCTAAGCTGGGCAAAGATTGGTGAGGATGAAAGGGTTGGAGTCGTGTGTGGTACGGAGTTCGATTAATGAAGGATATGTATACGTTTGAGGAAAGAGAATAGGTTGTTGAAGCAGAAAGTGTGGGATTTCTGAAAGAGGTCTGTAGTGGGGAGGTCGGTGAAGGGAGGAATAGATGGGTGGAGAAGCAGAGGTACGGGTTGTTTCAAACGGGGCATGAAGAAAGATACAGGATGTGTGGGATTGAAGAGGGGAACCCATTACAACTGTGTCAAGGGACATGGTTTGAAAAGGGAGGTGTGACATAAGGTTTTTCTGATTGATAAGTATGGATGAGACATAAAGGAAATGTGGGGAGTAAGACAAAATGATAATTGGGGGTATTGGAGGATGTGTTTAGAAAGGTCTGCTTGAATGCATCAATAGATTGGCACTAGTAAGAGGAAAGGATATGGGAAATGGGCTGTGTTGGGAGGGGGTAGGAAGGATTGGGTGTAGGGGGGATTCGTTCGGAGGAGGATGGATATCAAGCAGTTACTTGGTGTGTGGAAGGAGCAAGGAGTTTGTATTTGGAGGTTGATTGTCAGTTTTTTTCATTAGGTAAATCTTGAATATTTTCAATGGTTTCTTCTTCTTATTTGGGTTTTGGGAGTTTTGGGGGATATAGGATTTCTTGTGAGGGGGGGAAGAGAGGACTGGTGTCTCAAGCAAAGGAGTAAAGGAAGGTGGAGTGATTTGTGTGGTATTGGAAGAGGGGGTGGAACTTTTTTCTGTCTGTTACGGGTAGTGCGAGGGGAGAGGGAAGGTGTTGGGTTGTGGTGGTGATTGAGATATCTGTAGTAGAGATTGGAGTGTCTGGATTTAGGATGCAACAAGAGTTTGACTGGGAAGGTAGGAGGTAGAAGAGGGGGGTTTAGATGTAGGGGGGGTCGTGGGGGTGGGTTTAGAGGAGAATTTGGTAGAATGAGCAGTAATTACTGGAGTAAGGAGTAAGAGAGACCCACGTACGACGTGCTTCTTGTCTGGCTTCACGTAGTGTGAGTCCAAGTTTGAAATCTGAGAGTTGCTACTCAGACTCAAATTTGTAGTGGGACAGCCCCTATAAAATACATTATGGGGGGCCGCCACAGTTGGCACATTTGCGTGTTGTGCAGGGCAGTTAGATCGGGTATGGCCATGTTGGCACATAGTGGGCATCTGGCTGTGGACGGCAATGTTTGGCTGGGTGTCCTAGACGCCAACAATTTTGGCACTGACGTGTGAGGAGGTTGGTATGGACGAACAGGGGGGATTCTCCCTCCTATATAGACGTTAAAAAGGAGGTCATGTTTACGGAGGTAATTTTGGCTATGTTCGTGGGTTTCTTTTCGATTACCCTCTGGGGGGAATGGCGTAGCATTGTACTGCGTGCATCGATAAGTCTGTGAGACAGGCAAGTAGGTCTTCTCCACAATCTGAACCAATCTTTGTGTATAGCATTGGGCAATTTGCTGGGGAGATTGAACTGTTCCGTGCAAGTATTGAGGTTGGATTGGGGTTCTGCAAGATGGGGTTACCATATAGGTCTGTTAGTTGTTTAATGCTATAGCTTTGGTTTTCGGATGTTACTGTGACAAGACCGGGAGCGGTCGGGTGCGGCTAGGAAGAGAGACTTTACCTACTTGTTTTTGGAGACAGTGTTGGAAGAGAAGGGTGTTGTCAGAGTAGAGGGGCGTGGGAGGGATCCCGAAAAATCGGTCCCCCATTTGGCTGCGCTGAAGAGGTATTCAAAATTGTTGTAGAGATAGGGTAGTAGAAGGGCGGGGGTCGTGACGAAGTGGAGTAGTGTTGAGGGAGGTAGTGTTATGGGGAGGTGGGCAATAAGGCTGTAGGTTATTAATAAGGGAGGATGGGGTGGTTGATGTTTGGAGTTGTTGGGGGTAAGGTGATGCACAGTTGAGCGTGCTGGGAGAGTGGAAATTTTCTTAAGATTGGTTGTTGGCTACTGTATCGAGTAGGCATTGATGATGGGGTAGTTGTTTTGCAGTGTTCGGAGCCGTGGTCAAAGAAGCCCTGGGTCAGGGAAATCGGTGGGTTTACATCGTTGGGGGCTTTTGATAAAGGGGCAAGGCCTCATTCCCCTAATAGTGGGGATAAGTTTTCATTGCTGGCCATGGTAAGCCTGGATTCTGTGGGGATAAAAACAGTCCCACCCCCGAGGGTCCCCTTGATGGTAGTGCTAGAAAAATCGGGGGAGCATGGGAATAACGTGCCCATGGCTCCCTCAGCCGTTCAGGACTGGCACAAAGTTCAGCCTTTCATCCTTTCAGCACGGCTCTCACAACTTAGGAAGGTGGATAGCAGAAGGGTTTTTGGTGAAGGACAGAAACGAAAAGTGGAAGGAAAATAAAGACCATGCAAAATTAGTGAGTCGAGGGCTGGAGTTACCAAGGTTGGGGAGTTTCCCCATCTTGTGTCCAGTTGTCTCCGCCTCCTAAGCCCCCCCCACCGACAAACGGGGCACGGATTGGGGGGGAGAAGGGATTGGAAAAGGGGCAGAACGAGAAGCGGGAGGGGCAAAAGACGGTCGAAAAGTCGAGTCGAGGCCGAGGGCCTAAAGGCAGGGAGATCCCCATTCATTGGTTCCCTAGTCCTCGCTCCTAAGCTCCACCCCCACGACAAAAAGCAAGGAATGGAGGGGGTGTATAAATAACATCAATAATACAACAGCGGCTATTTGAATCCACACGAGGTTCCAATGTCTGGACCTACGGGAACTTTAGTTATCAGATATGCGAAATCATGTCAGTAAAGAAAATTTGATGCAATCCGTACGAGAAACATGAAGATTACAAATGATTCATGTCAATATAATCACATCTCAACTTAAAGCAGACCCCACCCCCTCAACATAACTTGTGTACTCATGCTTCTCTATGCCATCTTTTGCTGAACTTTGAAGAAAAGAATATGCTTCCTAACATGGTCTTACTGTCAAAAGCAATGCTAGGCCAAAAGAAAAAAAATCAATTCAGACCTGAACATCTAAGTGGGATGAGAAGGATATTGGGAGGAAGAGGGAATGGTGATGCACATGGAGGGAGGATGGAGTGTTTCTTTGGGGAGAATGAAAACATTAACGTTGGGTAAAGTGGACAGAAGGGGGTGACGAAGACGAGGAAAAGGCAAGGGGAGAAGAAGATCTGCCAAGATTAGTTGAGGCGAGGGCTGAGTCAAAGTTTAGTGTGATTTCCCTGCAATCGGGTCTGTCTCTGTTGTCTTTATCTCTCCCCCACGACCAGCAAGAAATGGGGGTGGGATAAGCAGTCATACAGAGTCCAGGATGAATGAATTTTGTTCTTTTTTTCCCCTAAGATTGGACAAAAGCAAAGGAGCTCAAATTCAGCAAAGTCACACAATTACTACATGGGTTAGTGCTATTACAAATATGAACTGATTTAGGCGAATTTTACAATCGATACATTCACAGTATAAGGTCAAGTAAGTGAATGAAAAACAGTTTCATTTTTTATCATTTATGTTTTCTAATTCATACTTCCGCTTTGCCTAACAAAACATACAGTGCTAAAATCCCACATACAACTTTCATATACATTCCAGTTTGTTTAAATCATACATTTTGAAAAAAAAAAAAATGTCATTAAATTAACATCAGGTGGTCAGTTTAAACTCGGAGAGATTATACAATTCCATGGTAACAAATGCCTGGTATTTGCACGTTACTAGAAACGTATATAATACACACTACATCAACTATGTAATGAAAAAGGTTCTTGAAGGTGTATGTAATAATGATCTAAAGGACTAAAACTCAGGAAGAATGACAAGACCAAACTACTGAACCAGAAACAAACTGTGCTTTAAAAAAACTTTGCAGGACAAGCTCTTCTTATGTACCATACCATAAACGGGCGAAGATGACATACTGAAGGAATTCACGCTCCTTTTTCCCACATAATCAAATACAAAAACCTCACATAATTAAACACAATGAAAGGCTCACGTAGATTCCTTGCATACCAACAAGTTATGGTTAGACGAATTACACCTCTCGCTTCTCAAAAACACATGATCGTTCGCTGTCTGTATTCTTCTAAAATGTTGGGTCCTCTTTGCCACAAACCCATTTTAGTACTGTGGTTTTCTTGAGCAAAGTCATGTTCATTATTTATATATATATACTTCTTAAACAATGTGTATAGTTTAGATGGTCTATCTCCAAGCCTGGGTTTAGCTGCCGCGACTTCCTATCCTGGCACACACAAGGGGCGATCATCAACGTTCTTCGCAGAGCCCTTTCCTGTTGCATCCTCTTTTCTCACGACATGGCAAAGGTCGTCAATGGGAAGATCCTAAAACAGGGATAACAAGTGTCAACAAAACACAACTCACAAGGATGAACAGCTGTTAACTCAACTGATTTGTATAATAAAATATACTGCCTGATTCTAAACGAAGATGGTAAATCAACTCAATTGTTTTGTATAGGAGGGTTTGCAATTGTTAAAAAAATTATATATTACACACACACACGACACAAGTAACACCTATACTAACACTCTACAACTACTACTACTACTACATATGAGACCACTCACCTTCACGATAGTCCAGGACTTGTCCTTAATGGTGATGGGGAAGGAGTTACATGACTCCCTCAGGGGTAGTTGTAGGAACCATCAGAAAAGACGCCCATGGAGACAAAAGTGGCCATCAGCGGTGCCCTGCCAGATGCTCTTCATGTGGTCGCAAGCAGCCTTGGCACAGACATAGCGGAAGTCAGCCTTACGAGCAGCAATGACAGCACCACCACGTTTCTGGACAGTCTGAAGAAATTAAAGGTAATGTTTTAATGAGGTACACCTATCAGGAAGCAAATTCAAGGCAGATGTTTACTAACACAGGTTATCCTAATAGTAATTTCAATTTACTCTAAAGAAAAGTGACCTTACTGTAATGAACTCTCCCTTCAAGTAGGCATCATCCTTAATTGCGTCGTAGACAGGGACTTCCCTGCCCATTGATGTTGGCGACAGCATGGCGAGCATCTGGGAACTGGGTGGAGGAGTGGTTGCCCCAGATGATCACGTTCTTGACATCATTCACCGGGACCCCAAGACGGCTGGCAATCTGGGCCTGGTGGGAGGTAATATGTTGGTTATATTTCAGAGGATTATTATTACAGTAGTGGAAGACCCAATACCATTATTACTGGTGGAAGTGATACCATGGTTACTCATAATAAAAATGAACTGACAAAGTAACAGTGTCAATGTTTACATCAATACTATTATCTATGCACCTCTTACTTTACTTTAAATAAACCATATTTCTCTCCAACATTTTCCTATTTTCTATACTTCATCATGTGTAAAGTCAAGAAAATAAACAAGCCCATTTTAGACTCACAGGAAAACAATAGTTGGAAGTGTAAACTTTTCATAGTAATGATTAAAAAATTAACACGAGATTCAGGCTCATACAGTGTTATCTTTTTCTTTTCAATTTCTAAAGAAACATTTTCTCCAAGTTTAGCTCAGTAACTGTGCAATTGAAGTATACTTTGCTTATCAGTTTAAAGAAAAAATGTGGGCTTTTATCTTAAGTCCACACAAAAAAAGGAATTATGCACCTTGCTTGTTTACAACCTTTTGTACATCCACTATATTTCCTCACCCCCATTCTTCATTCTCTCTATTTAGTCATTCCTATCTTAAAGGTTCATTTAGAGAATGAGTATGCATATTTCCTGTTGTGATAAGCTTATTGTAAATACGTGGGTGAACTAACCATCAATCCCAGCAATATTTTCCTCTATGACACTGGATTAATAATATGAAAGCAAAGCATCAACTTCTCACTGTCAAGAGAAGTAGCAAAAAAAAGAAGGAAGGAAGGAAGGAAGGACAAAGATGAGAAACTCACAACCACGATCCTCCTTTACACACACCTGAGCTCGGTTCTGATCCAGGCGGGTCATGGCCGAGAAGTTCTCCCTGGGGATTGAAGGAGCATACTTGGCGCAGATAAGGGCGTTGGTGTTGGCAGGGTTGCCCACAACGAGCACCCTCACGCTCTTCTTGGCATGCTGGTCGAGAGCTTGGCCCTGCAAGGTGGAGAGGGGTTTGGAATGAGTAAATTCCATTTGAGTCATGGTGCAAAACTGGCCATGAAAGCTGGAAATGACTGGGTGATTAAATCTATTTCTGGTTATGGTACAAAACTGAACCTGGCAGAAGTAAACATTAATTTGAATAATACATCTTGCTACTGTTTATGTACAGATTTAAAAAGTAAATGAGTTATTGTTTCTAATTATGTTAGGAAACTAACGTCCTGTCCATGCAAGTGTGCATGTTTGATGGCCATCCATAACGGTGAAGTTGCAGGCAAGCAAACAGCAGGGAAAACTACTTTATTAATCAAGTAGCTTGCCTACCTGTGACATCACCTCTACTTATACCTGCCCTTGTGCCTGCTGATCATGCATGCTCATGTGCACAGGCCTTTGGGTGGGCTTAACATATACAAGAACAGCAGAAAGGGCCACTAAAATTAAAGATGGCCAATGACAATATACACATTAACCACTTCCTAATCTGAGATGTCAACCGAACTCTAAATCTAAATCAAACATAAGACAAAAGACATGAGAATATGAATAATAGTCTATATTGTATCAAAT
>NC_051420.1:9113537-9126393 GCF_015228065.2 Penaeus monodon
GTTTTTTGGGGGTTTTTTTGGATTGGTATGTGTGTGTGTGTGTGTGTGTGTTGTGGGGTTTGTGTGTGTGTGTGTGTGTGTGTGTGGTGTGTGTTGTGGTGTGTGTGTGTGTGTGTTTGTGTCTGTACAATTTGTGTTGTATTATATATGCAGCATGAATGTATGTGGTGTGGTAGTATGGTGTGTTCGATGCATGTGCTGCGCGCGGGAACAAAAAAAAAAAAAAAAAAAATTTATATATATTTTTTTTTTTTTTTGGGTTTTTTTTTTTTTTTTTTTTTATAATTTGGGGCGGCGTGGGGGTTGGGTGGTGTGTAGAGTTGGTTGGGGTTGGTGGGGGTTGTTTTTGTGGGGTTTGTGTGTGTGGGGTGGTGGGGTTTGGGTTGGTGGTGGGGGGGTGGGGGGGGGGGTTTTGGGTTTGGTGTGGGTGTGTAGGGGTGGGTTTTTTTTTGAGGTGTTTCAAGCCTGTAAACGGGCCTTGTTGAGGTGGTGGGGGTTGGGGGTTGGGGGTTTTGGGGTTGTTGTGGGTGGGGGTGTGTGGTGGGGAAATAAATAAAAAATTATAAAAAATAAGGTTGTGGGGTGGGTGTATTTGGTTGGGGGGAAATAAATTATATTTGTGTGGGGGTGTGTTGTTTGGGGAAAAATAATATAAAATATATATATAAAATTTATTATATAATATATAATATTATATTTTTTTTTTTTTTTTTTTTTTTTTTTTTTTTTTTTTAATTTTCTTTTGAGCCGCCGGGTCACAGCAGATACTTAATTGTATTTTTCATGTTTGATGCTCTTGGATGAGTACGTGGTAGGGTCCCCAGTTCCTTTTCCCAAAGGAGGTGCCGGTTTTTACCTTTAGGAATCATTTCTCCATTTATCCGGGTTGGGACCAGCATGTTTGGGTGGTTTGGGCCCACCCAGTGTTGGGTAGGCAACGGGGTAAAATTTCCCTTGCCCCCAGCGAGGGGTTAGAGAGTGGTCTTTGAAGTAGGAGAAAGGGGATTGGAAAGTGGTCTAGAACTGGACCAGGGGAAATTTCAAAATGAGAGAAGGGGGGCATAGAGAGGGTAAGCATAAAAAAGATTACGTCGTATGTCAAAGTGTGTGGGGCGTCAAATTAAGAAAAAGGCCCGCTGGGGAGGGGAAGCTTATAGGGACGACCAGGGGAGTTGGAAACAAATCCCCCCAAAGAGTGTGGCAGCAAAGCAAAAACCCAACTACGAGGAAAAAATTTAGAACGGGAAATTAGATTTTCAAAGGAAACAAAGTCAATGGATGGGAAGAGGAAAAATAGATAAAATAACTGTGATCCAATGGCGAAAAAAGATGCGAAAAAAACTGTGCACGGGCAGTGGTTTTTAAAAAAGAGGTATGAAAAGGTGTTTCGTGATGGATATGTATAGACGAGACAAAAGGTGGTTTTAAAAGAGGAGAAAAGGTATTTGGGGGAATTTGGTATGGGAGGTGTGTAAGAAAAGTCTCTTAGAGGCCAAAGTTCTGGGTAAGGCCAAAGTTTAATAAGGGTTTCACGTGTGTACCAGAGGGTGGAAGGGATGGGGGGGGATGGAGGGAGAGTTAATGTAGTGGAGCGGGAGGGGGGGGGGGGGATGGGTGGTTTGGGGGGTGGGGGGAATATGAGTAGGAGGAGGAGGGGTACCGGCGTCACTTGATGGGAGGGAGTGGGGTTGTGGAACTTGAGGGTGGAGGGGGGTTTCGGGTTTTGGGGGGCTAAATTAGGTAGAATGTTTGGTTTTAAATGGAAAAAGTTTTGACTGGGGAAGGTGGAGTAGAAGTGGGGATTAATATTTGGAGGGAGGTATAGGGGGGGGAGAGGAACATCTTGGAAGGAGGGGGGGAGCAGAGCGGCGACATTACTGAAGAGGAGTAAGAAAAAAACCGCGAGTGTTTCCCCCGTTGGCTTTAGTAGATGGACCCAAATCTGAATTGAAGGGGCCACCTCAGACTCAAATTTTAGGGGGGGCAGCTCCATAAAAAACATTAGGGGGCCCCCACGTTGGGACACGTTCGCGGTGACCAGGTTTGGGGACAAAGGGATCGGGCTGGGAAAAGGCAGTGTTGGCGGTGTCCTAACGCCAAAAATTTTGACATTGACGGGAAGAGGTTGATATGGGCGGACAGGAGGGATTCTCCACCAATGTAAACATTAAAGGGGAAGGGGTTTACGGAATAATTTTTTGCAACGTTGGTGAGGGCATTTCGATGACCCCTGGGGGGGAAAGGAAAGAACTGTACTGATAACACATAGCCCTGAGGCGGCGAGTAATTATCCAAATCTGACCCTTTTTTGTATAGGGCAGTTTGCGGGGGTATTCCGGTAAACTATTAAGGGGTTGGGGGAGGTTTTTTCAGGAAGGGGTTGCCCGAAAAATCAGTTTGAGTTTATAATGCTATAGCTTTGGTTTCATATTGATTCTGCGAGACGGGAAAGATGGGTCGCTCGGAAGAATTTGCCTGCTTGTGTTTGGAAACATTTCTGGAAGAAAACGTGTTGTGAAGTAAGGGGCTGTGGGAGGGATCCCCGAAAAATTGCCCATTTTTCTGGGGTAAATGGAGTATTTAAAAATTTGCAGAGATGGGGGTGGTACATGGACGGGAAAGGGAGGAGTATTACGGAGAGGGGGGACAACATGGGTTAAAGTAGTAATAAGGGGGAAGGGGGGGAAGGGGGGGGTGGTTTAAGGGGGAAAAATTATAAAGTGGGGAAAAAGGGGGGGGGGAGGATGGGGGGTTTACCCCCCGGGGGGCAGTAAAAAACTTGGGGGATTGGGGAGGGCCAGTTGGGCCCG
This sequence comes from Penaeus monodon, assembly GCF_015228065.2. Classification (NCBI taxonomy): domain Eukaryota; kingdom Metazoa; phylum Arthropoda; class Malacostraca; order Decapoda; family Penaeidae; genus Penaeus; species Penaeus monodon. The sequence goes on from NC_051420.1 coordinate 9,116,348, forward strand.
GGGTTGGGGGGGGGTGGGGGAAAACCCCCTTTTTAAAAAAAAAAAAAAAAAAAAAAAAAAAAAAAAAAAAAAAAAAAAAAAAAAAAAAAAAAAAAAAAAAAAAAAAAAAAAAAAAAAAGGGGGGGGGGGGGGGGGGGGGGGGGGGGGGGGGGGGGGGGGGGGGGGGGGGGGGGGGGGGGGGGGGGGGGGGGGGGGGGGGGGGGGGGGGGGGGGGGTTTTTGGTGGGGAGTTTTAAAATTTGAGAATGGGGGTTTAATGGCAAAAGGGGGGTATTTACGGGAGGGTGGAAAATGGATTAAAGGTAGAAATAAGGGGAGGGAGGGGATTGGGAAAAAGGGGGGGGAAGGGAAGGAAATTTGGGGAGAGAAAAAAAAACCCTGAGTGTTTTGTTGGGTTAAGGAAATGGGGACCGTCCAAAAATCACCCCAGACTCAAAAATGAAATCTTTAAAAACTTTGGGGGGCCCGGGGGGTTCAAAATTTTCCCTCCGTTAAAAAAAAAACAGGGAGGGTGTGCGCAGGTTAAGTGTGCAAAGGGGAACCGGGTTCGGACCGGGAAGGGGGGGGGTATTTTGAAGGGGAACCCCCCAAATTCCCTAAAGGGTATAATTTTTAAAACTGGAGGCTTTAAAAGATGTTGAGGAGAGAAAACAATTTCACCCCTCAGGGCCCGGCATAATTAAACCAAAAAACAACCTGCCCATGGTTAGGCCTTTTCGGGATGGCCTCACCTTTATTTTGAGGTCTAAAAATTGGGTGGAAGGAAGGGATTGGGTTTGTTAAGGGTTAAGGTTTTTGCAGAGAAATGTGAAACAAAGGGATTGCCCTTGTTAAATTTTTGGGGAAGGGTGGTTGATTAGGGATAGTTTGCAAGCTGGGCAAGGAAATTTTAAAATGAAAGGGTTGGGGGTCGGTTGTGAGGAAAAAAGAGATTAAATGAAATATGTAATTTTGAAAAGGAAGGGGTGTTGGAAAAGTGTGGGGAAAGGTGTTGATGGTTGGGAGGGTAAGGGAGGAAGTGGGGGAAAAGGGGGTGGGGTTGTAAAAGGGGGAAAATAATAGGTTTTGGGGGAGAAAGGGAACTTAAAGGGCAAGGGGGAATTGGTTTTAAAAGGGGGTGGGGGGACAAAGGTGTTTTTCCTGTTGAAAATGGAGGGGAATGGAAAATTTGGTGGGGTAGACAAAAATGTAATTTGGGGGATTAGGGGGTTAGAAATTTTAAAGGATAAAAGGGATTGAGGGGGGGGGGGGGGTTTGGGGAGGGGCTGTTTTGGGGGGGGGTAGGAGGTTTGGGGTGGGGGGGTTCTTAGGAGGAGGGGGGATACAGCGTTACTTGGGGGGGAAAGGAGAGGATTTGTATTGGAGGTTGAGGTCTTTTTTCATTAGGTAATCTTAAATATTTTCAAGGGTTTTTTCTTCTAGTTGGTTGGGGAGTTTTGGGGATAAGGATTTCTTGTGGGGGGGGGAGAGAGGACTGGGCCCCTCAAGCAAGGAAAAGGGGAAGGTGGAGGTGATTGTGTGGTGGGGGAAAAAGAGGGGGTGGAACGTTGTTCTGTCTGTTAGGGGGTGTGCGAGGGGGGAGAGGGGAAGGTTTGGGGGGTTTGGGGGTTTTTGGGATATCTGTTTGTAGGTTTGGAGTGTCGGGATTTAGGTGGAAAAAAGATTTGATGGGGAAGGTAGGGGGTAAAAGGGGGGGGTTTTTAGAGTGGGGGGTGGGTTTAGGAGAATTGGTAGAATGACAGTATTACTGGAAAGGATAAGAAAAACCCACGTCGACGTGCTTTTTTTGTCTGGCTTCACGTAGTGTATCCAAGTTTAAATTTGAGATTGCTACCTCAGACTCAAATTTTAGGTGGGACACCCCTATAAAATACATTTGGGGGCCCCACATTGGACATGTGCTGATTGTGAGGGCATTAGTCGGGTAGGCGGGTTGGGCACATAGGGGCATCGGGTGTGGAACGGCAATTTTTGGCCCTGGGGTCTAGACGCCAAAAATTTTTGGACTGACGGGGAGGGGTTGGTATGGACGAACAGGGAGGGATTCCCCTCCTATAAGATTTAAAGGAAGGTCAGTTTGGGAAGGAAATTTTTGGGGCTATTTTAGGGGGGTTTCTTCGTTTACCCCCTGGGGGAAGGAGTAGATTGTATGAGTTCACATAGTCTGTGAGACAGGAAAGGGGTCTTCTCCCAAAATTGACCAATCTTTTTTATAGTTTGGGCAATTTCTGGGGAGATTAAAACTGTTCCGGTGCGTTTGGGGGTTGGATGGGGTTCTGCAAGGATGGGGTTCCCATATGGGTCTGTTAGTTTTTTTAAAAGCTATAGCTTGGTTTTGGAGTTACTGTGCAAGAGGGACGGTCGGGTCGGTGGGGGGAAAGAGACTTTACCTACTGTTTTTGGAACATTTTGGAAGCAAGGGTTTTGTCAAGTAGGGAGCTGTGGGAGGGATCAGGGAAAAATGGGTCCCATTTGGCTCGCTAAAAGAGGGTATTCAAAATTTTTTGTAGGATAGGGTAGTAAAAGGGGGGGGGGAAAACGAAGATGGGTGGGTTTTAGGGAGGTAGTTTTATGGGGGGGTGGGAATAAGGCTGAAGGTATTAATAAGGGAGGATGGGGGGTTGATGTTGGGGGGTTTGGGGGTAGAGGTGTAAAATTGAGCTGTGGGGGAGTGGAAAAGTTTCTTAAGGGGTTTTTGTTGGAATGTACTAGTAGGATTGATGGGGGGGAGTTTTTTTTTTCATTTTTTTCGGGGGGGCCTGGTCAAAAGGGGAGCCTGGGGTAGGAATGGGGGGTTACATCTTGGGGTATTTGAAAAGGGCAAGCTCATTGCCCTAAAAGTGGGATAATTTTTTATGCGGCCATGGTAAGCCCGGATTTGTTGGGGATAAAACAGTCCACCCCCAGGGGCCCCCTTTAGGGTAAGGGTAGAAAAATCAGGGGAAAACCGTGCCCATGGCCCCCCCAGGCCCTTCAGGCTGGCCAAAGTCAGCCTTTCATCCTTTCAGCCGGTCTCAACCTTTTGGAGGGGGATACAAAGGGTTGGTGAAGGACAGAAAAAGAAAAAGGGGAAGGAAAAAAAAGACCATGCAAAATTGTTTATGAGGGTGAGTCCCAAGGTTGGGGGGTTCCCCTATTGGGTCCCAGCTCCGCCCCCTAAAGCCCCCCCCCCGACAAAAAAAGGGATTGGGGGGGGGGGAAGGATTGGAAAGGGGGAAAAAGAACGGGAGGGCAAAAACCCTTTAAAAGCATCACCGACCAAAAGGCAGGGGGAAAACCCAGGGTTTCCCATGCCTCCGTAAAAAAAAGGGGAAGGAATGGAGGGGGTGGGTTAAAAAAAACTTCAACAAGGCTATTTGAAAAACAGAGGCCATTGTTAGGATAAAATCTTTTTTTATAGAAGCAAATATTTCAGAAGAAAAATTTATGCAATCCTAGGAAAAAACATAAAACAAACATGCAAAAATTTTTACCCCACCTTAAAGCAGCCCCAAACCCCTCAAAAACTTTTATAGCTCTCACCCCCTTTTTTAAAAATTTTAAAAAAAGAAAAGGAAAGCAAAAAAGAAGAGGAAAAGACCGAAAATCAGTGGGGGTGGAAAGGAAATTAGGGAGGAAAAGGGTGGTGACCCCCCAAGGGGGAAAGGATGGAGGGGGTTTTTTGGGAGAATAAAAAACCATTAACAGGGGGTAAGTGGGGCAGGAAGGGGGGGCGAAGACGGGAAAAAAAGGGGGAAAAGAAAATATGCAAAAAAGTTTTGGGGGCTATTAAATTAGGTTATTCCCTGCATCGGCTTCTCTGTGTCTTTTTTCTTCCCAGACCCGGCCGAATTTGGGGGGGGGAAAGAAAATTAATCAATCCAAAAGAAATTTTTTCCCCCTAAATTGGACAAAGAAGGAGAAAAATTGAAAAGAAAATTACTAAGGGGGTTAATGCATGTCAAATTTTAAAAAAATTTTCGATTTGTCAAGGATCCAAGAAAGGAAAGAAAGGGAATGAAAAAAATTTCATTTTTTTCATTTAGGTTTTCAAGTTCTCTTTCCCCTTTCCTAACAAAAAAAAAAAAGTGCTAAAAAACCCCCAAAAAAATTTCTTTTCCAGTTGAAACATAATTTTGAAAGTAAAATTAAATCGGTGGCAGTTTTAAAAAGGGTGGGGTTTAAAAATCCGGAAAATCCCGGATTTTCCTTACAAAAAGGTAAATAAAATAATGAAAAAAGGTTCTTAATTATGTCATTAATGTCTAAAACAAAACCCGGAAATACAAAAAAAAACTAAAACACAAACAAATGTTTTTAAAAAAAACATTGCAGAAACTTTTGAGTACCACATAAACGGGTAATTTATCTGGGGGGAATCCCCCTCCTTTTTTACATAATCAAAATAACCAAAAACCCAACAAATTAAAACCCCAAAAGGCTCAAAAGACCTTGCAACCCAACATTTATGGTTAAACATTACACCTCCTTCTCAAAACAAAACCCCTATTTTCCTGGGGCGTATTTTCATATTTGGTCTCTTTTCAAAAACCCATTTTGTCTGTTTTTGTTTCTTGACAAACACCCAAAATTTTTTATTTTTTCTTAAACAATTGTATAATTAATTTATTAACTTTTAGCTGCCGCACTTTCCAATCCGGCCCAAAAACAAAGGGCCATCACGTTTTTTTCGAGAGCTCCCTTTCCTGTGGCTCCATCTTTTCACGTGCAAATCGTAATGGGGAAAATCCTAAAACAGGGGGTACAAAGTGTCAACAAAACACAACTCACAAGGGGAAGAAAAAGCGGTTTTTTCAACTGATTTGTATAAAAAAAAAAAAAATACTGCCTATTCAAAAGAATATGGTAAATCAACCAATTGTTTTTTTATATGATGGTTTTCAATTGTTAAAAAAATTTTATATATAACACACACCCACAGTATACACATAACTACACACTACAAATACTACACATACGTATATGGACCACTCACCTTCACTAGTCCAGGCCTTTCCTTTAAAGGGGGATGGGGGAAGGGGTACAGAATCCCTCAGGGGTGTTGTAGGAACCATCAGAGAAAACTCCCAAAGGGGACAAAGGGCCTCAGCGGTGCCCTGCCAGATGCCTTCATTGGGGGCAAGCAGCCTTGGAGAAGACATAGCGGAAGACAGCTTACGAGCCAAAGACGCACCACCACGTTTTTGGACAGCCCGGAAATTAAAGGTATGTTTTAATGAGGGAACCTACAGGAACAAATTCAAGGCAGTTTTACTAACACAGGGTTTTCTAAAGTAATTTTAATTTACTCTAAAAAAAGTGAACCCTTTTGGGAATAACTCCCCTTTAAGTAGGGCTCATCTTAATTGCGTCGTAACAGGGACTCCCCGCCCATTGGTGGCGCAGCAGGCGAGCACGGGAAGGGGGGGGAATGGTTCCCCAGATGATACGTTCTTGACATCCCCCCCTTCACCGGGACCCAAAACGGTGGCAAACTGGGCCTGGTGGGAGGTAAATGTTGGTTTATTTCAGGGATTTTATTACAGTAGGGGGAAGACCCAAACCAAATTTTTACTGGGAAGTGTACCATGGTTTTCCCTAAAAAAAATAACTGACAAAGTAACAGGTCAAAGTTTAATCAAAACTATTATCTAGCACCTCTTCTTTTTTAAATAAACCCCTTTTTCTCCAACATTTTTATTTTTTATCATGTGAAAGTGGAAATCAAACCCATTTCCACGGAAAAATGGGGGGTAAATTTTTAGTTAATATTAAAAAATTAACACGAGATTCAGGCTCATACAGTGTTATCTTTTTTTTTTTTCAATTTCAAAAGAAACTTTTTCTCCAAGTTTAGCTCAGTAACTGTGCAATTGAAGATACTTTGCTTATCAGTTTAAAAAAAAAAGTGGGCTTTATCTTAAGTCCACACAAAAAAAAAATTATGCCCCTTTGGGCTTGTTTACAACCTTTTGTCCCATCCACTATATTTCCTCCCCCCCATTTTTCTTTCTCTCTATTTAGTCATTCCTATTTTAAAAGGGTTTCATTTAGAGAATGAGTATGCATATTTCCTTTTGTGATAAGCTTATTGTAAATACGTGGGTGAACTAACCATCAATCCCAGCAATATTTTCCTCTATGACACTGGAAATAATATGAAAGAAAAGCAATCAACTTCTCACGTCAAGAGAAGTAGCAAAAAAAAGAAGGAAGGAGGAAGGAAAAACCAAGATGAGAAACTCACAACCACGATCCTCCTTTACACACACACTGAGCTCGGTTCTGATCCAGGCGGGTCATGGCCGAGAGTTCTCCCTGGGGATTGAAGGAGCATACTTGGCGCAGATAAGGGCGTTGGTGTTGGCAGGGTTGCCCACAACGAGCACCCTCAGGGCTCTTCTTGGCATGCTGGTCGAGAGCTTGGCCCTGCAAGGTGGAGAGGGGTTTGGAATGAGTAATTCCATTTGAGTCATGGTGCAAAACTGGCCATGAAAGCTGGAAATGACTGGGTGATTAAATCTATTCTGGTTATGGTACAAAACTGAACCTGGCAGAATAAACATTAATTTGAATAATACATCTTGCTACTGTTTTTTTACAGATTTAAAAAGATAAATGAGTTATTGTTTCTAATTATGTTAGGCAACTAACGTCCTGTCCATGCAAGTGTGCATGTTTGATGGCCATCCATAAAGGTGAAGTTGCAGGCAAGCAAACAGCAGGGAAAACTACTTTATTAATCAAGTAGCTTGCCTACCTGTGACATCACCTCTACTTATGCCTGCCCTTGTGCCTGCTGATCATGCATGCTCATGTGCACAGGCCTTTGGGTGGGCTTAACATATACAAGAATAGCAGAAAGGGCCACTAAAATTAAAGATGGCCAATGACAATATACACATTAACCACTTCCTAATCTGAGATGTCAACCGAACTCTAAATCTAAATCAAACATAAGACAAAGACATGAGAATATGAATAATAGTCTATATTGTATCAAATACTATTGGCTGTCAGGATTCCACATCAAAATATTTTCAATAAAAAAATGAATCCATTCTATACCTTACATGTACATAAACACAAGAACGAGGGAAACCAAGATTAAGAAAACAATATTATTACCAAAATTTTTTACAAACCACCATCTATAATTTACCACCACTTAGCTTTAAAAAAATTCTCACCTGAGTCTTGAAGATCTTTACATTGGCAGCCAGCAGGTCCTTGCGCTCCATGCCCTCCTTGCGGGGCATGGCACCCACCAAGAAAGCGGCATCGATGTCCTTGAAAGCAACAGCCGGATCATCGGTGGGGATCACGTCTGAAAGTTTGAAATGGATATGCATCAGTTTCCTTTCTCTAAGGGAAATCAAGATGTTTCTGCTCTTGGAAGAAAACTGCCTTCGACTCAAAAGAGTGAGGGAGGAAGAGAGATGATGGACTGAGGGGAAAAAGAGGTAAGGCAGAGAAAGAGAAAAATGAAGAGGCCAAAGAAACTTACCTCTGACACAGGGCAAGGCACAGTCGCTGATTTCCATGCACACTCCATTCAGGACATTCATCATGGGGGTGATGTCCAAGAGGTGCAGGATGACTGGGGTCTCGGGGCCGAAGACAGCGCCTGAGCCCACCATGTAGACCAGTGAGTAGCCGATCTGGCCGGCTGCGCCAGTCACACACACACGTACAGGTTCAGCCTGGGTAGGGATTATTGCATTAGAAAGTGGCCTCTTACTTCTTAGTGCAAATACCATTATCAATATTTGTATTATTGCTCTCCCTTTTACAGAATCATTTCCTTTTTCATCTGTATGAACTGAAAACCCCCAAAAGGTTGCTTTTGTTTGAAAGTAGAATCTCCTCTAAATTATATACATCCTCTAAGTTCTGCACATTTGTTATAAATTATTCAACCTGACTGGGGCAAATATGACCAAGATAAAATAACAAAATAAGTCTTCTAGGCCTCTGATATCAAGTAACAATCAGATATGATGTCCACAAACAAACAAAAATATCAGAGACATTTTTGAGCATAAGGCCAGCAGAATATTAGTGTATGGATACCCATGTACCAAGACTGTCACCTTGCTACACGTCTACATATTCTTCCTAAACACTATAAAGCATAAAAAGACATGAAATAACACATGTCTACATATTCTCCCCTATACACTATAAAGCACACGAAACATGAAATAACAGAAACAATCATTAAAAAGTAAAATAATAAATTCCAAAAGGGTGTATTCTCCCAACCTGTAAGTACATCTGTATGAAAAACAGGTTTGCAGACTTGCTTGTGCGTTTGGGCTGGAGTTCATCACAAATGATGCACATGCAAAACTGTCACATACAGCTATCACATGAATCAGTGCATAGTCAGTGCTGGAAGAGGGTACAGTTTGCACTAGACAGCCAAGATTTTATCTTTGCCAAGAGGGGAAAGCCCTCTCCGATGTAGTCCAAAGGAGTCTTTGGTGATCGTTACTTCAGAGCATTGTTTCTGCTTTTTTGAGATATCTGCATGGCACAAATGATAGAAGATGCCATGTAAACCTATTCCTTGGTGAATTCACTCAAGTAATTTTTTGCAGGATTAAGTATGCTTTTGGTATGGGACAGTCATTTTATACCAAAATTTATCTATTCTGCTCTGGTACACTTTTGGCAACAGTCCCAACAATAAATAGACAGAGAAAAATAGAAACAAATTGAATAAAGTGCCTAGAAAACAACAACAAAAGTAAATATAAAAAAAACTTGAAGCAAGATTTCCGCAGTACCACTTAACTCGACCACCATGTGTTTGTCACAGCATTCCCAGTCTCCCATGCTCTTAAAACTTGTGTGTTGCATGTGTGTGTGTGGGGTACAAGAGACAGAAAAAAAAAAAAAAAAAAAAAAAAAAAAAAAAAAAAAAAAAAAAAAAAAAGGAGACTGTTCCCAATGCAAAGGAATGTTGCGTGAACCTGTCTGCAGCCTGTCAACAATAGCTACTCTCGTGGCAAGTGGAGTGAGGCCAGCTACGTGTCCAACGAAAGATGCCATCGATGGAGGAGGGTAATACCAGGTTAACATTTTGGAGGACAAGGGGAGCGCCCATCGAGCATCCCTGCAACAAAAGGTCTTTAGGGTTTATACTTAACTTAGATCTATTCATATATATATTTTTATAAGGTTGCATGACTTGTATGATCTTTTGATAAACACCTTTATTCTATTTTTTAAAATTTTCTTTGATTTTTGACTGACACTTTGGGACAATCATTTTAGAAATTCCTTTTTTCACCTAGAATTAACCTTTGATTAATGCATAAAAATGGAAATGGGAAAAAAAAAACTGCATTTTGTTGTTATACATTGACTTTCATACACAGACATTTCTAACCAACTGTTTGGTCTGATATTTCTTTAACATTCATTTAGTCCAGATATACAAAGTTTACATAATATTTCAATGATCTGACCTGAGCAACAATTTCACTAATTATGTTTCATAACTCCTATGACTAAAGGCTTTGCAATTTCGATCTCCTCTTCTCCATTTTCAATATTAGGCAAATCATCCTAATTCTAACTAGTAGTTGTTTACAAACTACAGAGGTAAATTACATTATATTGCAAACATTGTTATTACTATTATTATTAGTTCTGATAAGCCATACAAAAAGGTATACTGAAAAAATTCAGAATTATACCACCAAAGGTATCAGTGACAGTCAAAACACAGCTAAGAAAGAAATTTATTTATGGTGAGAGTGCAAGTTGAAAAATACATCAACTATCGCACTTCATTAACATTAAAACCAATACTAATAGGTATAAAAATAACTAGCATGAAATAACAAATAAACCTCTAACCGAACCCTTAGTGTCTCCAGACCTACACTCCCCTAGTAACCACATGAGAATATGAACATAGCCTTCAAACCATTCCCAACCTTGATAATGCTCGGAAAACCCCATTTTTCCTAAAGCTGCCACAAAAAAGCTCATGGGATCCCCGGCATTTTTTTCCATCAAATAAGGGGGCCAATTTCAAGCTCCTTTTTTTTTGGC
>NC_051420.1:9126493-9128993 GCF_015228065.2 Penaeus monodon
TGCAGTCCCAAAACATTTCTTGTGAATCTGCATAGAGTGTTTTCAATTTCCAAACAAGACTATTTGTAATTGTGCAGCTCATCTGTACCCTCTACAAAGACGGTTGTGTCACAATTTTTTTCCCTATAAAAAATTTTCCCATTTGGAAATGATGCAATAAGGGGGGAGGGGCGGGGGGTTTTCCCCTCCACCCCCCCTCCTTTGTCTAGGGAATAAACAGAAGGTAGGTAAGGGTTAGGTTGCATTTCTGGGTTCGCATCACACACAATTTTTACTTACATGCACCTAAACAGTTTATTATAATTGCATTGTTCGAAATTTGGCTCGCCTTTTCTGAAAAATGACTTTGCGCATATCGTTTGTGCTTCTTTACTCGGGAGCTATTTTATTGTGTTCATGCGGAAAAAGTCTGGCTCGGGTTTTTGAAAAATCTACTTTTCTATTGTTTTCAGGACAAAATTTAAATGGGTTTTAAAAAAAAAGTAACGTTATATAAATCACTTTCCTTGATTTCTGGCAGTTCCTCTTGACATCCAGTACCATCCATTATCCCCCCCCCCTTCTAACCCCAGTTCCTCATGCACCCCCCCCCCCTCCAGGTCGTTGGGTAGAGGAAAGACTTAAGTCTCCAGAGGGAGAATCGCTCTCAGTAACAATTACGGCATTTTGTGCCAACTTACAGAAAACAGATAAAAAACTTTCTGCAAGGGTTTTTGGCTTGCAGACGCTTTTTCTGATTTCCTTGGTTAACGAAAAATGCTGCAAATAAAACCTGTATTGTGTCCTACTCTATTTCAAATGCATTAAAGGAAGGCAGTGTCCATTTCCCTCTATCTTTGGACAGATGCCTTGTCCCTGGCAACCAAGACAAATTTTGTGATGTGTATAATAACCAGAAATAATAGCTTTCTTGACAAAAATAGGAATGGGGGTAAACAAACGAGGGGCAAATAGCTTAACCCTATCTCCTTGGGGACCCAAATACTTGAAGCCCTTTATTGAAGACAAAAATCAATACATTAAACTATAAAAACATTATTTAAGGAAAAATAAACATTCCCCAAAATGTCAGTGCTTTCCTAACCATCTATGTTAAAAAACCCTTTTTTTTTTATCTTCCATAAGATTAAATATCCAAGAAAACAATAAAACAAACAAACAAACAACATCAAGCTTAACCCCGATTTATTTCCTTCCAAAACGCCAAATATTCCAGAACAGCAGGACAAAAACACCACCAAATACCAAGGAAAAACACCAAGAATACGAGAGACAGTCCTCCTCCTCTCTCTCTCTATCCACCCATCATCCATTCCTTCTATGTCTGTTTATCGCGACCTTCAGCCATTGCCCCTGTGACGAGGGTCGACATTCCTTGGCGTCTTTTTGCGGCTTATTTATCGATTTATTTCCGTCTGGCAAACGACACAGCTTATTTCAACAGGTAGATTAAGTGCAGGGCAGTGTAATTATCTGCAGGTGTGCTAAAAAAGGGAGGAAAACGTCGACTGTCAAGGTGAAATAACTCTTTTGACCTAAAGAAGCGGCGACGGGGGGGACGGAATTAAATTTTTGTTTATTCGAGAAAAATTTATAACAAAAAACCCCTTTTTCGTCCCTTCCCGTTTTATCCTCTTAAAACGACAAAACAAAACCCACGGAAATACCCTCGCCCAAAATCCCCCAAAAAACCCCCCAAACAAATTGATTTAAGGCCAAAAAAATCCAAAAAAAAAAAAAACGAGGTCAGGGGCCCACCACCCTTAAACGCGGAGGGAGGGGTGTCGTCGCCCCTTCGACCCCGGGAGCCGGTGGCCGGAGGGGGGCGGGGAGGGGTTTCAATCGCTACGAACCTGGGGGAGTGGGGGCTTTTTGGTTCACTTGTTGCTTCGTTGGGTGGAGGGTTAGAGGAGAGGAAGGGTTTATTCGCACTTTCGAAATAGAGAGATACTTTTTTTTTATATATATATGTGTTTGACGGGGGTAGTTTTTCGTCTAGGGGTTTTGGAAGGGGGTTTGTCCAGTTTATTTTTTTACGGGGGTATTTTTTGGTTTTTTTGTTAGGATTTTTTTAAAGGAGGTTGGGGGGGGAGAAACTTATTCGCACTCAAGATTGTGAATTACGGATTCTTTCCATTCCTGGCCATAATTATCACATCTAAATAACGATTTTATTCGCACAAGTAACGAGAAATATTTTTTTTCTGCGTGTTTTTTTTTTCTGCGTATTTAGAGGAGGATTATGGAAATTCCGCAATTCATACCGGAGATTAGACACACATTTGATAAAAAAAAGAAAAGAAAAAAATTCTAACAGTAGGCTTATTCGCACATGAAATCAAGATCGGTAAATTCCACTTATTCGCACAAACGGTCAAGAGAAAACTGCCCTAAACATTTCTCTGGCTTGCACATTTGGTCGACAGCTTTGACACTTTTATGGGTTGTTTTAGTGTCTGGCGTTATTTACACTCGCAGGCACATACACAAATACGCATAC
>NC_051420.1:9133596-9141438 GCF_015228065.2 Penaeus monodon
CTCTCGTCTCGCCAATTGTGAGCGGTGTCCTAATCTCTGTGTCACTCATATCTGTGCAAGCGGTGGCCACTCGCTTACATCTGGCGAAGTGGTGCTCCCAACTCACGTGTCGCATACAGTCAGGTCAGCAATTCCCTGGGGCGTCTCTCTGTTACCGGCCTTGTGTGTGATGGGTGTCTCCGCATCATCAGTGGGCAACAGCGGAACACAACATATTAATCCATATCGTGCATTCATTATTGTAATCATAATTTGTTAAGTAAACGGAAATAGAGAGAGACTCTCCGGTCCGGTTTCCCTCTGACTTTGCGGGCCAATTGGTAGCCATAGGTCGGGGCTATTCAATTATCATGAGCAAAAGTCCAGTTAGACAAGTCCCAATACGTGACGATAAATAATTTACATGCAATCATGAAAACAAAAACCACCAAGCTGAGTGCTCCATAGTGTTCCCACATGCTTATTTTTTTATTATTCATTTCATATTCACTCGAGGATACACACTTTCAAGAATTCATCGCCAGGACCTTCATTTCATTTAATTATATATTTCTCCTCCTCGAGCCTGGGGACTGCTACAACACTCAGGTCCAGATTCGAACCGCGGGCAGCCGAAACAATACGAAACAATAATAAAAGAGGTGAATAATAAAAAGGGGGTGGAGGGAAGGTAAAGTGGTGAAAGTGGAAGAAGTAGTAGATTAATAGAAGGGGGGCGGCACCCCTTGCATGTCATTCTTTGCTTCTGTTATCATCATCGGAGGGGAAGGAGGCTAGTGTTAGGATATGTGAACTCAAGAACGTATTTGTGATTTTATTTTATACTGGCAAAACAAGTGAACAGGGATTATTTTTGTGATTAATATTTAACAAAGAACAAATGAGGTTATATATATATATATATATTATATATATATTAATATATATATATAATATATATATATATATATATATATATATATATATATATATATATATATATATATATATGTACATATATATAATATATATATATATATATATATATATATATATATATATATATATATATATATATATGTACATATCTTCTTCTTTAACGATAGGTTCATGTCTGAGCCGCCGTGGTCACAGCACGATACTTAACTGTAGTTTTCATGTTATGATGCTCTTGGAGTGAGTACGTGGTAGGGTCCCCAGTTCCTTTCCACGGAGAGTGCCGGTGGTACCTTTTTTTTTAGGTAATCTTTTCTCTCTATTTTATCCGGGCTTAGGACCAGCACTCGACCTGGGCTGGCTTGGCCACCCAGTGGCTAGGTAGGCAATCAAGGTGAAGTTCCTTGCCCAAGGGAACAACGCGGCGGTCGGTGACTCGACCCCTCGAATTCAGATTGCCGTCTTAATAGTCTTGAGTCCGACGCTCTAACCATTCGGCCACCGCGGCCTTGACGATCATGGGCTTCCATGATTTTTTCTTAGCAATTTAGAGCGGTGGTTTGCCATTGCCTTCCACCCGGTGTTTTTTTATCGAGTCACCATCTCTATTTACCCGGCACTGACTTGAGCTGGCTTGGCCACCCAGTGGCTAGGTAGGCAATCGAGGTGAAGTTCCTTGCCCAAGGGAAACAACGCGGCGGTCGGTGACTCGAACCCTCGAACTCAGATTGCCGTCGTGACAGTCTTGAGTCCGACGCTCTAACCATTCGGCCACCGCGGCCCCATATGTACATATATATATATATATATATATATATATATATATATATATATATATATATATATATATATATATATACAAGTACTTTTTATGGATTTTATTTTTGTTGTTTTGTATTTTATTTTTGCTTTAGCGGTTGAACAAATGAACTAGAACAAAAAGTTTTTTTGGTTTTACTTATTTCTACTTTTTAGTTGATTTTATTTTATGTATCTTTATTTTGTTTTTAAGTAGATGTAGCAGAAACATAGAAATCACATGGCGAACGAAGTGGATGATGAAGGAGAAAAGAAGGTAGAGGGTGATGATGATGCGGTGAAATGGGCGGGATAAAAGGGGGTGGAATCTCTGGATATCTTGCTGTGGAACCGGATCAGTGTATAGGTTTTCATCTGTTGGGGAATTGACTGCTTTGGGTCTGACTTTCAAAGAGGGAGGGGACGAAAGGAGGGCATAACATAAAAGAGAGGGTGTAAATAAAATAATATGATATAATATAGGTGAAGAGTGATGCAACAAAACAGTAGAAAAAACAACAACGAAACAGTAAATGACTAGCAGTAAACGAAAAGGTGCAAAGGAAACGAACGAAAAAAAAGAAGTAATAAAATGACTGAAAATTGAGAAACTAATGCATAACTGGAAGCTGGTTAGGTTGACATGACAGGGACATAACAAAACGTGCAATGAAACAATGAGGATTTTTTTTTCCGTAGAACATCTCCATCTTGCTCGCCCTCTGACTCGCGTGTCTGTCTTATGCAATTGCACGAGTGCACTCCCATAATCACAGGCAATCGAGTCAGAGTTCGTAGAAAGTTTGTAAGATGTTCAGTCCTTGAAATCTCCTCCGATGGTCGCTCTATTTGCCATGGATGTTGAAGTGCTGTGCGGTGTGGATTAGCCAATCCTTTGGGGATTCTGAGGGTGACTTCTGGTTTTATATATTTTTATACTTATTTTTGTTTTTTTATAGCCTTGAACATGGAAATATGGCAGGATGGTTATAGCTCAAGTGTTACATGGGTGTGTACGTGGGAGGAGGTGTTATGTTTTGTATAAGTGTTAGTGTTCTGGGCCACCAGGTGTGGTTTGTGCGTGTGTTTGTGTATTTGTCTATGATGTTGTTGTAGTGTTTGTCTTCAGGTGTTTTTAGTTCGTCTGTGTATGCTGTGCTAAGTGGTTCTATGCTGCATGTTCTGTGTAGTGTTTCTGAAGGAATTAAGTCTAATATTGTTGCGCCGTGTATCCAGAGTAGTGCCTTGTTCTGTACTGATTGCATTTTGAGTTTTTGTGATGTAGATATTGCAACCAGTGGGACAGGTGTGGATTCAAGAATAGGTCTGACAGTTGTTTTGTAGAGTTTGAGCTTTGTTTGTGGTGTGCAGCATGAGAAGCGCCTGAGTTTGGTGAGTGTTGCGTGTGCTTATGCGATTCGTTGTGTGATATGTGTTATGAAGCCCGTGGTCGTGCAGTGGAAACCAAGAATGTTTCCTCTGTTTGTGTATGGGATGTTGGTGTTGTTAGTTGTGATGGGTTGTGCGGTTTTGCGGTTTTTGTGCATGAATTTGAATTTGTTGATGTTTGTCTGTACTTTCCAATGGTGCTCAAAGGTGTTAATGTTCTGTATAGCTCTTTCTATTGTTCGTTTCATGAAGTGTTGTGATTTAGAGGGGTGTGAGATTATCTGTGTGACATCGTCTGCATAGGAAATATAGTTGCTGTAAGGTGTAGGTTGTGGCAGATTGGCTGTGTACAAGGGTTGGCAATAAAACGCTTCCCTGTGGTACTCCACTTCTGAGGTGGAGGGGGGCGCCCAGGTGTGAGCCCAGGCGTATTGTGGCAGTCCTGTGGTCCAGGAAGCTGCATAGGAGGCGTGTGAGATGTGTAGGGAGTTGTAGTTGTTAGTTTGTATTTGAGTCTGTCGTGCCAGACCTTATCAAAGGCCTTGCTGACGTCTCTTAGAGTGATGTTGATCTGGTGCCTGTTAGCGAGACCGAGGGCGATCTCCTCGTAAGCGAGGGCGATAGCGCTCTCGGTCCCCCTGTGTGGGCGAAAGCCGTATTGTCTACTGTTGTGTTTGTTGTTGTTTTCGAGGTGTGATGAGTCTTCGTGTTATTAGCCTCCCTAGCAGTTTCCCGGGAACTTCCAGCAATGAGATGGGGCGGTAATTCTCCACCTCATGTGCTGACTTCCCCGACTTCGGAATGAGGGTGATGGTGGCATGTTTAACTTTGTTGGGGAAATATCCTGAAGCCAGTACCGCATTAAAGATATGGCGTAACACTGCGGATCATTGTGGGTGGCAGATGTTCTATGATTGTTTTGTTTATGTTGCTTGCTCCTGGTGTTGTGTTTTTGGTGTGTTTGATGGTGTTAATTATTTTTTCTGGCGTGAAAGGTGGAGAGGGGACTGATCTCTGTGAGATTGTTTAGTCTAATGATGTTTTCTGGGAGAACTTTGTTTCTGTGTTGGTGTAGGTAGTGTGTTACCTCGGTCTCTGTGGTGTGGTCAAATCGGGCGTTCTCGGTGGGGGAGATTTGGAAATTCTGTTGCCAGAATTCCCTGTGGAGAAGCTCCATCTCCTCCACCGAGTCAACCTTCTGTCTGTGTGCATTGTACAAGTATGTGGTGATCTGTTTGTTCGACACCATGAGCATTTTGAAGGAGCTCCAGAATTTCTTGGGGTCTTTAGTGTTTTGACAGTCTCTGTGCTAGTGTTCCCCAGTGTTGCTTATTCATTACCTAAATTTCGTGTGTTATTTGCGTTCGGAGTTCTCTGTATTGTGTGCGTAATTGTGCGTCCCAACCCCGTGTTGCTGAAAGGTCGTGTAGGGGCCTGTATTGTGTTTTAAGCAATTTCAGACGATGAGTTTCTCTGTAGTGAGGGATTGTTTTGTATATTGTTTGGGGGATGTTGGCCTGCCGAACCGTCTGTATGTCTGTGTACCACTGTTCAAGGTGGGTGTTTATTGTGTGTGTGGGTTGCCCCTCGAGATCAATTACCTGTGTGTCTTCAAGTGCTTGTTTGAAGCCCTCCCAGTTTGGATGCTTGAAAGATTCTCGGGGTTGTGTTGGAATCATGATAGGGTTTGTTGAGAGTGTTAGGATGACCGGGAAGTGGTAGCTGGATGTGATATCGTCTGTTGTTAAATGGTGGTGTAGGTGTGCTCTGTGGTTTGCAAGGACTATGTCAGGTGTTGTTGCTGTGTTATGGGTAATGTATGTTGGTGTATGTGGACCGAGGTGTCAGTCTGCCTTGTTGTATGTATGAGGCCAGGCCTCTGCCTATGTTGTTGGTGTGGCTGTAGCCAAATAGAGGGTGGTTTGCATTAAGGTCTCCCAGGATATATATTGATTTATTATGCCTCAGGAGCTGCAGGATGTCAAGTTCAGGTATGTAAGGTCTACGTGGTGGTAGGTATAGTGTTGCCAGTATGAAGGGTCCTTGCAGTGTGTTTATTTCGACTGCCAAGAGGTCGGAGTGGAAGTTGTTGATTTTGTGTTGGATGTTGTTTTTGATTGCTATAGCTACGCCATCGCTTTGTTCTTGTGACTTGTCGGAAGAATAGACTGTGTATGAGTAGATCTTTAGTGGATTAGCGTTATTGAGCCCATGGCTGTTTAGGAGTGGGTCATGTTTTCTGTAGGTATTGCAGAGTTCGTTTTTCGTGTTTTCCAGTGTAAGACGTTGTGTTGTATGATGGTGAGGCGCGAGTGTAGTGTGTTAAGTACCATGTTACTAGTTTTGTGTTGTGTCGTCAATGAGGTGTCCATTGGGTATTTTGCGTATGTTGTAGTATTCAATCATGGTGTTGTCAATGTGTACGTTACCTTCCATGAGGTGTATATGTATTTTTTGAGCTAAGACCATGTTGTGATGCTCTGCTTCCTTCTTATTTCTAGCCTAATTTCTTCTTTTCCAGAGTAAGTGTTTTTTTTTTTTTTTCTGAGAACAATCGATTGCCGTAGAAGGAGGGGTCCACTACAGTGCCGGTCTCTGTGGTGTGGTCAAATCGGGCGTTCTCAGTGGGGGAGATTTGGAAATTCTGTTGCCATGATCTCGTCACGAGGCGGTCCCAACCTTCGTCGTCTCGGTGACAGCTCTTTGAAGTTTTTATGACAGGGAGTGGGTGGCGGTGGATCAGGGGAGGTGTGGGGGACCTCCCTTGGGGGATCTCGCGGTGGCTGTTTTGGGCTAACAGAGGTATCTGTTTTTGGAGCTGTCACAGGGGTGGTTGGGAGATCTGGGGGGATCTTCATCAGTTGTTTGTCCAGGGCGACGTCATGAGATAACTCCCCTGTGGCTGTGGAGATAGTGTCTGGAGACTTTGCGGGGGGCTGTATGACGTTAAGATTGCCCCAGGAGTTTGGCTCCCCCAGATTAAGCTCAGGTAGTTGGTTCCTGGCTAGGGCCTCTTTGGCATGATGCCCGAAACCCTTCTCAGGGGGAATCAGATTCTGAAGTGGGCGTGCAGGAGTGCAATCATGATCTCTTTAGAGAGATCGTTTGGAAGGGCCAAGTGGATGGTGGGTTCGGTTTTTGTGGCGCTGGTTTTAATGTCCTGGCGAACTTGATTAATGAGAGGTTTCCAGGCACTGGTAGTCATCTGGATCGTCTCTTGTGCGGCCTTTTGTGCCACTGCCTTAAGAGGCCTTGCTTCTTTCTCTTTTTCTCTTTCTTTTTCTTTTTCATACGATGTTTTCATTGCCTCTTTTCGTACAGGGCAACTGTTGGCGAACGTGCGGTGGTCACCACCGCAGTTGAGTCATTTCTTGAAGTTGCTCTTGCAGTCCCTGTGCGAATGTGTGTGCGAACCGCATTCAGAGCACCTGGTGCTCTTTGTCTCCTTGCATTGTTTTTTTAGGTGTCCATAACCGTAGCAGTTCATACACTGCCTGAGTGGCGTGAAGCGCTCAAATTCTATTTGACAAGGAGCGACAAAGAGGTTGAAAAGGTAAATACCCTTTTCTTTGATGTTCTTAGCGGTCTGGTGGTCTGAAAAGCGGACTTTCAATAGGTAGGATGTCTTCATGACGTACACGTTCTCGACCTGGGAGTCGGGAGCAGCTGCCATGATCTTGTCGGCAATGGCTGACTCTGGTTCGCTGACCACGTGTTTGTCAAGTTTCCTGAAGACTAGGGTGAGCTTAGCCTTCATGTCAAGGGGGAGCACAGGAGTGAATCCACAGGAGTTCTTAAGCAGATCGATTGTCTTAGAGGAGAAGATTCGTTGAGCATGTTCGTCGTCATCGATAATGGCAAGATGTCCTTCATGGATCTGGTAGTACCGAAGTACTCTGATATTAGCATCAAAGAGAGCTTTGGCGAGGGCCTTGGGCGGTGGTCTTAACTTTGACTATTTTGCATGGCTAGGATGAGATGAGATGGGGTTAATGGTTAATGGTTAAAAGCAAGAGAAATGTGCTAGACATCTAAGGTCATGTAGCACTATAGTTAATGTTAGGGAAGGGTGGTTGAGTTAGTGATTAGTTGTCTAAGCTGGGCATTGGTGAGTGAAAGGGTTAGGGTCGGGTGTGGTAAGGAGTTAGATTAGATGAAGGATATGTATACGTTTGAGGAAAGAGAATAGGTTGTTGAAGCAGAAAGTGTGGGATTCTGTAAGGATGTCTGATAGGTTGGGAGGTCGGTGAAGGGAGGATAGGTGGGGGAAAGCAGAGGTACGGGTTGTTTCAAAACGTGGGCACGACAATAGGATGTGTGGGATTGAAAGGGGAACATTACATAAGGAACATAAGGGTGGATCAGATTGTGACATCAGATAGGAGTGTGTTAGACGGGTGTGGCCAATGCGTAATCGGGCGAGAGCGGTCTCCCAACGTCTGTTCCGATGAAATGGAGCTGACCAGGAGGAGATTGATAGTTTACAGAATGTAATTTATTAGTGCGGAGGCTTGACCAAAAGATTGCCATCGATTATACAAGAAGGTCTTAAAGTGTGGGTAATAATCCGTGGCTGGGATACGTGAGAAGCATGATGGTATGATGTGGACATAGAGGCGTGGCGTGCTAGTGTATCTGCCTGTCATTGCCGGGATTCCAACATGGCTGGGCACCAGCAAAATTTGATAGTTTTATGGCGTGTGGATAGGTAGAACAACCAGTTTCTTCCTTTTGGTGTTA
>NC_051420.1:9141538-9149038 GCF_015228065.2 Penaeus monodon
CTATATTATATCATATTATTTTATTTACACCCTCTCTTTATGTTATGCCCTCCTTCGTCCTCCTCCCTCCATTTGAAAGTCAAAACCCAAAGCAGTCAATTCCCCAACAGATGAAAACCTATAACACTGTCCGTCCCACAGCAAGATATGGATTACCCCCCCTTTAATCCAGCAATAGCCCTCGAGAGAAGATTCAAGACTGAACATCTTACAAACTTTCTACGACTCTGACTCGATTGCCTGTGATTACGGTAGTGCACTCGTCAATTGCAATGACAGACACGCGAGTCAGAGGGCGAGCAAGATGAGATGTTCTACGGAAAAAAAAATCCTTCATTGTTTCATTGCACGTTTTGTTATGTCCCTGTCATACCCAAACTAACCAGCTTCCAGTTATGCATTAGTTTCTCAATTTTCAGTCATTTTGTTTACTTCTTTTTTTTTCGTTCGTTTCGTTGCCCTTTTCGTTTACTGCTAGTCATTTGCTGTTCGTTGTTGTTTTTCTACTGTTTTGTCGCATCACTCTTCACCTATATTATTCATATATTTTATTTACACCCTCTCTTTTATGTTATGCCCTCCTTTCGCCCCTCTCTCTTTGAAAGTCAGACCCAAACAGTCAATTCCCCCAACAGATAAAAAAACGTATACACTGATCCGGTTCCACAGCAAGATATCCAGAGATTCCATCCCCTTTTATCCCGCCCATTTCACCGCATCATCGTCACCCTCTACCTTCTACTTTCTTTTCTCCTTCATCATCCACTTCGTTCGCCATGTCATTCTATGTTTCTGCTACATCTACTTAAAAACAAAATAAAGATACATAAAATAAAATCAACTAAAAAGTAGAAATAAGTAAACCAATAAACTTTTTGTTCTAGTTCATTTGTTCAATCGCTAAGCAAAATAAAATACAAAACAACAAAAATAAAATCCATATATATATAGTATATATATATATATATATATATATATATATATATATATATATATATATATACAGATAATATATATATATATGTACATATAATTATATATATATATATATATATATATATATATATATATATATATATATATATATATAGATATATATATATATATATATATATATATATATATAACCTCATTTGTTCTTCGTTAAATATTAATCACAAAAATAATCCCTGTTCACTTGCTTTCCCAGTATAAAATAAAATCACAAATACGTTCTTGAGTTCACATATCCTAACACTTGCCTCCTTCCCCTCCAATGATGATAACAGAAGCAAAGAATGACATGCAAGGGGTGCCGCCCCCTTCTATTAATCTACTACTTCCACTTTCACCACTTTACCTTCCCTCCACCCCCTTTTTATTATTCACCTCTTTTATTATTGTTTCGTATTGTTTCGGCTGCCCGCGGTTCGAATCTGGACCTTCTGAGTGTTGTAGCGAGACCCCAGGCTCGAGGAGGAGAAATATATAATTAAATGAAATGAAGGTCCTGGCGATGAATTCTTGAAAGTGTGTATCCTCGAGTGAATATGAAATGAATAAAAAAAAAAAAAAGCATGTGGGAACACTATGGAGCACTCAGCTTGGTGGTTTTTGTTTTCATGATTGCATGTAAATTATTTATCCGGACCTCTTCACGTATTGGGACTTGTCTAACTGGACTTTTGCTCATGATAATTGAGTAGCCCCGACCTATGGCTACCAATTGACCCGCAAAGTCAGAGGGAAACCGGACCGGAGAGTCTCTCTCTATTTCCGTTTACTTAACAAATTATGATTACAATAATGAATGCACGATATGGATTAATATGTTGTGTTCCGCTGTTGCCCACTGATGACTCGGAGACACCCATCACACACAAGGCCGGTAACAGAGAGACGCCCCAGGGAATTGCTGACCTGACTGTAAGCGACACGTGAGTTGGGAGCACCACATCGCCAGATGTAAGCGAGTGGCCACCGCAAGCCACCAGAATATGAGTGACACGAGAGATTAGGAGCACCGCGTCACCAGATGTGAGCGAGACGAGAGATGGACTTGGGTGGGTCAGTGAAAAGGGGCTTAGCTTGCTGGTTTATTCTTGAAGACAGACATGAGACCCCCAAGAGACCCCCGTGTCCCCGGGTGGAGGACGAGGTGGTGGAGCTGGACCCTGTGTGGCTTGGGCTGTCTGCTGTGTCTCTCTGTGTCTCTCTGCCTTACGGACGTGTCCTTTTATGCGGCGGTTCCCTTCGAAGGACGGATGTTTGTTCCTGTGCGAAAAGAGAAAGCCGGGCTGCATCGCGTCCTGCCCAAGGAGAAGGCAGCTACTTGGACGGAGGTGTGAAGTGTACATCAGGTCTTGCTACGTATTGTTGACATCGCTCGGCCACAAGCAAGGCTCGTCCTCGAGCCGACTGTAACGCTTGAAACGATGCAGTAGAGGTTCTGTTTGGTGTCTACAGGTGGTTCCTGGTGATCCGAAGATCGCTAGACCGTCGCGTGCCAGGTAGCGGGTGTGGCAGAGGTTTCGCACTGAGGTGCAACATTCAGTAGCGGGAAGGGTCAATCGTCTTCAGAAGCTGAAATATAAGTGTGCCAGGTCAGTAAAGGGGCTAAGGAGGAGGATGATAATGTTTTTGTCAATCACCTTACTAAATTGCGAGAAAATGAGAGCATACTAAGGACAGTTTGTCATAAGAAGGGCGTGTCAAGTAAGGTGTTAATTGCTTGGATGTGTCAGGATTAGCGAGTTCAATAAGGTACCATCATACTGAAGAGAGAAAAATTAATTGAATAAGAATTCCATATTTTTGGGGTAAATAGGCAAGTATATATGCTTCGAACACATAGGCAGCTGGGCCTGAACTTAATTCTAACAGTGCGCGTCTCGGCGCTTCAATCGTATGAGCGTAAGTGTGCGGCGGGCGCAGGATTCCTTCGTTTACGGTCATG
Organism: Penaeus monodon; assembly: GCF_015228065.2. NCBI lineage: Eukaryota > Metazoa > Arthropoda > Malacostraca > Decapoda > Penaeidae > Penaeus > Penaeus monodon. The sequence continues at coordinate 9,144,474 of NC_051420.1, forward strand.
AGCCGGGCTTAAAATTAACTTCGGTGATTAAACTCGAGAAGCTAAAAGCATGGTGTCTCCAGTGTTTGCCATTGATTGCAATGGAGAATACTACCATCAGTACATAATTCACAACCTTAAACTAAGAGCAGTATAAATCAGCATTACTGAGGACAAGATATCAAACTTGGACGAGGACGTCGTAAGAGAGATTGGGTACAGTTATTAGAAGTATAGGGATGGCACAATAGTAAAATACGCAATCTTAGAGTGAATTTCAGTAAGTGGCAGAATAAATATGAGGATAGTAGGTGACGAAACATCTATGAAGTGAACGAGCGACAGATTAGCACGGCAAAGTTATGAAGAACAGGTATAAAGAACGATATAGTGTATACACAGAAATATAAACAATACGCAAGAAGTAACGAAGTGATGGTTACTGAATAGGAATAACTATGAGAACAAATAGATAATTCATTAATTCGACAAAAAACAAACAGGAATAATATGAGAGAGCAGCCATACTAAACAATATTAATTTGAAAACTTGAAGGTACTCAGTTGTGTCGGTAGTAGAAATGATAGTGCTAAAATGTGCGATCTGAGGATAAAATGATAAACAGACAGATGTGATATAAACCACATACATCAATTACGGGATGGGTTAGGGCAGGGGAAGTGAGGTGTGACGTGAGGTGCGTGGTCACTTAGGTTTGATCTCAGTGTGTGATTGTGTTAAAAAAACAATGGTGACAGGAGAAGTTAGGTAGATACAGTTAGTAGTGTGCGTTGGTAGAGGTGGGCGTGTACTTGAATTTGAAAGAAGGCAATTTGTATGCAAGGTGGTGAGTGGGTATAGGGGAGGGCACTAGTACTCTGGCAACGAGTAGGTACACTACTTTTGATAGTTAACGAGAAACGTTGGTGCTGGATGAACTGCGACATCTGGCTGTGTGGACGACGGTTCGCGAGAATTAGCGAGTGGCCACCGCATGGCGACCAGATAGTGAGTAACACGGAGTAGGAGGCACCACTCACAGATTCGTAGGCGAGGACGAGACAGGCGTGGGTGGGTCAGTGAAAAGGGCAGCATGCTGGGTTTTCTGAGACAGATGAGACCCACCAAGAGACCCCGTGTCCCCGGGGGAAAAGAGGGGTGGAGTGGCCCTTGCGGTGGGGTGTCTGCTGTCTCTCGGCGCCAGGTGCTTACGGAATGTCCTTTATGAGGCTTCCTTCGAACCCGATGTTTATTCGTGCGAGTAAGAGAAGCGGGATGCATCCGCGTTGCCCAAGGCACGCAGCCACAGAATTGAGAAGGAGAGTTAGAGCAACGTCCCTAGTACGTATTGCGAGACAGACATGACGTCAGCTCGTGCGTATTGTGGTTGCATTGCTGTTTCAGGCTTCGTTTAAGACCCAAATAGTCATACACCAGGCACATGTCCCCGGGTGGAAACAGTCTGGTGGGGCCGTCATACGTCTGTACTGTGCTTGCCTTCTCTTGTGTCTGGCCTTACGGCTGTGTTTGTTGTCGGCTTCCTTCGATAGAGTAATATATATTATCGATAATAGATATATAATGGAAAATTTCTGTCTATATAAGGTCTACTTTTTTAAAGGAGGTTGGGCATAATTTTATATACGTATATATATATTATATACACTATAACTATGATACTGTAGGTATATATGTTGCATCCGTGTGGCAGAAGGTTAGAGCGTCGGACTCAAGCGTCACGACCATCTAGTTCGAGGGTTCGAAACAGTCCTCTTGTTTCCCTTCAACGAACTTACCTCGATTGCCTGCTAGCCATGGTCCAAGCCCGCTCAGTCATGCCGGGTAAATAGAGATGTGATCGATAAAAAAAAAAAAAAAAAAAGCAACGGGCGGAAGGCAATGGAAAACCACCGCTCTAAATTGCTAAGTAAAAATCATGGAGCCCTTTTTTTGGTCGTCCAAGGCGCGGTGTGTCCACGACGGCAATCTGAATTCCCAGGGTCGAATCACCGACCCCCCGCGTTGTTCCCTTGGGCAAGGAACTTCACCTTGATCCTACCTAGCCACTGGGTGGCTAAGCCAAGCCCAAGTCGCCCCTGTCCCAACCGGATAAATAGAGAGAATGATTACCTAAAAGTACCACCCACTCTCCGTGGAAAGGAACTGGGGACCCTACCACGTATCACTCCAAGGCTCACAACATGAAAACTTTTCATTAAGTTCATGCTGTGACCACGGCGGCTCAGACATGAACTACCGTTAAAGAAGAAGGAATTATTATTTATATTTTAAATTTTTTATATATATATATATAATATATCAATCAAAAAACGGTATGTCATGTTTGAGCAGCCGTGGATCTCTCCACCATCCTTCGCCACTAAACTCGATTTTACGCTTTTCTTCCACTTATACCATCGACAGCCCGCAAATATCTTTGATATTGTCGCTCAGTCTTGTCTTCGGTTTGCCTCTTCCTCTGTTCCTATCACCATCCCTGTCAGCAAGTTTTTCTCAATACTTTTACTTCTCATTACATGACCAATAAACTTTAATTCCTCTTGTTCAAGATGTCCAACAGTCGGTCTTTACAATTTATTTTTCTCAGCACTTCATCATTCGTCTTCTTCTCTGTCCAGCTAATACGCAGTACTCGTCTGTAACACCACTTTTAAAAAAAACTTTTGATTTTTTTCTTGTCTATCTACTTCAACCCCCAACACTCAGAACCATATGATGCAATTGGGAAAACTAATGAGTTCAAAAAACCTCAGCTTTGTCCGTAAGGTAATGCTTCGGTTTTTCCCAGATGTTATTGAGAGAAATTGTGGCGCTTTTGGCAATGGTAATTCTTCTTTTTATCTCCGGTGAATCATCATATGTATTAGTTAAAACAGCTCCAAGATAAGTGAACTCTTTCACATTTTCCACAATCATTCCATTGATTGTAACATGTTCATCATTGTTCTTTGCCGGTTATCTTTGAATCTTCATGATCTTAGTTTTCTTGGCATTAAGAAACAAGCCAGCCTTTTCGCTTGCTTCTCTAACTTTATCTAGTAGTTGTTGTAGTTCAGTGATACTGCTGGCAATCAAAACTATATCATCAGCATACCTTAGATTTGATTTTTTTGTATCCTCCAACATCCACAGTTCCTTCAAAATTCTCTAGAGCACCTCTCATAATTGTTTCAGAATATATTTTAAAAGAGGTGCAGAGACAGAATGCAACCCTGTCGTACTCCTTTTTTGACTTCGAACCATTCTGTTAACCCATAAGTGTTCTACAGCTGCTGGTTGTTGGTCATACAAGGCTTTTATTAATTGGATGATGTGTTTTGGAAACTTCATATCGTACTGTTATTCCAGAGGATATCGTGATCAACAGTATCAAAAGCTTTCACATAATCGATGAAACACAGGTATAGGTTTTTTTGATGTTCTCTGTTTTCTCTATGATCAATTTTAAATTTAGAATTGGTTTCTGGTACCTTTTCCAGGGCGAAAAAACCCCCTTGTTCGTCTGCAATTTCCTCTCTTAACTTCAACTTATTCTTTCAGCAATAATTTCAACAAAATTTTGCTGCTGTGACTTATTAAGGGAATTGTCCTATTATTGTTGCATTGGAGTGCGTCACCTTTTTTAGGTATGGGAGTAAAGACGATTTTACCCAGTCTTCTGGCCATTTTCTTTCATTCCATATTTTTTTTACAGAGTTTGTAGAAGAAGTATTCAACACTTTCCCCCAGCATTCTTAATTAGTTCTGCTGTTATTTTATCTATTCCGGGGCTCTTGTTATTCTTACTTCTTTTATGGCTTTTATAACTTCGTCCAGCAGTGGGGGTGGTCATCCTCGCTGTCATTGAGTCTAATTTTTGTTTCTGTTAGATTTTTTTTCTTTTTGTTAAGTTGGAACAATATTTATTCCATCTATCTTTTACTTCTTTTCCATCACATAAACAAGTCCCTCTTCAGTTTTGATAGTGTCCATTGTAGGTTTTAAATTTTTTGTGTGGGTGTTTCGTACTCCTTGGTAGAGTTCTTTAGTTTTCTTATTGATAGAACAGTTTTCAATTCTCTGGCAATGTTCATTTAAATATTTTTCCTTATCTTGTCGCAATAATCTTTGAATTTTTGGTATTTTGTTTTTTGTAAATTACTTTTTCAACTGGATCATTGATACCTTTTTATTTTAGGCATTTCTTGTTTTAATTTTACTTAGTGTTTTTTTAGATATCCAGGGGGAATTTGTCTTTTTCTTTTGGCGATAGTTTCTTAAGCAGTGCTCAGCAGGAGTTTTTTTTCTTCTTCCCACAACTCATTTGGGGTTTTATCATCTTCACATTGATTGAGTATTTCAAATTTGTTTGACACTGCAATTCTGTAATTGTTTTCAAGAGTTTTGTAGTCCCAGCCTTAGAGGTGGTGTTGGGGCGCTCCATCTTTTTTAGTCTTTTTAAAGTCGATAGTTTGTAGTTGGTGGTCACTGTTGCAGTCGGCACCAGGTCTTGTTTTGGAATTTTTATGCAACTCTTCATTTTGGTTCAGCACAAAGTAGTCAATTTGGTTGCGTGTTCTTATGT
>NC_051420.1:9156538-9161346 GCF_015228065.2 Penaeus monodon
TGGGGAACCGGGAGATTTGGGTTTGGGGGCATTTGATAAAGGGGGGAAAAGGCCCCCTTGCCCCAAATGGGGGTATAATTTCCTTTTTTAAACCTGGCCATGGGTGCCTAAATATGTTGAGGGAGAAAACGGGTTTCACCCCTCAGGGCCCCCTTGGGCAAAGGGCTAAAAAACTAAACGGGAAAAACCATGCCCAATGGCCCCCCTTTCGGGCCGGGTTTCAGGACGGGGCACAAATTGGGCCCTTTGGGCACCCTTTTCAGAAACGGCTCTCACACCTTCGGAAGGGGGGGATATTAGAAGGGATTGGATGGTTAATGGTTAATGGTTAAAAGCAAGAGAAATGTGCTAGACATCAAAGGCCCATGTAGCCCCTAAAAGTTAAGGGTTTGGGGAAGGGTGGTTGGTTAGTGATTAGTTTTTTTTTTCCCAAACCCCCTGGGCAAAGGAATTGGGGGTGAAAGGTTTAAAGGGGGTGGGGTGTGGTAAGGAGTTGTTTAAAATTTAAGGGATATGTATAATTTTGAGGAAAGAGAATAGGTTTAAAGCAGAAATTTGGGATTCTAAAGGGAAATGCCCTGATGGGTTTGGGAAAGGTGGGGGAAGGGGGGGATAGAGGGGGGAAAAAGCAGGGGTACGGGTTTTTTTAAAAACGTGGCCGATAATGGGTTTGTGTGGGTTTAAAAGGGGAAACATTAAAACTTGAAGGGACTTGGGTTTTTGAAAGGGGGGGGGTTGTGACATAAGGTTTTTTCGGGATTGAAAAGAAATTGTTTTAGCAAAAAGGAAAATGGGGGGATAAGACAAAATGAAAATTTGGGGGGTATTGGAGGATTTTTTTTGAAAGGTCTCTTAAAGGGCCCTAAAAATAGAGGGACTAAAAGGGAGGAAAGGATAGGGGAGGGGCTGTTTTTGGGAGGGGGTGGAGGTTTGGTGAAAGGGGGGGAATCGTTAGGAGGAGGAGGGATATCAGCATTTTACTTGGTGTGTGGAAGGACAGGAGTTGTATTTGGGGGTTTGAGTGTCATTTTTTCATTGGGGAAAATCTTGAATTTTTTTCAATGGTTTCTTCTTCTAAAATTGGTTGGGGAGTTTTGGGGGATATGGGTTTTTCTTGTGAGGGGGGAAGGAGGATTTGGGCCCCCTAAAGAAAAGGGAGTAAAGGAGGGGGAGGTGATTGGTGGTGGGGGAAAGGGGGGGGGAACTTTTTTTTCTGCCCTTAGGGGGTAGTGCGGGGAGGGAGGGGGGAAAAGGTTTTTGGGGTTGTGGTGGTGATTGAGATTTGTAGTGAGTTTGGGGAGTTTTCGGGATTTAGGATGGAAAAAGATTTTTGACGGGGGAAGGTGGGGGGGTTAAGAAGGGGGGGGGTTTAGATGTAGGGGGGGGGGGGGGGTTTTAGGAAAAAGGGGTAAAATAAAGCAGAAATTACTGGAAAGGGATAAAAAAGGAAACCCGTCGACGTGCTTTTTTGTCTGGTTTCCCACGTAGTGTGAGCCCAAAGTTTGAATCTGAATTTTCAAAACCCTCAGACTAAAATTTTTGTAAGGGGGACAGCCCCTATAAAAAATTTTTTGGGGGCCGCCACATTTTGGCACATGTGCGGTTTGTGCAGGGCAGTTAGATCGGGTAGGGCCGGGTTTGGGCACATATGGGCATCGGGCGGGGGAAACGGAAAATTTTTTTGGCTGGGTGTCCTAGGACGCCAAAAATTTTGGGGGCCCACGGGACGGGAGGGGGTTTGTATGGCCCGAACAGGAGGGATTTTTCCTCCATTATAAAACGTTAAAGGAAGGTCATGTTTAGGGAAGGAAAATTTTTGGTATTTTTAGTGGGTTTTTTTTTCGTTTTACTCTGGGGGGGAAAGGAGTAGCATTGTACTGACGTTGCATCATGTCGGAGACAGGCAAGTAGGTCCCTTTTCCACAATCTGCCAAACTTTGTTAAGATTGGGCAATTTTCTGGGGGGAAATTGGAAAATGGGTTTCCCGGTTTCAAGTATTGAGGGTTGGTGGGGTTCTGAAAGGGTGGGGGTTCCATATAGGTTTTGTTAAATTTTGTTAATGCTATAGCTTGGTTTTCGGGTGTTTACTGTGACCCAAAACGGGAGCGGGCGGGTCCGGCTAAAGGGGAAAAAGCCCTTACCTACTTGTTTTTGGGGACATTTTTTGGGAAAAGAAGGGGGTTGTCCCGAGTGGGACTGTGGGAGGGGCACAAAAAAACGGTCCCATTTGGCGCGCTGAAAAAGGGGATTCCCAAAATTTTTGTAGAGAAAGGGGGGGGGAAAAAAAAAAAGGGCGGGGGCGTGCCCAAGGGTGGGGGTAGTGTTTAGGGAGGGGAGTGTTATGGGGATTGGGGTAAGGCTGTAAGGTATTAATAAAGGGGGGATGGGGTGGTTTATGTTGGAGGGTTTTGGGGGTAGAGGTGATGAAGGGGAAACGTGCTGGGGGAGTGGGAAAAGTTTTCTTAAAGGGTTGGGTTTTTGGGTACTGTACTAGTAGGGATTGATGAGGGGGTAGTTTTGGCAGTGTTCGGAGCCGTGGTTTAAAGGAGAGCCTGGGGTCAGGGAAACGGGTGGGTTTACAAACGGGTTGGGGGTATTTTAAAAAAGGGGCCAAACCCCCATTTGGCCCCCCAAAAGGGGGAGATAAGTTTTTTTTTATTGCTGGCCAGGGGAAACCTGGGTTTTGTTTGGTAAAAACCGTCCACCCCTCAGGGGGCCCCTTGAGGGGTAGGGCTAAAAAATCAGGGGAATACCGTGCCCATTTGGGTCCCCCCCCCCAGGCCGTTCAGGACTGGCCCCAATCAGCCCCTTTCCCTCCTTTCAAAGCACGGCTCCCACCCTTTGGGGGGGGATAGCAGAAAGGGGTTTGGGGGGAAAGGGGCAAAACGAAAAAATGGGAAGGAAAAAAAGACCATGCAAAAAATTTTTTGAAGGGCCAGGGCTGAGGTCCCAAGGTTGGGGAGTTCCCCATCATTTGGGGCCCAGTCTCCGTCCTCCCAAGCCCCCCCCACGAAAAACCAAAGGGCAAGGGATTGGGGGGGGGAAGGGAAATTTGGAAAAAGGGGGCCCGAAACGAAGAAGCGGGGGGCAAAAAACGGGTTTAAAAAATCCCAGTCCCAGGGCCGAGGCCAAAGGGAGGGGGGAAACCCCCAGCATTGGGTCCGTAGTCCTCCGCCTCCTAAGCTTTCCCCCCAAAACAAAAAAAAAGGGAAGGGAAAGGAGGGGGTGTATAATAACAGGGAAAAAATACAACAAACGGCTATTTTTTTAATCCACACGAGGTTCCAAAGTTCTAAAGGGCTTTAAAGGGAAATTTTGTTTTTCAGATATTGGGGAAACCCTGTCAGTAAAAAAAAAAAATTTTATGCATCCGTACGAGAAAAAAGAAAATTACAAAGATTTATGTCCCTTTTTAATCACTCTCAGACTTAAGCAGACCCCAACCCCCCCCCCCCCCAACAATAATTTTGTACTCATGCTCTCTATGCCCATTTTTCTTAAATTTTAAAAAAAAATATCTGCCCAACTTTCTTACTTCAAAAAACCAAAACAGGCCCCAAATTTAACCTGAACATCTAAATGGGGGGTGAGAAAAGGGTAATTAGGGAAAGGGAAAAGGGAATGGGTTATGCACATGGAGGAGAGGTGGAGTTTTTTCTTTTGGGGGGAATGAAAAAAATTAAAAAGATTGGGGTAAGTGGACAGAAGGGGGTGACGAAGACGAGGAAAAGGAAAGGGGGAGAAAGAAAGATCATGCAAAATTAGTTGAGGCGAGGCTGAGGTCAAAGTTAGTGGTGATTCCCTGCATCGGGTCTGTCTCTGTGTCTTTATCTCTCCCACGACCAGCAAGAAATAGGGGGGGGGATAAGAGTAATACAGAGTCCAGGATGAATGAAATTTTTTTCTTTTTTCCCCTAAGATTGGACAAAAGCAAAGGAGCTCAAATTCAGCAAAAGTCACACAATTATTACATGGGTTAAGTGCTATGTACAAATTTGAAACTGATTTAGGCAGATTTGTACAATCGGATACTTCACAGTATAAGGTCAAAGTAAAGGTGAATGAAAAAAACAGTTTCATTTTTTATCATTTTATGTTTCTAAGTTCATACTTCCGCTTTGCCTAACAAAACAATAACAGTGCTAAAATCCCACAAATACAACTTTCATATACATTCCAGTTGTTTAAATCATACATTTTGAAATGTAATTAAATTAACATCAGGTGGCAGTTAAACTCAGGATGAGATTATACCACTTCCATGGTAACAAATGCCTGGTATTTGCACGTTACTAAGAAAGCAGTATATATACACACTACATCAACTATGTAATGAAAAGGTTCTTGAAGGGTGTATGTACATAATGATCTAAAGGACTAAAACTCAGGAAGAGTGACAAGACAAACTACTGAACCACGAAACAAACTGTGCTTTAAAAGAAACATTCGCAGGACAAGCTCTTCTGATGTACCTACATAAACGGGCTACGATGACATACTGAAGGAAGTCACGCTCCTTTTTCTCCACATAATAAAATAACAAAAACCTCAACATAATTAAACCACAATGAAGGCTCAAGTAGATTCCTTGCATACCAACATTTATGGTTAGACATTACACCTCTCGCTTCTCAAAACACATGATCTTTCGCTGTCTGTATTCTTCATATGTTGGGTCTCTTTGCACAAACCCATTTTAGTACTGTGGTTGTTTCTTGAGCAAAGTCATGTTCATAATTATATATATATACTCTTAACATGTGTATAGTTAGATGGTCTATCTCAGAGCCTGGGTTTAGCTGCCGCG
>NC_051420.1:9161446-9166446 GCF_015228065.2 Penaeus monodon
AGGTAACCGTAGAAACTCTGCCTTGAATTTGCTTCCTGATAGGTGTACCTCATTAAAACATTACCTTTAATTTCTTCAGACTGTCCAGAAACGTGGTGGTGCTGTCATTGCTGCTCGTAAGCTGTCTTCCGCTATGTCTGCTGCCAAGGCTGCTTGCGACCACATGAAGAGCATCTGGCAGGGCACCGCTGATGGCCACTTTGTCTCCATGGGAGTCTTCTCTGATGGTTCCTACAACACCCCTGAGGGAGTCATGTACTCCTTCCCCATCACCATTAAGGACAAGGCCTGGACTATCGTGAAGGTGAGTGGTCTCATATACGTAGTAGTAGTAGTAGTTGTAGTAGTGTAGTATATGTGTATACTTGTGTGTGTGTGTGTGTATATATATAATTTTTTTAACAATTGCAAACCATCATATACAAAACAATTGAAGTTGATTTACCATATTCTTTATAGAATCAGGCAGTATATTTATTATACAAATCAGTTGAGTTAACAGCTGTTCATTCCTTGTGAGTTGTGTTTTGTTGACACTTGGTTATCCCTGTTTTAGGATCTTCCCATTGACGACTTTGCACGTGAAAAGATGGATGCCACAGGAAAGGAGCTCTGCGAAGAACGTGATGATGCCCTTGCTGTGTGCCAGGATTAGGAAGTCGCGGCAGCTAAACCCAGGCTCTGAGATAGACCATCTAACTATACACATTGTTTAAGAAGTATATATATATATGAATATATGAACATGACTTTGCTCAAGAAACAACCACAGTACTAAAATGGGTTTGTGCAAAGAGACCCAACATATGAAGAATACAGACAGCGAAAGATCATGTGTTTTGAGAAGCGAGAGGTGTAATGTCTAACCATAAATGTTGGTATGCAAGGAATCTACTTGAGCCTTCATTGTGGTTTAATTATGTTGAGGTTTTTGTTATTTGATTATGTGGAGAAAAAGGAGCGTGACTTCCTTCAGTATGTCATCGTAGCCCGTTTATGTAGGTACATCAGAAGAGCTTGTCCTGCAAATGTTTCTTTTAAAGCACAGTTTGTTTCGTGGTTCAGTAGTTTGTCTTGTCACTCTTCCTGAGTTTTAGTCCTTTAGATCATTATGTACATACACCCTTCAAGAACCTTTTCATTACATAGTTGATGTAGTGTGTATATATACTGCTTTCTTAGTAACGTGCAAATACCAGGCATTTGTTACCATGGAAGTGGTATAATCTCATCCTGAGTTTAACTGCCACCTGATGTTAATTTAATTACATTTCAAAATGTATGATTTAAACAACTGGAATGTATATGAAAGTTGTATTTGTGGGATTTTAGCACTGTTATTGTTTTGTTAGGCAAAGCGGAAGTATGAACTTAGAAACATAAAATGATAAAAAATGAAACTGTTTTTTCATTCACCTTTACTTTGACCTTATACTGTGAAGTATCCGATTGTACAAATCTGCCTAAATCAGTTTCAAATTTGTACATAGCACTTAACCCATGTAGTAATTGTGTGACTTTTGCTGAATTTGAGCTCCTTTGCTTTTGTCCAATCTTAGGGGAAAAAAGAAAAAAATTTCATTCATCCTGGACTCTGTATTACTCTTATCCCCCCCCCCCATTTCTTGCTGGTCGTGGGAGAGATAAAGACACAGAGACAGACCCGATGCAGGGAATCACCACTAACTTTGACCTCAGCCTCGCCTCAACTAATTTTGCATGATCTTTCTTTCTCCCCCTTTCCTTTTCCTCGTCTTCGTCACCCCCTTCTGTCCACTTACCCCAATCGTTAATGTTTTTCATTCTCCCCAAAGAAACACTCCATCCTCTCCTCCATGTGCATCACCATTCCCTCTTCCTTCCTAATTATCCTTCTCACTCCCACTTAGATGTTCAGGTCTGAATTGTGGCCTAGCATTTGCTTTTTGAAATAAGACATGTTAGGCAGCATAGTCTTTCTTCAAATTTCAGCAAAAGATGGCATAGAGAGCATGAGTACACAAGTTATTGTTGAGGGGGTGGGGTCTGCTTTAAGTCTGAGATGTGATTATATTGACATGAATCATTGTAATCTTCATGTTTCTCGTACGGATTGCATAAATTATCTTTACTGACATGATTTCGCATATCTGATAACTAAAGTTACCTTAGTCCTAGACATTGGAACCTCGTGTGGATTCAAATAGCCGCTGTTGTATTATTGCTGTTATTATACACCCCCTCCATTCCTTGCCCTTTTTTGTCGTGGGGGGAGCTTAGGAGGCGAGGACTACGGACCCAATGCTGGGGATCTCCCCTGCCTTTGGCCTCGGCCCTCGACTCGACTTTTCGACCGTCTTTTCCCCCTCCCGCTTCTTCGTTTCTGCCCCTTTTCCAATCCCTTCTCCCCCCCAATCCCTTGCCCGTTGTTGTCGTGGGGGGGGCTTAGGAGGCGGAGACTGGGACCCAATGATGGGGAACTCCCCAACCTTGGGACTCAGCCCTCGACTCAACTAATTTTGCATGGTCTTTATTTTCCTTCCCACTTTTCGTTTCTGTCCCTTCACCAAACCCTTCTGCTATCCACCTCCTAAGGTGTGAGAGCCGTGCTGAAAGGATGAAAGGCTGACTTTGTGCCAGTCCTGAACGGCCTGAGGGAGCCATGGGCACGGTATTCCCCTGATTTTTCTAGCCCTTACCCCTCAAGGGGACCCTGAGGGGTGGACTGTTTTTATCCCCAACATAATCCAGGCTTACCATGGCCAGCAATGAAAACTTATCTCCACTATTAGGGGCAATGAGGCTTGCCCCTTTATCAAATAGCCCCAACGATGTAAACCCACCCGATTCCCTGACCCCAGGCTCTCCTTTGACCACGGCTCCGAACACTGCAACAACTACCCCCTCATCAATGCCTACTAGTACAGTAGCCAACAACCAATCCTTAAGAAACATTTCCACTCTCCCAGCACGCTCAACTTCATCACCTCTACCCCCACAACCTCCAACATCAACCACCCCATCCTCCCTTATTAATACCTTACAGCCTTATTGCCCACCTCCCCATAACACTACCTCCCTCAACACTACTCCATCTTCGTCACGCCCCCGCCCTTCTACTACCCCTATCTCTACAACAATTTTGAATACCCTCTTCAGCGCAGCCAAATGGGACCGATTTTTCGTGATCCCTCCCACAGCTCCCTACTCTGACAACACCCTTCTCTTCCAACAATGTCTCCAAAAACAAGTAGGTAAAGTCTCTTTCCGTAGCCGACCCGACCGCTCCCGTCTTGTCACAGTAACATCCGAAAACCAAGCTATAGCATTAACAAAACTAACAGACCTATATGGTAACCCCATCCTTGCAGAACCCCATCCAACCCTCAATACTTGCACCGGAACAGTTTCAATCTCCCCAGCAAATTGCCCAATCTATAACAAAGATTGGTCAGATTGTGGAGAAGACCTACTTGCCTGTCTCACAGACTATGATGCAACGTCAGTACAATGCTACTCCATTCCCCCCAGAGGTAATCGAAAGAAACCCACTAACATAGCCAAAATTACCTTCCGTAAACATGACCTTCCCTTTAACGTCTATATAGGAGGAGAATCCCTCCCTGTTCGTCCATACCAACCTCCTCCACGTCAGTGCCAAAATTGTTGGCGTCTAGGACACCCAGCCAAACATTGCCGTTCCACAGCCAGATGCCCACTATGTGCCCAACCTGGCCATACCCGATCTAACTGCCCTGCACAATCACGCACATGTGCCAACTGTGGCGGCCCCCATAATGTATTTTATAGGGGCTGTCCCACCTACAAATTTGAGTCTGAGGTAGCAACTCTCAGATTCAAACTTGGACTCACACTACGTGAAGCCAGACAAGAAGCACGTCGACGTGGTTTCTCTCTTACTCCTTACTCCAGTAATACTGCTCATTCTACCAATTCTCCTAAACCCACCCCCCCTACATCTAAACCCCCCTCTTCTACCTCCTACCTTCCCCAGTCAAACTCTTTTGCCATCCTAAATCCAGACACTCCAATCTCTACTACAGATATCTCAATCACCACCACAACCCCAACACCTTCCCCTCTCCCTCCTCGCACTACCCGTAACAGACAGAACAAACGTTCCACCCCCTCTTCCCCTACCACACAATCACCTCCACCTTCCTTTACTCCTTTGCTTGAGACACCAGTCCTCTCTTCCCCCCCTCACAAGAAATCCTATATCCCCCAAAACTCCCAAACCAACTCAGAAGAAGAAACCATTGAAAATATTCAAGATTACCTAATGAAAACTGACACTCAACCTCCAAATACAACTCCTGCTCCTTCCACACACCAAGTAACTGCTGATATCCATCCTCCTCCTAACGATATCCCCCCTACACCCAATCCTCCTACCCCCTCCCAACACATCATATCCTTTCCTCTTATAGTCCATCTATTGTATGCCTTCAAGAGACCTTTCTAACACATCCTCCAATACCCCCAATTATCATTTTGTCTTATCCCCACATTTCCTTTATGTCTCATCCATACTTATCAATCAGAAAACACCTTATGTCACACCTCCCTTTCAAACCAATGTCCCTTGCACAGTTGTAATGTTCCCCTTTCAATCCCACACATCCTATTATCGTGCCCACGTTTTGAAACAACCCGTACCTCTGCTTTCCCCCATCTATCCTCCCTTCACCGACCTCCCAACCTATCAGACATCCTTTCAGAATCCCACACTTTCTGCTTCAACAACCTATTCTCTTTCCTCAAACGTATACATATCCTTCATTTAATCTAACTCCTTACCACACCCGACCCTAACCCTTTCACTCACCAATTCCTTTGCCCAGCTTAGACAACTAATCACTAACTCAACCACCCTTCCCAAACATTAACTATAGTGCTACATGACCTTAGATGTCTAGCACATTTCTCTTGCTTTTAACCATTAACCATTAACCATCCAATCCCTTCTACTATCCACTTCCGAAGGTGTGAGAGCCGTG
>NC_051420.1:9173946-9203946 GCF_015228065.2 Penaeus monodon
TCGAGGGTTCGAGACCGACCGCCGCGTTTTTTCCCTTAGGCAAGGAAAATTTCCCCGTTGCCTGCCTAGCCAATGGGGGGGGACCAAGTCAGCCCAAGTCAGTGCCGGGTAAATAGAGATGGTGACTCGAAAAGGAAAGGGAAAAGAAAAAAAAAGGGAAAAAAAAAAAAACACCGGGCGGAAGGCAATGGCAAACCACCGCTCTAAATTGCCAAGAAAAATCATGGAAGCACATGATCGTCAAGGCCGCGGTGGTCGAATGGTTAGAGCGTCGGACTCAAGACTGTCACGACGGCAATCTGACTTCGAGGGTTCGAGTCACCGACCGCCGCGTTGTTTCCCTTGGGCAAGGAACTTCACCTCGATTGCCTGCCTAGCCACTGGGTGGCTAAGCCAGCTCAAGTCAGTGCTGGTTCCGAGCCCGGATGGAGTGGAGAGAATGATTACCTAAAAAGGTAACACCGGCACTCTCCGTGGAAAGGAACTGGGGACCCTACCACGTACTCACTCCAAGAGCATCACCGTGAAAACTGCAATTGAGTATCATGCTGTGACCACGGCGGCTCAGACATGAACCTACCGTTAAATGATGATGATGATGTATGTATGTATGTATGTATGTATGTATGTGTGTGTGTGTGTGTGTGTGTGTGTGTGTGTTGTGTGTGTGTGTGTGTGTGTGTGTGTGTATGTATGTATGTATGTATGTTGTGTGTGTGTGTGTGTGTGTGTGTGTGTGTATGTATGTATGTATGTATGTATGTGTGTGTGTGTGTGTGTGTGTGTGTGTGTGTGTGTATATATATATATATGTATATATATATATATATATATATATATATATATATATATATATATATATATATATTCATTCATTTAACGGTAGGTTCATGTCTGAGCCGCCGTGGTCACAGTATGATACTTAATGTAGTTTTCATGTTGTGATGCTCTTGGAGTGAGTACGTGGTAGGGTCCCCAGTTCCTTTCCACGGAGAGTGCCGGTGGTACCTTTTTAGGTAATCATTCTCTCTATTCATCCGGGCTTGGGACCAGCACTGACTTGGGCTGGCTTGGCTACCCAGTGGCTAGGTAGGCAATCAAGGTGAAGTTCCTTGCCCAAGGGAACAACGCGCCGGTCGGTGACTCGAACCCTTGAACTCAGATTGCCATCGTGACAGTCTTGAGTCCGATGCTCTAACCATTCGGCCACCGCGGCCTTGGTGATCATGGGCTTCCATGATTTTTTCTTGGCAATTTAGAGCGGTGGTTTGCCATTGCCTTCCGCCCGTTTTTTTTTTTTTTTTTTTTTTTTTTTCCCGAGTCACCATCTCTATTTACCTGGCACTGACATGGGCTGGCTTGGCCACCCAGTGGCTAGGCAGGCAATCGAGGTAAAGTTCCTTGCCCAAGGGAAACAACGTGCCGGCCGGTGACTCGAACCCTCGAACTCAGATTGCCGTCGTGACAGTCTTGAGTCCGACGCTCTAACCATTCGGCCACCGCGTCCCCATTATATATATATATATATATATATATATATATATATATATATATATATATATATATATATATATATATATATATATATATATATATATATATATATTCAGGGCCGCGATGACCGAGTGGTTAGAGCATCGGACTCACGACTGTCACGACGGCAATCTGAGTTCGAGGGTTCGAGTCACCGGCCGGCGCGTTGTTCCCTTTGGGGCGGAACTTCCCCTCGTTTGCCCCCCTAGCCGCTGGGGGCCAAAGCCGAAAATAAACGGCCCCCAGAACTGGGTAATAAGGGGGACTCGATAAAAACACTGGGCGGAAGGCAAGGGCCCACCACGGCCCTCTTCTCTCTCTCAAAATATTTTAAAAATTTAATATATATATCATCATCATTTAACGGAGGTTATGTCTGAGCCGCGGGGGCACAGCATGTACCATTGCAGTTTTCACGTTTGTGCTTTTTGGAGTGAGATGGAGGGTCCCCATTCTTTCCACGGAGAGGCCGGTGTTACCTTTTTTAGGTAACTTTCTCTCTTATTTACCGGGGGCTGGGGACCAGCACGGATTTTTGAGCTGGTTTTGGGCCCACCCTGGTAGGGAAATCGAGGTGAAGTTCCCTTGCCCAAGGAAACAAGGGGCGGTCGGTGCTCGAACCCTCAAACCAATTGCCTTCGGACAGTCTTGGTCCGACCTCAACCATTCCCCCCCCCCCAGCCTTGAGTATGTTTTTCCATGATTTTTCTTGGAAATTTTAGAGCGGTGTTTTTTGCCATTCCCTTCCCCCCGTGTTTTTATCGATCACCACTTATTTCCCCCGGCACTGACTTGGGCTGACGGGCCCCCCAGTGGTTAGGTAGGCAATCGAGTGAATTTCCTTCCAAAGGGGAAACAACGCGGCGGTGGGTGATCAACCTCGAACTCAGATTGCCGTCGTGACAGTTTGAGCCCGACGTTTAAACCATTCGGCCACCGCGGCCCCCATTCTATATATAATATTATATAAATATATATATTATATATATAATAATATATATATATATAAAATTATATATATATACTATTCTTTTCTTTTAAGGGTAGGTCTGTCGAGCCCCCGTGGTCCAGCATGATATTTTTAATTGTAGTTTTCATGTTGTGATCTTTTGGAGTAGGGGACGTGGTGGGGGCCCCATTTCCTTCCCCCGGAGAGTCCCGGTGGTACCTTTAGGTAATCTTTCTCTTATTTATCCGGGCTTGGGACCCGTTGACTTGGGTTGGCTTACCACCCATGGTAGGTAGGCAACAAGGGAAGTTCTTCCCCAAGGAAAAACGCGGCGGTCGGTGATTCGAACCCTCAAATTTCAGTTTTCCTTCGTGACACCACCCCGCCTGAGACATGGGCTTCCATGATTTTTTAGCAATTTAGAGGGGTGGTTTTTGCCTTGCCTTCCCCCCCGTGCTTTTTTTTTTTTTTTTTTTTTTTTTATCGAGCCCATCTCTATTCCCCGGCCTGATTTGAGCTGGTTGGCCCCCCAGGGGCTAGGCAGGCAATCAGGTGAAGTTCCTGCCCAAGGGAAAACAACGCAGCGGTGGTGATCAACCCTCGAACTCAGATTGCCGTCGGACAGTCTTGAGTCCGACGCTCAAAACCATTCGGCCACCACGGTTCCACATATATAAATTTTAAAAATTATATATTATATTATATATATATATATATATTAATAAATAATATATAGAACAGAACCCGTTAAAAAAAGAAGATTATTATATATATTTTTAATATATATATATTATAATATATATTTTAATTAATTATATATATTATATAAGACCAACAAACACAGCCATGACCATGACAAACAGCAAGCACATTTACGACGTTGAATGAAATGGCAAAGACTTTTTCCACGCGTGAATCTGCCAGAGTGTATGACTGAGTGTGGTTCACGTGCCCTGCAAGAGATGCAACACGAGAACCGCACGAGTGAGGGTCAGTCATGTCAGCAATAGTAGCAAGACCCGATTTCACTTCACACCCCGCCAAGTAGCTGCCTTCTTGGGGGGGACGCAGATGCAGCCCGGTTTTCCTTTTTTCGACAGGAACAACATCCGTCCTCAAAGGGGAACCCGCAAAAAAGGACAGCCCGTAAGGCAGAGGGGACACAGAGAGACACAGCAGACAGCCCAAGCCACACAGGGCAGCTCCCCCACCTCGTCCTTCCCCGGGGACACGGGGGTCTCTTGGGGGGCTATATCGTCTTCAAAAATAAACCACAAGCTAACCCCCTTTTTCAGACCCCCCAAGTCCATCTTCGTCTCGTCCATTTGGGGACGGGTGCCCCAAATCCTGTGTTATAATTCTGGTGGCATGCGGGGGCCACTCGTTTACATCTGGCGAAGGGGTTTCCCCAACTCCGTGCGTTACACTGATGGAGCGGTGTTTTAAAAACCTCACAACGCCGACGCATATTCGCCTACCACCTCGCTCCTCGCCGACGCCGTTGCCGACACGGGGAGTGCCCCCCGCCTTTTTTAACGCCCAGCCATCGCTACCAAGCCCTTTCGACACGCCTCCCCGCCCATTTTGCCTCTACTTCGTGCTGACCACTCCGCCTGTGCTACCCTCCTGACGAAGTCGTAAAAGATGTTCCCGCACCACGCCCCCACACTCGCCAAACCCGGTTACCTGCTCGTAATTCTTCGGAAACCGTCTCAAACACCCAGGTGTCGCAGTTCATCCGCCCCAACAATCTTCCTCGTTACTATCAAAAAAAGTGTCCTATTATGCCAGAGTAACTAGGCCCTCCTATCCCACACACACCTTGCATACAAATTGCCTTCTTTCAAATTCAAGTAACCCCATTCTACAAACGCACACTAAAACTGATACAAACAAATTTCTTCCTGAAACCATTGTTTTTTTTAAACACAATCCCCACTGAGAAAAAATTTAAAGTGACACGCCCCCTCACTTCACCCCTATTCCCCCCTAACCATCCCGAAATTTGATGTATTGTGTTAGTTTTTTTCGTCTGTTAAATTTTTTACCTCAGATCGCAAAATTTAGCATTATCATTTTCTCAAAAAATGAGTCCCTTCAATTTTAATTTTTATTTTTTGTTGGCTGCTCTCACATATTATTCATGTTTTTTTGTGTCGAATTAATAAAATTATTTTCTTGCGTATTGTTATTTTCTGGTATACACTATATCGTTCTTTATATCATTTTCTTCATATTTTCCGTGCTAATCTGTCGCTCGTACCATAGTTTCGATCACCTACTATCCTCTTATTACCTACCTCCCCCACTTTACCGGAATTCATCTAAGTTTGTATTTTACCATGTCCCATTTTTATGACTAAAAAACAAACCCCAAAATCCTTTTACGAGTCTCTCGATTTTGATATTTTGCCCCAGAATGCTGGATTTTATGCTTCTTTTTTTAAGTTTGGTGAAATATTTTGAGGGTAGTATCTCCATTGCAAACAATGCAAAACTTGGAGACACCTGCTTATTAGGCTTCCCGGGTTACAATCCCACAAGTTTAATTTTAACCCCGGTCATCCCGTAAACGAAGGAACCTGCCCCGCCGAAACGAAAATTTACGCTCATACATTGAAGCCCCGAGACGCGCCTTTTTTGTTTTTCACCGCAATTAAATTTTTAACCCCGGCTCATGCCCGAAAACGAAGGAACCCTGCGCCCCCAACACTTACCTCATCGATTGAACCCCGGACGCGCACTTTTAGATTAATTCGGGCCCCAGCCCCCTATTTTTCGAAGCATAGGGTACTTCCTTTTTTACCCAAAAATATGGAATTCTTATTCTTAATTTTTTCTCTTTTCGTATGATGGTCCTTTTTGAACTCGCTAATCCGAACACCCAAGAAATTTAACACCTTACGACCGCCCTTCTTATGAAAACTGCCCTTTAGTATGTTTCCTTTTTCTCGAAATTTTAAAAAGGGTTTGACAAAAAAATCATCCTCCCCTTAGCCCTTTACTGACCGGTACACTTATATTTCAGCTTTGAAGACGTTGACCCTTCCCCCTATGAATGTTTCACCTCAGTGCGAAACCCTGCCCCACCCCTACCGGCACGCGACGGTCTAGCGATCTTTGGTACCAGGGGAAACCCAATGGACACCAAACAGAACCTCACTGATCGTTTCAAGCGTTACGTCGGGTCGGGGACAGCCTTGCTTGGGCCGAGCGATGTCAACAATGTAGAAGACCCGATGTACACTTCACACCTCCCCAAGTAGCTGCCCTTTTCCTTTGGGGAGACGCAGATTTTTCTTTTCGCACAGGAACAAACATCCCTCCCGAAGGGGAAACCCCCGATAAAAGGACACTCGTAAAGGGAGAGAGGGGACGAGAGACCGCAGAAGCCCAAACCACACAGGGGGCCCCCACCCCCTCGCTCCACCCGGGGACACGGGGGGTTTTTGGGGGTCTTGTCTGTCTTCAAGAAAAAACCCGCAGCTAAGCCCCTTCACTGACCCACCCCAAATCCTCTCTCGCTCGCTCACATCTGGTACGCGGGTCCTAAACCTTTGTTCATATACTGGTGGCAAAACGGTGGCCATCGCTTACATCTGGCAAGTGGTGCTCCCCCAATACGTGTGATACATCGGTCAGCAATTCCCTGGGGGTTCTCGTTACCGGCCTTTTGTGGGTTTGGGGTTCCCCACATCAGTGGGCAACAGCGGAACAAACATATTAAACCCTATCGTGCATTCATTATTGTAATCATAATTTGGGTTTGTAAAGAAATAGAGAGAGACTCCCGGTCCGGTTTCCCTTGATTTGCGGGCCAAATTTGGGAGCCCTGGTCGGGGGTATTCAATTTCTGAGCAAAAACCAGAGACAAGTCCAAAAACGTGACGATAAAAAAATTTTCATGCAATCATGAAACAAAAAAACCCCCAACTGAGGGCTCCTTTTGGTTCCCAAATGTTATTTTTTTATTTTTCATTTCATATTCACTCGAGATACACATTTCAAGAATTCATCGCCCGGATCATTTTATTAATTAAATTTTTCCCCCTCGAGCCCGGGACTGTACAACACCGGTCCAATTTGAACCGCGGGCGCCGAAACAAAACGAAAAAAAAATAAAAGAGGTGAATAATAAAAAGGGGTGGAGGGAAAGGAAAGTGGGGGAAGTGGAAGAAGTGTAGATTAATAGAAGGGGGGCGGCACCCCGCAGCATTCTTTGTTCTGTTATCACCGGAGGGGGGAAAGGGGGCTAGTGTTAGGATATGAAATCAAGAACGTATTTGTGATTTTTTTTTAACTGGCAAAACAAATGAACAGGGATTTTTTTTGTGATTTAAAATTTAACAAAGAACAAAGAGGGTTTTATATATATTAATATATTATATTAATTAATAGATATATTATAAATAATATATTTATGTACATATATATATATATAATATTATATATAAATATATATTATATATTATATAATATAATATATGTATGACATATTTTTCTTTAACGATAGGTTTATGTTGAGCCGCCGTGGTCCAGCACGATACTTTAAATGTAGTTTCATGTTTTGATGTCTTGGAGGAGTACGTGGGAGGGGCCCCAGTTCCCTTTTCCCGGAGAGTGCCCGGGGGACCTTTTTTTAGGTAAACTTTTTCTTATTTTTCCGGGTTTGGACCACATCGACCCGGGCTGGGTTGGGCCCCCCAGGGCTGGGAGGCAACAAGGTGAAGTTCCTTGCCCCAAAGGGAAAAAAACCGGCGGGCGGTGACTCGACCCCCCGAACAGATTTCCGTCTTAATGTTTTAGTCCCCACGCTCTAACCATTCCCACCGCGGCCTTTACGAATGGGCTTCCCGATTTTTTTTTTGCAATTTTGAGCGGGGGTTTGCCCTTGCCCTGTCCCCCCGGTGTTTTTATGAGTCACCATCTCTATTTACCCGGGACGACTTGGCTGGCTTGGCCACCCAGTGGCTAGGTAGGCAATCGAGGTGAAGTTCCCTTTCCCAAGGGAAAAAAAAGCGGCGGGTCGGTGACTCGAACCCCGAACTCGATTGCCGTCGTGACGTTTGGTCCGCCCTAACCTTGGCCACCGCGGCCCATATGTCAATATATAATATTTTATATTTTAAAATTTTAAAATTTTATAATAATATTTATATTTTATATTAAAAAGTACTTTTATGGATTTTTTTTTTGTTTTTTTGTATTTATTTTTGCTTTAGCGGTTTAACAAATGAACGAACAAAAGTTTTTTTTTTTTTACTTATTTCTACTTTTTTGTTGATTTTTTTTTTATGATCTTTTTTTTGTTTTTTAAATAGATGTAGCAGAAAAATAGAAATCACTGGCGAACGAAATGGATGATGAAGGGGAAAAGAAGGTAGGGGGATAGAGCGGTGAAAGGGCGGGATAAAAGGGGGGGGAATCTTGGATATTTGCTGTGGGAACCCGGGTCAGTGTTAGGTTTTCTTGTTGGGGAATTGACTGCTTTGGGGGCTGACTTTCAAAAAGGGAGGGGACGAAAGGGGGGCATAACATAAAAAAGAGGGTGTAAATAAAAAAAATATGAATAAATAGGTGAAGAGGAGCAAAAAAAACAGAAAAAAAACAAAAACGAAACAGTAAATGATAGAAATAAACGAAAAGGTGCCCAAAGGAAACGAACGAAAAAAAAAAAAGTAATAAAATGACGAAAATTTAGAAACAATGCAAAAATGAACGGTTAGGTTGAATGAAGGGACATAACAAAAAATGCAATGAAAAATGAGGGTTTTTTTTTTTTGTAGAACATCTCCATCTGTCGCCCTCTACCGGGTTGTCTTATGCAATTGCAGGGCACTCCCATAAACAAGGCAACGAGTCAAGTTCGTGAAAGTTTTTTAAATGTTCGTCCTTTTAAACTCCTCCGTGGCGCTTATTTGCCATGGATGTTGAAGTGCTGTGCGGGTGGTTTGCCAACCTTTGGGATTTGAGGGTGATTTGGTTTTTTAAAATTTTAACTTATTTTTGTTTTTTATAGCCCTTTAACATGGAAATGGCAGGAGGTTATAGTCAAAAGGGTTTCATGGGTGGTAGTGGGAGGAGGGTTATTTTTGTTAATTTTAGTGTTCTGGGCCACCAGGTGTGGTTTGTGCGTGGGTTTGTGTTTTGTTATGTGTTGTGAGTTTTGTCTTGGGTTTTTTTGTTGTCGTGTATGCTTGCAAGTGGTTTTAGTGCGTTTGTGTAGTGTTCTAAGGAATTAATTAAAATTGTTTCGGTGTATCCCCGAGTAGGCCTTGTTTGTACTGATTTCATTTGAGTTTTGTGGTAGATATTGCAAAGGGGGCGGTGTGGATTAAAAATAGGGTTTACAGTTTTTTGTAGAGTTTTTAGCTTTTTTTTGGGTGCCGCATAGAAGCGCCTGAGTTTGGGGAGGTTCGTGTGCTTAGCGATTTGTTGGTGATATGTTTATGAAACCCCTGGTCGTGGGAGTGGAAACCAAAAAGTTTCCCTGTTTGTGTATGGGGGGTTGGGGGTTTTTGTTGTGATGGGTGTGCGGTTTTTGGGGGTTTTTTTGAGAATTTTAATTGTTGATGTTTTTCTGTACTTTCCAAAGGTGGCCCCAAAGGGGTTAAGTTCGTATAGCTCTTTTTATTGTTGTTTCATGAAATGTTTGTTTTGAGGGTTTGGGGATTATCTGGGCATCGTTGCATAGGAAAAATAGTTCGTAAAGGTGTAGGGTGTGGGGGGAAAAGGCTGTGTACAAGGGTTTTGGCAATAAAAAGCTTCCCTGTGGGACTCACTTTGAGGTGGGGGGGGGCCCCAGGTGTGAGCCCCGGCGTATTGTGGGATCCTGTGGTCCAGGAAGCTGCAAGGAGGCGTGTGAGTGTTTGGGGGGTTGTATTTTTAGTTTGTATTTTTAGTCTGTCGTGCCCGCCTTATCAAAGGCCTTTCTGACGTCCTTAGAGTGATGTTTATCTGGGCCTGTTAGCGAGACCCAGGGGCGATTCCTCGTAAGCGAGGGCGATAGCGCTCTCGGTCCCCCTGTGTGGGCGAAAGCCGTATTGTCTACTGTTGTGTTTGTTGTTGTTTTCGAGGTGTGTGATGAGTCTTCGTGTTATTAGCCTCCCTAGCAGTTTCCCGGGAACTTCCAGCAATGAGATGGGGCGGTAATTCTCCACCTCATGTGCTGACTTCCCCGACTTCGGAATGAGGGTGATGGTGGCGTGTTTAAATTTGTTGGGGAAATATCCTGAAGCCAGTACCGCATTAAAGATATGGCGTAACCTGCGGATCATTGTGGGTGGCAGATGTTCTATGATTGTTTTGTTTATGTTGCTTGCTCCTGGTGTTGTGTTTGATGGTGTTAATTATTTTTTCTGGCGTGAAAGGTGTGGAGAGGGGACTGTTCTCTGTGAGATTGTTTAGTCTAATGATGTTTTCTGGGAGAACTTGTTTCTGTGTTGGTGTAGGTAGTGTGTTACCTCGGTCTCTGTGGTGTGGTCAAATCGGGCGTTCTCGGTGGGGGAGATTTGGAAATTCTGTTGCCAGAATTCCCTGTGGAGAAGCTCCATCTCCTCCACCGAGTCAACCTTCTGTCTGTGTGCGTTGTACAAGTATGTGGTGATCTGTTTGTTCGACCCCATGAGCATTTTGAAGGAGCTCCAGAATTTCTTGGGGTCTTTAGTGTTTTGACAGTCTCTGAGCTAGTGTTTCCCAGTGTTGCTTATTCATTACTTAAATTTCGTGTGTTATTTGCGTTCGGAGTTCTCTGTATTGTGTGCGTCCCAACCACGTGTTGCTGAAAGGTCGTGTAGGTGCCTGTATTGTGTTTTAAGCAATTTCAGACGATGGGTTTCTGTAGTGAGGGATTGTTTTGTATGTTGTTTGGGGGATGTTGGCCTGCCGGGCCGTCTGTATGTCTGTGTACCACTGTTCAAGGTGGGTGTTTATTGTGTGTGTGGGTTGGCCCTCGAGCTCAATTACCTGTGTGTCTTCAAGTGCTTGTTTGAAGCCCTCCCAGGTTGGATGTGTGAAAGATTCTCGGGGTTGTGTTGCAATCATGATAGGGTTTGTTGATAGTGTTAGGATGACCGGGAAGTGGTGGCTGGATGTGATATCGTCTGTTGATAAATGGTGGCGTAGGTGTGCTCTGTGGTTTGCAGGGACTATGTCAGGTGTTGTTGCTGTGTTATGGGTAATGTATGTTGGTGTATGTGGACCGAGGTGTGTCAGTCTGCCTTGTTGTATGTATGAGGCCAGGCCTCTGCCTATGTTGTTGGTGTGGTTGTAGCCATGGTTTGCATTAAGGTCTCCCATGATATATATTGATTTATTATGCCTCAGGAGCTGCAGGATGTCGGGTTCAGGTATGTAAGGTCTACGTGGTGGTAGGTATAGTGTTGCCAGTATGAAGGGTCCTTGCAGTGTGTTTATTTCGACTGCCAAGAGATTGGAGTGGAAGTTGTTGATTTTGTGTTGGATGTTGTTTTTGATTGCTATAGCTACGCCATCGCTTTGTTCTTGTGACTTGTTGGAAGAATAGACTGTGTATGAGTAGATCTTTAGTGGATTAGCGTTATTGAGCCCATGGCTGTTTAGGAGTGGGTCATGTTTTCTGTAGGTATTGCAGAGTTCGTTTTTCGTGTTTTCCAGTGTAAGACGTTGTGTTGTATGATGGTGAGGCGCGAGTGTAGTGTGTTAAGTACCATGTTACTAGTTTTGTGTTGTGTCGTCAATGAGGTGTCCATTGGGTATTTTGCGTATGTTGTCGTAGTATTCAATCATGGTGTTGTCAATGTGTACGTTACCTTCCATGAGGTGTATATGTATTTTTTGAGCTAAAACCATGTTGTGATGCTCTGCTTCCTTCTTATTTCTAGCCTAATTTCTTCTTTTCCAGAGTAAGTGTATTTTGGGTTTTTTTCTGAGAACAATCGATTGCCGTAGAAGGAGGGGTCCACTACAGTGCCGGTCTCTGTGGTGTGGTCAAATCGGGCGTTCTCAGTGGGGGAGATTTGGAAATTCTGTTGCCATGATCTCGTCATGAGGCGGTCCCAACCTTCGTCGTCTCGGTGACAGCTCTTTGAAGTTTTTATGACAGGGAGTGGGTGGCGGTGGATCAGGGGAGGTGTGGGGGACCTCCCTTGGGGGATCTCGCGGTGGCTGTTTTGGGCTAACAGAGGTATCTGTTTTTGGAGCTGTCATAGGGGTGGTTGGGAGATCGGGGGGGATCTTCATCAGTTGTTTGTCCAGGGCGACGTCATGAGATAACTCCCCTGTGGCTGTGGAGATAGTGTCTGGAGACTTTGCGGGGGGCTGTATGACGTTAAGATTGCCCCAGGAGTCGGCCTCCCCCAGATTAAGCTCAGGTAGTTGGTTCCTGGCTAGGGCCTCTTTGGCATGGTGCCCGAAACCCTTCTCAGGGGCAATTAGATTCTGCAAGTGGGCGTGCAGGAGTGCAATCATGATCTCTTTAGAGAGATCGTTTGGAAGGGCCAAGTGGATGGTGGGTTCGGTTTTTGTGGCGCTGGTTTTAATGTCCTGGCGAACTTGATTAATGAGAGGTTTCCAGGCACTGGTAGTCGCCTGGATCGTCTCTTGTGCGGCCTTTTGTGCCACTGCCTTAAGAGGCCTAGCTTCTTTCTCTTTTTCTCTTTCTTTTTCTTTTTCATACGAGTTTTCATTGCCTCTTTTCGTACAGGGCAACTGTTGGCGAACGTGCAGTGGTCACCACCGCAGTTGAGTCATTTCTTGAAGTTGCTCTTGCAGTCCCTGTGCGAATGTGTGTGCGAACCGCATTCAGAGCACCTGGTGCTCTTTGTCTCCTTGCATTGTTATTTTAGGTGTCCATAACCGTAGCAGTTCATACACTGCCTGAGTGGCGTGAAGCGCTCATATTCTATTTGCCAAGGAGCGACAAAGAGGTTGAAAAGGTAAATACCCTTTTCTTTGATGTTCTTAGCGGTCTGGTGGTCTGAAAAGCGGACTTTCAATAGGTAGGATGTCTTCATGACATACACGTTCTCGACCTGGGAGTCGGGAGCAGCTGCCATGATCTCGTCGGCAATGGCTGACTGGTTCGCTGACCACGTGTTTGTCAAGTTTCCTGAAGACTAGGGTGAGCTTAGCCTTCATGTCAAGGGGGAGCACAGGAGTGAATCCCAGGTTCTTAAGCAAATCGATTGTCTTAGAGGAGAAGATTCGTTGGGCATGTTCGTCGTCATCGATAATGGCAAGATATCCTTCATGGATCTGGTAGTACCGAAGTACTATGATAGCATCAAAGAGAGCTTTGGCGAGGGCGTCCCGCCGGTTAGGGCTGGGGCCGCCTTGGGCGGTGATCTTAACTTTGACCATTTTGCCTGGGTAGGTTGAGATGAGATGGGGGATGTAGGTGATTAGGGCAGAGATGGGAAAGCTAGAAAGATTAGAGGTCCTAAGCTCTCGAATGAGAAGGAATCTTTTTCTGATAAAGACCCACCTGAAGACCCGCCTGGCGGCGTTCTCCAGCACACTAGAGGATCGGAGTTTATGTGGTGGGTTACTCCCTTACTGCTAAACCTTGCTACAAAGGTACAGTAGGTGAGAGCGCACCACCCAGACGAATACATAAATCCCAGGGGGATTTATGTAGGTCTAGATGGCCACAAGAAAGGGAAGGAGTTTAGTAGGAGGGAGAGCACACCTATATGTCACCTCAGACTGCTGGGCCTCACTATACAGGTTTCCCTGTGATAGAGAGTGCTGCGGGTCTGAGGAGAGGTGTTTTATCCCCGTGTTACCGTCAATAGGCAAGAAGGAAAAAACGCTGAGGGCAATGAAAATGCAAATATTCTTAGAAAACAGAGTTCATTTGCTAGATATTTACGTTAATAGAGAGGTATAATAGCAAGAAGGGATCGCGGTGCGATTGAGGCCCCGGTACACCAGGGTAGCTCAGTGACACTTTGATTTAACAATTTGTTATTATAGTGGCTCTCTTTCTTCTTCTTTTAACGGTAGGTTCATGTATGAGCCGCCGTGGTCACAGCATGATACTTAATTGTAGTTTTTCATGTTGTGATGCTCTTGGAGTGAGTACGTGCTAGGGTCCCCAGTTCCTTTCCACGGAGAGTGCCGGTGGTACCTTTTAGGTAATCATTCTCTCTATTTATCCGGGCTTGGGACCAGCTCTTGACTTGGGCTGGATTGGTCACCCAGTGGCTAGGTAGGCAATCAAGGTGAAGTTCCTTGCCCAAGTGAACAACGCGACGGTCGGTGACTCGAACCCTCGAATTCAGATTGCCGTCGTGACAGTCTTGAGTCCGACGCTCTAACCATTCGGCCACCGCGGCCCCCATATATATATATATATATATATATATATATATATATATATATATATATATATATAAATATATATATATATATATATACATATATTACATATATATATATATATATATATATTTTATATATATATATGTGTGTGTGTGTGTGTGTGTGTGTGTGTGTGTGTGTGTGTGTGTGTGTGTGTGTGTGTGTGTGTGTGTGTGTGTGTGTGTGTGTGTGTATGTATGTATGTATGTATGTATGTGTATATATATATATATATATATATATATATATATATATATATATATATATATATATAATATATGTAAATGAAAAAAAAATTATATATACACATACTTATATACATATATATATGTACACACAAATATATATGTGTATATGCACACGCACACGCACACGCACACACGCACGCACGCGCACACGCACACACACACAATTACAAATAGTGCCATGGATTAGTCAAGGTAGAATCACACATATACCTGTAGACAAATGTAAAAAAGGTACGAATGAGAAGGAATATTTTTCAACACATAATCGAAACTGGTTAAATACCTATCTTGCATTGTGAAGATAGTCTTTTCATTCATACCTTTTCTACAATATTCAAAAGTGGGTGAATCAACACGTTTTATGCTGTCACAGTGTGGTCCCGATAATCTTTCCTTTGTCTCATTCATCTGTACTTTCTTTCTGATTGATGAACAATTTGACAAATATAAATATAAACGACAAAGAAAGCATCTAAAAAAAATCATCATCATCATCATCATCATCATCATCATCATCATCAATCATCAAATAAATAAATAAAAAATCTTGATCTGCATCTTCGTTATTAGTCACATGTCATATTGTTACGAAAATAATATGCTAGCCAACATTTCTTGGAAGCAGAAACCATTTTTCAAAATTTCTAGTAATATTCTTCTGTTGATATTATAATCTCTGACTTTATTTAAAACTTCATAAATATGAATATATGGAATGGGTATATTATTAATTTAGTAATTTCCATTTGTTTTATGGTGTTTTGATAGCGCGTAGAGTGTCAGAGTTAACAATGGGATGTTTTTGAAGCACTGTATATGCATCTATGTGAAAATATTCATTGTAAAGATGTTTGGGTAGATTTACTGATTTAAAATGTTTCTCGTGGAAGATACTCGAGTTCAAGCGTAGACTTTTCCAGGCTTGCTTAAGCATTTCTTGGCCTGAGAGTTCTTGCTTTTCTTGGCCTGGGAGTTCTTGCTTTTCTTGGCCTGAGAGTTCTTGCATTTCTTGGCCTGGGAGTTCTTGCTTTTCTTGGCCTGAGAGTTCTTGCTTTTCTTGGCCTGGGAGTTCTTGCTTTTCTTGGCCTTGCAGTTCTTGCTTTTCTTGGCCTGGGAGTTCTTGCTTTTCTTGGCCTGGGAGTTCTTGCTTTTCTTGGCCTGGGAGTTCTTGCTTTTCTTGGCCTGGGAGTTCTTGCTTTTCTTGGCCTGGGAGTTCTTGCTTTTCTTGGCCTGGGAGTTCTTGCTTTTCTTGGCCTGGGAGTTCTTGCTTTTCTTGGCCTTGCAGTTCTTGCTTTTCTTGGCCTGGGAGTTCTTGCTTTTCTTGGCCTGGGAGTTCTTGCTTTTCTTGGCCTGGGAGATCTTGCTTTTCTTGGCCTGAGAGTTCTTGCTTTTCTTGGCCTGGGAGTTCTTGTAATTCCTGGCCTCAGAGCAAGAATTCTTGACCAATCCGACCTTGCTTAAAACGCTCTCTAATTGATATCCTCTTTGGACTGATCAAGTGAAATGCTTTTAGTATCTTTTCATTTAGCTTTTGTTCTTGTTTTTTGTTTTCTGTAATTAAGTATTATATAAAAAGATACATTAAAGAATTCATATTCTTCATTATATTTCTGCACACGATGGGGACGTTTTCATATTTTGTTTTTATGATAAATTATGAATAAAATTTTGGTTCTGATAATGAGTATTTCTTTGATAACGATCTTCAGCAATTTGTGAATCAAAATTAAATTAAAAGCCATTCAGGTTGTGGTCAAAGGTTACTTTATTAATACCTACAACACATCTATATTTTGGTTTTACTCAATATTACCTGTGATCTAATTCACTTAAATCACCTTGAATATTCTTCAGCCATTGTATAAATCTGACATTTCTTTAAAAAAAAAAAAAAAAAAAAAAAAAAAAAAAAAAAAAAAAAAAAAAAAAAAAACTAATGATTTGTACTCAAGGTGGAGTTTGCAGAAAGATTTCAAAGCACATTGGCACATCCATTATTACAAGACCAAACATTAACAAGGTCAGTGTATTGTAAGATCTTAATCCTCAACTCAACTGTCATGGATTAAAAGGGTAAAAAAAAAAAAAAAAAAAAAATTGGATGAACTGATAATGTTTCTTGGTTGTAACTTTTATTCTACATATTCACACTCAAGTTTCACGCTTTTGCAGAAGAGCCAGATAGTTCATAGATAATTCTTGGAATTGGATTTTAAAGAAATCTAAAAAATGTCTTTTTGTTATACAAATATACCTGTTACAGTGGTGTTCACAAATCTGTTCCTAAACTTGATAAATTCCTCCTTTATTATAGAGCAAGGTAATTAATGTGAACTGCTACCATACCATAAGCTGTTAAAAATAAATAAATAAATAAAAAGGTACCGAGAATTCTCAAATATCTGTTGCCTATTGTAAAAAACCCTTAATTCTACTCTCCCTGTAATGAATTTGTCAGATATCAACATTAAGTCTCCATTGTTCTCTGGAAGCCAATTTCTCAACTATAATCAAGGTTATATATACAATAAGGTATATATATATATATATATACATGTGACATACTCCGTGGAAACAAAGCCTCAAACCAAGAAAACCTATGATAACCTTTTCCAAACAGCATTTCAACAAATGCAAGTGACGGAAAATACGTGACTTTTTTGCTCGTTCCATTGACCTTGCATTCCTAAAGCAACTCTCTCTTCCCGACCTTAAACAAACCTCTTCGTGAACAAGGCGTTTTTGAACATTTCAACGGCAAATGCAATCCAATGTTTTTGACAGTGTGGGCACTTGTATTTCTTTGTGAGACACGTCCAGCTGCCATGCCATTGTATATACGCTATATGTAGCGAGACTGCTCTAAACGTAAAGACTGGATGAGATGACGGGAAAATCTTCTCCCAAGAATGATACAAATGTGATAGAATTTGTGAATTTTCCAACAGCAAATAATGATACAATGTAGATGGATTCATGAGGGCACTTTATAAGTAGAATAATTTATGATTTATGAACATGTAAAGATGATCTCACTTTTAAGTAAACAATATAAGTACTATTAATACATAAAAATCAACTCTGTAAAGATCTGAATGCAAGACCCTAATTGCATCAATAGCAAAAGTTGCACTTCAATTGACTACACATACAAACACTCTTACCAAATTAGCACTTTCATTCTCATTTCAGTTGAACTTGACATCAACAAGGAAATTCTATTTTGTCAAGGAAATTATATTTTGTCATGGAACTTTCACAGATGCTTTGCTACCTCTTTGTACAACTGATATACATAATATACATTAATACGCACATAAATATATATATGCACATTTGTCTGTTTTCCATTTGTTTTTGCACATGTGTATGTATGTATGCATGGATATATGACTATAGGCATATTTATATGAATATGTGTATGTATGTATGTATATATTTATGTATATATTTATGTGTATATCTATGTATATATGTATGTATATATGTATGTATATATGTATGTATATATTTATATATATGTATGTATATATTATTATATATATAATATGTATATATATGTTATATATATTATATATTGTATATATACATATATAAAATATTATTACATATATACATATATACATATATGCATATATGCATATATACATATATGATATATCATATATATATATATATATATATATATATATATATATATATATATATATGGATGTTTGATGTATGCTTGCATATATGCATATACATTAACTCATACATATATATACACATGATTAAAATAAACGGCTTTATGGCAACTTAATGTCACGTGCCCTCTCATAATTAGTGTCACTGTCATAAATATTTCAACAATCAAATTAATCATCAAAACCTGAGAATATCCAGAACTTGCACACAAATCCACAATATATACATTGGTGCTTACATAACCAAATGACATACGCTGCATGCAGTTCTAAGTGCTAATGTGCCAAGAGACTAAGTAACTTCTTCAATCTTTGGGTGAGGTAATGGTTGATGTATCTTTATACAATTATTAACTCACTTGGACCATTGTTTTGGCTAGAAAAAACACCTTTGAGGCTAAGTGTGCTCTCCTTAAAACAACACGAGATTTCCTTCATGAGTGTTTCTCGAGGCCTAGAAATTCCACGTCGAGTTCTGAGCTGGTCCTGCGAACATTCGACCGAGCATTCGGCGATGGTGTCCTTGCGAGCTCCAAGCACGAAACAGCCCTGTAAGATCAGTCCACCGTCCCATTCTCTATGGGCTCTTGCTTCAGCTTGAGCTCGTCTCTTGTGATGTCCTTCATTATGACGTCCTCCTCGTCCAGGTCAACACCAGCTACAAGGGGCTTGATGACGCACTTGATTTGATTGAGAGCTTTTTGGTAGACGTTGTTATCCTCCTGTTGTTTACGGAAGGGGTAAAGAAAGGGGGATGGCAACTTTATTAGGTACTGAATCAGAATAATTGTAGAATAGGTGTGTCCATAAACATGTCTGCATAATACTTTCACAATAAAAAAAAGAAAGAAAGAGAAGGAAAGAAAGGAAAAGAAAGAAAGAAAAAAAATACACAGTTGAATTTCCTAGATGATGAAGTAAATATCTGAGCAAATTTTGTGTCTATATTGCTATTGTAACTGGTCTACTAAAATGCAAAAGTAGCCAAGAGGTAATGCTAGCTAAACCATGGAAATTTGCAAAAAAAAATGTGAAAGTTCATATACAGTATCTGGGTACAGTTGAAAGACTTAACCAAAAGAAACTGACTACTTGGTAACTTTACCCATCTCCACTGCACCCACAACAAATAGACACAATTGGGGGAGTGTGTTAGTAAGCATGAATGACCAGTAGGTAACTGACCTTTGGGCCCCTCCCAACACACTCCCACTGATGACCAAACCACAAATTTCATGATAATGTACAAGTGATATTAATTCCCTCCCCCTGTTGTCCATGAGTTCTTGCCACAAGCCAGGATTAACCAGCACTTGAAGAAAATCATTGCTATCTAAGAAGAGAGGCAAGCCAAATGAGTTGGAGTGAGTCAATCACTGCTAAAATGGGACACATTATCAAAGCAAAGCTGGTCTGGCATACTGTTAACAAGGCTCTTCAATTTGGGTAAACTCTGAAGAAAAGAAAACAAAATATTAACCTTTTACAGCCAGGCATGCCTATAGACATCATGAAAGACCAACTCTTCATGATGGGTATGGCTTTAGGCAGCATGACTCATTATAACGAATCGAGCGGGAATTTCCACTACATGTAGCAGACTTCCTGGCCAAAAGTGACACCCAGAGATTTCGGGTACCATCATTGTAGGGTTAAAGGAAAACTAAAAGCAAAATGAAAAGAAAAGAAAAGAAAAGAAAAGAAATGAAAGGGCTTTACAAAACCTTAGCAGCGTCAGGGATGTACTAAATAACAACATTCACCCTGTGAAAGTTAATAATAACCTAGACTTCGTGCTACCCAAATCATATGCAAATCTGAAGGTACTATATCATATATTTCCTGTTTTCCCCTATCATGTATATTATACATACAAAGGCATTATAATATTGCTAGAATATTTTGTTAAAAAGAACAATAATAATAATAATAATAATAATAATAATAAAATAATAATAAAAAAGAAAATACACAATACTTACAATAGCTTTCTGAAGTTCTTCCTCCATTGTTTTCAGACTAGAATTGGCACTCTTGATTTCTTTATTAAGCTTACTACACTTATCATAAGCCTTTTTAGATTCATCTTTGCTGAACACTGAAAGATATAAACATGCATATGAAGGAAAAACATAATATGTTATAGAATTACAAGAACCCAAACTGATACCCCATATCCATCACCAATGCTATCAAAAAAGAATTACAGGTATACATATATATACACCCACAAATAAGACAGGTACAATGCTGATATCCCACAATGGTACCTGAATCTACAGAACCATGTTCATATTACGATCAGGCAAAGAACCAATACAAACACTTACTAAGTTCCTTCTGCAGCTCCTTCAATTTCTCTTCTGTACTGCTGCGTGCATTCTCCGACTTCTCCAGCTGCTGAATCAGTTTGCCGATGTCGACTAATGAGCCGCCATACTTGACAACCCCTGAGAAATATGTTAATTTTCAGTTTCAATATCATTCTGGTGCAAGAATATGTAAAAAAAAAATCATTTTTCTCACATAAGATCAAGACAAAAAAAAATTAACTTTTTTTTTTCCAGGATGTATCAATATCAATACCCATCTCTATACATACATTAGAAGTGTGTAATATTCTGGGGTAAAGAAGGAGCTCATGACCAAACTAATTCAGAATAGTAATAAGGGCAGGAATATGAAAGACAGAATAAAAAGCTGCAGCAACTGTACTCTAGGAGCCTTTCATTTACCTTGGGTAACAGGAACTGTGCAACCTACAGCAGATGGATCCTTCATCTCACTGTCATTTACTGGAAAAAGAAAAGATAACACTCTTTTACTCACAAACAGTCCTTGTGATTCAC
This sequence comes from Penaeus monodon, assembly GCF_015228065.2. NCBI lineage: Eukaryota > Metazoa > Arthropoda > Malacostraca > Decapoda > Penaeidae > Penaeus > Penaeus monodon. The sequence continues at coordinate 9,194,552 of NC_051420.1, forward strand.
AATGAGTCATCATTTTATACACATATGCTACCTTTCCCAGCTCTGAAGCTCCTTACCAAAGCATCACTTGCAAATATCACTTTGCAAGACACATCCTAGAATATGACTGTTACTTTAACTATCAAACAATGCAAGGGGCATATGGTCCTACTCTAAGTAAGGGATAGCTTTTATATAAGGAACATTCATTCAGTCTAAGGTATTACTAACATACTGATTATACTTCAAGCTTTAAGAAAAGTAAAAAGAAAGAAAAAGAAAAAAGAAAAAAAAAAGAGAGAGAAAAAAAATCCTTTTCATTCATTCACATATATTCTTCAAAGGTATTACTGCAAATAATATGAATACAACACTAGAGCTATGATTTCAGAATTGACTGGAGTTAATAATCAATAATTACCTGTATGTCATAATGTAAGAATTCTTATAAAATTGTAATACAAGTAAAATATTTGCAAAATTTAACTGATATGCAGCTGTTCTGGTTAAAGTCCAAAGTCAAGGTTCCATTATCACATTTGCATGGTTTATGGTAATGCTGGTAACTATGATATTCTCATGATCATCCTTCAGCCTTTGGGCCACACTCAAGGAACTTTACCCATTACCTCCCAAGTACTGGCTGCACATACTAATATTAATCACTCAAGAAGAGTCATCAAACAATCAAAACAGTTCTGCTATAACTTTCTCTGCAACTCCTCTCAGGCAAATACCAAATGATTATACATGGGGATTCCGAGAAAAAAATATTCTTGAACATGGCTCTAACTTCTACTTACATGTTGTTGAGACAAAGGAATCCTCCTTATTCTTGCAGCCCTTTCTTAGGGCCTTATCACCAACCACTGGGGTACTTAAGGCATCTACGAACACTGGCATCATGGTGTTGTTACCTGTGGAATATATAAGCTCATCAATGTGCTTCACATTCATTAATACTAGCTAATATATCTCAAATAGTTGTAATATACATGCCTAACCAGATGCAAAATATGAAAATATTTAACCACAACACACTAAATCACCATAATTATGACTAAAAATATTTAACCACAACACACTAAATCACCATAATTATGGCCAAAGACAAAATTGTGAAAAGCTGATCTACAAAAGCGGAAAAGAACTATCTCCTGTCAGTGCTTATGCTTATCAAATGAAATCTAACCAAAGAAGATTCCTTCCCTGCCCAAACATAACACTAATCAAAGCCAACCTTTTGCCAGGAACTCTAAGTCTATGTTGGGAGGAGGATCTCTCGGCTTGTCCTTCTCATCCAACGACACATCTGTCATCTTTCGGTAGTGCAGGACATCTCGGGACATCACCTTCGACATGAGCTTCTTTTGCTGCAACGTAGGGACATTGTCATTGGTCAAAGCATTACAGTGAGGGTTGGTTTATTAAGTGAGGAAGTAGGAAGGAAGTGGGAAATTAAGGAGAGAGGATTGAGAAATAGAAGCAGAGGAAGTAGAAAAATTGGTGTATGATGAAAGAAAAAAGGCAGAAAAAGGACAGAGCAGTAGGAAGGAGAGGAAAGAGGTGGGGGAGGACGAGAAGTGGGGAAAGGAAGGAGGAGGAGGAGGAGGAGGAGGAGGAGGAGGAGGAGGAGGAGACAGGAGGAGGAGGAGGAGGAGGAGGAGAGAAAGAGGTAGAGGAGGAGGAGAAAGAGGGGGTGGATAAAGAGGAGGGGAGGAAAAGGAAGAGGAAGACGAGGAGGAGGAGGAAGAGGAGGAGGAGGAGAAAGAGGAGGTGGAGGATAAGTTTACTATGATCAAGTAATATTTCAAAGTTGGTCCTAGTACAAGATTACATTAATGCTCAGAGATCAAATGCGATAATTGACAAGAACAGGCGATGAAAGCATCAAAACAGGCATAAACGGGATGACAGGTGAATGAGTCTTACTTCCCTGAACCCGTTTAGAACCTTTTCTCTAACACACACCTGTGCTCTCGAGAGGTTGAGTCCCAGCATGTTGATGATGTCCTCCAGGTCCCTGTCGATGATGTAGCCCGTGTGAGTCTGGTCGAAGTAGACAAAGGAGAGTAGAAGGAAAGGGTCCACAGTCACCATCTTCTTCTTCTCCTTCTTCTCCCTTCTCTCCCGGTCTTTCTTGTCGTCCTTCTTCTTGCCGTCTTTGCTGTCCCTCCTCTCGTCCTTCTCCTTGGTTTCCCCGACCTTCATGCCAGGCGTCTCGTCCTTGGAGTCCTCGTCGTCCTGGGGGTTGTCAGTGCAAAATAACTTGAGGAAAATAACAATTACAGAATATCAAAAATAACAATTACAGAATAGCAGTGATAAATACAACAGTAAGGAAAGAACAATGAAATCATATCAATGAGAAACATTACAAAATCAATTTAACATTTAACGAAACTGACCTAACATTTAACCAAATGTTATCGTACAAAGAATGTAAACTCGGAGAAGGAGGTAGAAACACTTACAGCCTCTTCTTCCTCGTCTTCTTCCATTTCTTCTTCTTCCTCTTCCTCTTCCTTCTTATCATCCTTCCCATCTTCCTTCTCACATGACCTCTTGTCCTTCTTGTCCCCCTGCTTGTCCTCTTCCATTTTCTCGTCCTTGTCTTCTTCTTCCTCCTTCCGGTCTCTGTCTTCCCTCTTCTCCTTTTCGTCTTTGTCTTCTTTCTTCTCCCTTTCTCTCTTGTCCTTCTCCTTCTCCTTTTCCTTCTTGTCGTCCTTTTCTTTTTTCTAAGGGGATGGAGAAAATCTTAAATACCAAAGTACCTAAAACTTAGACTTGTAAGTATATGAGGGAAGGGAGAGGGAGAGGGAGAGGGAGAGGGAGAGGGAGGAGGGGAGAGAGAGAGAGAGAGAGAGAGAGAGAGAGAGAGAGAGAGAGAGAGAGGAGAGAGAGAGAGGGAGAGGGAGAGAGAGAGAGGGAGAGAGAGAGGGAGAGGGGAAGGGGAAAGGGACAGAGAGAGGGAAGGGATGGGAGGAGAGAAGGAAGAGGAGAAGGAAGAATGGGAGGAGGAGATGGAGGAACAGGAAGAGAAGGAGGAGAAGGAGATGGAGGAACTGGAGGAGTACGAGATGGAGGAATTGGAGGGGAGGAGGAGGAAGAGTACGAGATAGAGGAGATGGAGGAGAAGCAGGAACAGGAGGAGGAGTAGGAGGAACAGGAGGCAGAGAAAATGGAGGAACAGGAAAAGCCCTCAAGCACACAAACAAACACACATACACAATCCCATAGCCATCCCTTTTCCAGACGCACTCATGAAGGACAGAGAGAATAATGAGATCATACTCACATCCTCTTTTGTGGGCTTCTCAGGGGCCTCAACAAGAGAACGATAGATGCGGAAAGCGAAGTCCCTCATAAGCATCTCGTTGAAAAGCTCGGCAAAGAGGCTCACTTCGAAGGAATGCTCTTTGTTATCTTCCTGAAAACATGAACAGAAAAACCATGTGCTATACCTTCTGAGTTTAGTATATGAATTGTCTTTACAAATCAATGGTCTCACAAGTACTTAGTCAAAATGAGCCAATTACTAGTACTATCAGTGTGACCCATTTATCCTTTGATTTTTGTAAATCTCTTTTCTTATTTTATAATGCTATTAGTGTTATTAGTAACACTACAATAACCATGATGTCTATAACAATAATAACACTATCGATAATAATAACAATAGTGGGGGGAAAAAATCCCCGAAAACTCTAGGAAAGTGAAATGAGGTGGGGTTCCAAGGCCTACTTTTATGGGCTCCTTGGTGGCTGAGCACTTGTGGAGTCATCTATGTGTAGAGACACATTACAAAACTGTACTACGGTGAACACAACATTGGGTTTAATATATATAAATATTATTTAATATGAGTCTGCAATCTCTGGTCACTATGACTGTGCCTGTGTCTGTGAATATCTATCTATATAAATAAATACTCCTATATGGAAATGTATATCTATATGTAGACCTATATCTATACAGATCTAGATCTATATACATATTTCTTTGTATGTTTGTATGTATGTATAGTTGTTAAAAAAAAGTATCTTTACTCAGAAGTAGATGAAACCGAAATAACTGCTATAAATTATTTGGAGCTCGGAACAGATGAAGCTTCATAATGTGTTCAAATGGCATTTCGGAGTTGATATGACAAGGGCCTTGTATCATGCCAATATTAGCAATGGAGACCTCATAGACCATTCGTAGCATCATAATTACGCTTTGCTCTAGCAGACTATCAAGAGCCAAAATATTAAGATCCACCAGAGACAAGGCCAGAATTGGGCACCCTAAATGCACAAGGGAGGAAGATCATCAAATAAATGTCATTCAAAATTATAAATCAATGTGCTCTATGAAATACATATAGGAAGCTTACATTGAAGTGCATAAATTTCATAAGCTAATGAAAACCATTTGATACTCAGTGGCAACACCCCAGTAACTAGTAGTTAGTTCCCACTTCCCCATACCATGAGTCATTTTCTTCTTAGTTATTTATCTTTATTGCTTTCCTTTCTTTCTTCAATAATTTATAACTACTACAAGGGATGCAAACCCCTTTTGTTCTGCTGGCAACAACACAAATTATCAGAAATCACTGGGCAGTTTTAATGGATGACAGTAGCGGCGTTGGGGAACTGACAGATGTCAGGCCCAGTAGATTTATGGAAATTCTAGAAAAGATGTTTCTACCACTGGTGAGGGCCATGATGTTCTCGGAGCCGAAGCCATTTTACCTTGTTCATGATAACAGCCTTATACACATGAGCAGTGTCATGAAGGCATGCTTTGGCCAAGACCCTGAATTACGCTGTACCACATCCACCAAAATCACTAGATCATATCCACAATTGTCATAACATTGTTGTCCAAGCAATTACGGCATGGGAGTGATTATGCTCTGCAGATTAATGCCAGTTAATGGTGGCATTAGTGGCATTCATACCACTAGACTTGCCAGCGTTCGCCAAGCTTGTGGTGGTAACACAAAATATTAATAGTATTTATATATTACAAAACCCTAAATTTTTTAAATAAAAATCTTGAAAATTAGTTATTCTAGGGGCTTATTACACTATAACCAGATCTATATAGCTGGAAAAAAAAAAAAAAAAAAAAAAAAAAAAAAAAAAAGTGGCCCTTGGGGGAGACAGTCTACAGGGGACAAATGCCTCCCCTGACCCCCCTCCCTCCTCTCCCAAATGATGTCCCTCTCAGGGATACCAACAACAGGTCGAGCTCACAGCACTTTTTCCAACCATTTTCATCATTGTATCATATTGTTAAGTAAGAAAGAGTAAAGATACTTTTTTCTTTTTTACGAGTGTACGTGTATCTTCCTCCTCAATATAATGTCTATATAAACAATGCTATACACAAACCTGTCTATAATCCAACAGCACAGAAAGGGACATTGTTGTACAATCAAACTTTCCAGACTTTGCTGTTCTTGACGGGTGAACAACAATCATCGGCTGGTCGGGAAGAGTGTATCGCTTCTCTAACAAATTTCGCTCTCTCTCCTCTGCCTTTTTCTTCTGTTAGACAGAAAGAAATGTGTGCATTAAGATCTGATTGCAATTTCATGAAGGAAAAACAATAAGAACGATAATAGTAACAATACAACAGGGGCTCTTTGAATCCACAAGGTTCCAATTTCTTGGATTATTAAGGTAACTTTTGCCATCAGATATACAAACACAAGTTGGTAAAAAAAAAAAATTATGCAGTCCAAATGAGAAACATGAAGCTTACAATGGTTCTCATCAATATAATCATATGTCAGACCTAAAGCAGACCCCACCCCTCAAAAAAAAAAAGTGAATTCATGGAGCTCTTATTTTTGTCTTTTGCTGAAATTTGAAGTAAGGATATGATGCCAAACATCAGTCTTATTTTCAAAGAGCAAATGCCAAACCACAATGCAGACCTGAACCAAACAATTCACTTACCTCCTCTTCCTCCTTTTTTCTTTCCTCCTCCTCTTTTCTTTTTCTCTCTTCTTCCTTCCGTTTCTCCTCCTCTTCCTTCTTTCTTGCCTCGTCAACTTCGGCATTTTCTGCATTTGCTGCCTTCTCCGACTCTTCTTTTTCTTGTTCATTTTTCAGGATCTGCAATATTGGGGTATCACATAAACAATAATCAACTTCAAGAACATCCTATTTTCTGAGAATTTACAATCCAGTGCAAATATGTGGGAAAAGAGAACCTCATGAGAGTCCTGTGAACAGCTATTTGATCGCCTAAAGATATCCTCATAACATAATGTAATGACACATGTGAACAGGATTAATAAGCTTTGACATCTTATCATCAAAATACCAAATTGAAAGATGAAAATGCCTTCACAATGCCATGTACTCACTTTTGTTAACCGGGCAATGAGCTGTGATTTGAGACCCTTACTGTTCAACATCCTGGCATCCAATTCTGAGCGAAGTTCAACAACCTGCAATTGCAATAACTCCGAGCTTTGAAAACATGTTGCAACTCAGTAGATTTATTTCATTCTTAAAATTTAGTCTGAGTATGTATAAGGAGAATCAATAAAATACTATAGATATGTAACATACAAAGTAAAAAAAAAATTATGGATAAAAAATATAGCAAAAGCTTAAAATGTAGTACACATTACAAAAATACATCTATTAATATTGTACATCATACTTTATAGAGATAAATGCATAAGACAATACAACAGGAAGGAAGGACCCTATGAAATGAAATGTAGCTACAATATGAGAGGAATAAATTATGGTATTCTGAGTTGGATGATTCATCACACAACAAAACCAAAATGAATTTATTCATTCATTTTGGTTTTAGTTCTGATGAGGAGTCAAATTTCCACTTAAAATTGCCTTGATTTATCATTTCTTTCATACTGTAGCTATGCTTCACTTTATTCATGCCAGACAAGTTGTAAATAAGAAAACAAATATGCTGAAGGCCTTTTTCACTTCACTGCTTCTTCTGGGGATAATGAACGAGAGAATCATGCAGATCTACATCAGTACCAAAGTTGTCAGGTCAACGATTAGGCTTCTAATGATCTTAGATGGTTTTGGCTCTCTGTGTGGTGTGTGGTGTTACAGCTGTTGGTTGACTGCCTTAATGATACTTTTACCATCTTATTCTGTCATGTGGGCCAAGCCTCATTCAGTGATGGTGCATAAGGCCCCCAAAGACTAATTCGCCAGTCAGAAGTGAGTGAGAACCTGGAGGCCTTGGCGGGCCCTACAATCAACACTGTTATTGCATCAGGGGAGGCAGCAATGTTGTCTATGAAAAGAGGGCAGAACACGGCAAGACCTCTTAGCCAGGTATACAGTGTATCTTGTGATGGTTGAAACAAGACTGCAGAAATGGCATTAATCAAAGCAATCAACAACTTTAACACTGCATTGAGGAGCCATGAACTACCTCATATCATTGCACACCTGATCATCAATGTGACATGAGAGTTTTAGCACTTGTATACCATTATGATTCTCTTGTACACTGTACCCTGCAGGAGCAATAAAGTGAAATGTAGGTGCTCTATTCAAAACGCATAACTTTGCTTACATCTTTACAGAACTAAAAGGCTGTAAAATGTATCTAAAACCATTATTCTTTTATTCTTAAGTAACCGAAACACACACTATGTCTAACCTTCATACTCTTTGGGTCTAGCGTAGTATAATGGCTTGGGTCCTTCTTCTTGGGCTGATCCTCCTAAAAAGATAAAAACTGCCCATTAGCCACGCACTCTACAGCAGGACCTGAGTTCAAATAACATGAGCAGAGCCTAACCAGATTGCCAAACTGAATCTCAGGGAAAAGGTTGGTAAATAAGATGTGTTCCTATCCACTCTGCAGCTCCAACCTTAAGGGGATGTGTGCTGAAGACGCAAAGGTGCTACATAACAGGGAAATGATGCGCAGCTTGAATGGGCGGATATTGACATGACTACAAATCAATGCTGTCTAAACATGGAGGTTAAATACAATGAATGGAAAAGCATGTGAAAACACAGAAACATTCTTGACCAATTTTATTAAAAATTGGTGGGACCCAAAGAGATGATGGGATGGTGAAAGAAACTAAAAAACAATAATAAAAAAGTATCATGAAAAATACAGAAACGGCTAGTAGAGTCTGCAAGAAAAGGCAGGTGGTAGCTGGTTGATATGTAATGATTGAGAAGACCTGATGGTTGGGTGGATGGGTGACTGTGTCCATCATAGATCACACACTCAAGACCACCTTGATTCTTGGGTACGTGACCTCACACCTCCCCCGACCTCCAAGCTACCTAGCTGCAGCATTCCATCGGGCCATCTTTGGGCGCATCAAATCAACAGGTTAAGTCAACAACAGTGGAGCGAGATTACCAGTCTTGGGAGTTCTAATGGATGAAAATGTAGGAATCAAATCTAGGTAAGTACCCCTCAAAATAAAAAAATAAAAATAAAAAGGGACAAAAATGAGAAACAAACAAAAAAAAAGAGAAAATTGAAAAAATAAAAAATAAAAAAAAACTACAATGTCATACACATACTATCTATTCTAATCAAACTAGTGATCTAAAATCCATCCATCACAATGCCAAAAAGCCAAAACAGTAGCAACCAGCAAAAGGAACCCATGAAAACCTCTTCGCCAAGACTGATGGTAGTCTCCGGAAAAAAAAAAGGAAAAGAAAAAAAAAAAAAAAACTTGAATGAAACTGAGTTAGTAATTGTGAAGTGTGAACTTTGACCGGACTGCCATCTCCGCCAGTCACTCGGGCAGCAAATGTTATGGCTAGAGTTCACATGTACAATGTACTGATCCATCAGATTAATCACAAGACTTCATATTATTCTCATGACCAAAATTAACATGATTATAATTATTGTTATTATTATTATTATTATTATTATTATTAAGGATCCTAATGAAGCTTGAAGCTGCAGCACAGGTAGCTTGGATAAGGCATGAGGAGATGGTCTGCAAGAAGAGAGTAAACCGTAGAGAAGAAAAAGGTCGGATGAGTGCCTTGTCTTCCTCCTCCTCCTCCTGGTCCTCTGGCTGCTGCTGGCATCCTGCCGAGGAGGAGAGCTTCTTGTCCAGCTGCCGTTTATAGTTGAGGTGGAGGCCGTCCCACTCCAGTTTGGTGGGGCAAACGTTCCAAACATCTGGGAGAAATAGTACAGTGGTTTCAACCCGGGCAGGCGTGCTCCGGCCCTTGTGTGTAGACTCTCCTCGGCGATAGTAAATCTCCGCAAACCGGTACCTGAGATGGAATGGTGTTGCGTCAGGATCCGGCACTTGCAGAATGAGGGTCGGGGAGAGTTTACATGTACGCGACATTATTAACGCGTCAACATTCAAACAGAGCAGAATGCTGTACTATCCTTCCCCTCCTCCTTCACCTGTTTGAATAAAA
>NC_051420.1:9211446-9225024 GCF_015228065.2 Penaeus monodon
CTTTCTTCACCTTCATACCCATCACAATTGGCGTCCATTTCAAGTTGAGCTAGAAGGTCATTTGTTTCCTTACAGCCACTCTCAAACAGCATTTTACTTCTTTGTTTAGCATTAGCAATCACAATCACCTCATGAGCAGGTGTGACAGGTAAGTAGGCACAAAAGAGGCATAATGGCTGACAAAGGCATTTTGTTTACTTTGTGTAATATATATAGCCCCCAATAAACACAAATTTTAAATTGAGTGTGGGAGAGAACAATATTCTGTTGATGATATACACCCTGACAGCATCTTGTACCTATCAAGTGACAATAAACACAGCCTAAGGGTTAAGCTGATAATATGATGACCTCATAAAGAGTAGAGCTCAGGAAACAGCCTCCACTAAAACTGTATCAGTCCACTCTCAACACATGCCAGGATCATGAAGATAAAACTTCAATTTTGGCATACCTCTCACACTGCCTTCACCCATGCCCAGCCTGAGATAAGACAGGCCACACACAACAGACACAGCACACCAGCACCTTTCCACACAACAAAAACAGCTGACTGGCACCTCTCCAAAGAAAATCTCCCAACAAAATTGTGCATAAACTGACCTTGGCTGCAAAACTGTGGTTGGCATCTGGGGCATCGTAGATAGCATCATTCTCCAGAACGGGCTCTACCTCTTTATTCATGATGTGGAAGGATACCGGTCGGGGGAACTGGAAGGACCTGTGAGCGGGGAATGTGTCCGACCAGAGAGGACGAGCCAGGAACACATCAGATGGGATGTACAGGTTGCTGTATCGTTTCTTAAGCTCCAAAACATTGGCTTCTTTCCTGGAATGGAAAGGATGAGGGTAATGTCAAAAAGGAGGCAGGGTATATTCCCTCTTATCAGATAAAATTCAGTAGTCCTTTCCAAGACTGAATATCACTTCTACAAGATCACCACTGAGGTATGGTTTGCTTAGAATACATCTCACATCTTCAGGTAACATGGAATGATATATTGTAGAAAACATGAAGTAATAATGTTTAAAAATTGACAAACTATTCAGTTTAGTTGATATCAGTCTCTTTTATATGTTATTCTGACCTTAGCAAACATAAAAGAAAAAATAAACACAAAAACAAACAAAATAAATAAATAAATAAGTAAAGCCAAGACAACAAACATAATTACCACAAGCACTGAGCAAGCAATTAAACATTGACCTTTAACATTAAGATGAATGTAGGAACTATTTAGAACTGTAATAACCATTATGAACAGGAGGAATATGTGAGAAAGAGAGAGAGAGAGAGAGAGAGAGAGAGAGAGAGAGAGAGAGAGAGAGAGAGAGAGAGAGAGAGAGAGAGAGAGAGAGAGAGAGAGAGAGAGAGAGAGAGAGAGAGAGAGAGAGAGAGAGAGAGAGAGAGAGAGAGAGAGAGAGAGAGAGAGAAAGTGAGTGTGTGTGTGTTCTTAAAAGTTCCCAATTACAGTATGCTCTTCTAAAATATTCTATCCTAAGATTTCTAAATTTTATCTTGGGCATGAGTTTGAACTTTGAACTTTGACTTTGGCCTTCCATCAACTTTCTACAGACAAGTGGCCAATTTTTAGCAGAAGCCATAGCATCAGCAATATGTTTATGCACTATGAGACTGTGAATATATTTTTTAGGCAAGAAAGGTTGCACTACCAACAATTTCTAAAATCACACCACAAATGCACAACCATACATGTGGCTGCTTGTGAGTAATGAGCCTACATCTTGGCTAACTTGGTGGCCTGATCAGCCCATATGCAATGAGTTAAGTTAGTTTTAGACCTATTAGTTAGATCCATCCAAAAAAGAAAGAAAATACGTGCTACAACTGCTACTACCACTACTACTACTACTACTACTACAACTACTTCTACTACTACTACAACTACTACTATGACTACTACTACTACAACTATTACTATGACTACTACAACTACTACTACTATAAACACACAAAATACTACTACTACTATAAACATACAAGATAAATGAAAACAAATAAGTGACTAAAAAAAGAAAATAAGAATAAGTGACAAAAAAAAAAAAAGACAACAAGTTGGGCAAAATCTTACATGTGTAATAGAATCTTGGGGACTTGTACATTATAACGAGGGACCACCCTGAGCCTCCGTCTGGGGGGTGACCGAGATCTTCCTCTACTTCTGCTGCGCTTGCGGTTTTCTCTCTTCTCCTCTTTGTCTTTCTCGCTGCGGTCGCGCTCCCCGTCTCTTGAGGCTCTGCTGCGCTCCTCTCTTCTGTCTCTCCTGGGGGACCTCGGCCGCGGCCCGATTGTTCCCCGGGGCCCGAAGTTTGCTCCTTGGCTCTCTGCGGGAATCGCGGTTTGCTTCATCAGCCTGACTAGGAAGTTGTAGCAGAAAGGAATGGAAAAAGCTGAAGGTTTGGAAACTTTGGCATGAGAATGCAGCACTTTCTTCGTATGTGTGCTTAGACCTCATCTCACTATATCAAGATCATTATATCTATATCAAAACACTTTCTTACTATGGGAAAAAAAAAGTAGATGAGATATGGACAGGGAAAGAAGAAATAGACCTGATAAAGATGATGTAAAAATAATGAGAAAGAGAAATAGAAGAAACCAAGAGTAATAATGAATATGTAATAATAATAACCACTGATAAAAGAGGATACCAAGAACCAACAGAGGAGGAGAAAGGACTAAATTGCTAAATCTATTAATCCAAATCTATTTTATGAAAATAACCTAGAAATAGGAGTAAAGAACTATTATCTTTTATCTCCTAATCAATAACTGACTATGCTATACTTATCTACCAATACCTTTTATTTTTAATGCATAAATATAGAAAGTGATGCACAAGGAACCAGAAAGCTAAGCTATTCACAACAGGTCTATACAATAAATGGGTAACTAAGACACAACATAAACAAACTACATCAAATCTATCTAGTATACCAAGAATACCTAATGTCACAGTTGCTGAGTTTAAAGGATACTGAATTGCAATAGGTTAAAATCCTGAAGATTCTTCTGATAAACAATACATGGCTTCTACGTCCTTAATATTTTCCTAGTTATTCTACCTGGATGAGCAAATAGTTATTCTTCCAGTTACTGAATATTAAAAGAAAAAAATAATAAATCCACAACTTACCACTACTAAAATTGGGGGGAGGTACAGCATTATACGAGCCCCCTCTGCTATTTATCTCTCTCGCTGGGGGGCCCGTACGACTCTGGTTCTGCGAAGGGGTTCCTGTCGGCCCGGGAATGACTTGGACACGATTGGCGTTCCACTTGAAAGGCATATTGGGGTTATAGGTAGCTTCCACGAGCACACGATCTCCTACTTTGGGAGCCTGGCCTTTTACGCAACTAGAAAGAGAAAGGTAAAAAAAAAAAAGTTATATTTGCTATAAGGAAAAAGAAGACTATGCACCTTTATATGAACTTGATTATAAGCTAAACCAATCAATATTGAATATTTTTGGAAGATTTAAAATAAGAAAGATGAAAGATGAAAATAACCAAAAGTGACCTTCATGGGCAGTGTGTGATTTATATATATATATATATATATATATATATATATATATATATAACATATATATATTAAATTGTAATATATGTTATAAAATATAATATATATATATATATATATATATATATATATAATATATATATAGATATATATATTATATATTATATATAATATTATTTTTTTTTTTTTTTTTTTTTTTTTTTTTTTTTTTTTTTACACACCTTTCAGCCTCCTCAATCTCCCCCAAAATTGTACACTTTCATGTTTAATTCAATAAAAAATTTACATTGTGGTAATTTGGTATTTCAGAAAAATAGGAGTTTGTTCATAGGCATTATTACTTTCTGCACTGTATTGGCACACTAAACGTTAGGTTCAACTTTAACGATATATTGGAAGATATTGATATTTCTTCATCTAGCAAGCTTATTTACATTTGCTTTTTGCCACTTACAGATTCTTGTCTTGTCAAGTTCTCCTATGATTCCTAATCCTATCCTTATCATTTTCAATTATTGCTCAAAATCATCAATTTATGCTTTCCCTATACAGAGAGAGAGAGAGAGAGAGAGAGAGAGAGAGAGAGAGAGAGAGAGAGAGAGAGAGGAGAGAGAGAGAGAGAGAGAGAGAGAGAGAGAGGAGAGAGAGAGAGAGAGAGAGAGAGAGAGAGAGAGAGAGAGAGAGAGAGGCAGAGGCGCAGCATCGATACAGATCACCATTACACATAAGCACTTCTATCATACATGCCCTTACTTGCCCAAATCAAACTGACCAAGACTGATGGGTAAACCTCCACAAAATTACTGCACAGCTACCACTACAACTTCTCACACCAACCTCACAAATACACCATTATATAGTGACTGCAGGGGCTTATGTCATAATACAGCCTTACCCTAAAAGCTTGCTTTACAAATCGATATAAACAGATGTATTTTCGCTGAACATTATTAATGAGTGACAGAAGTTTGTGTATCGAAACATTTAAGTAGAAATATCTACTTTCTTTAATCTTTATTGCCTAATTTTTGAGTTATGAAGATAGGACTGTTATTGTTTTCTTTCAGAACACTATTTCTTGTTTGCCTTTTGTATGAAAAGATAATTGTTGTATTACGACCAGTTTACATCATATTTCTCATCTTGGATTTTTAAAATGTTTTGACAAAGAACTAAGTACTAATGGAACAAACTTTTTTTTTTAACTGAGCTGTGACATTTCTAAAATGAAAGAAAGAAAGAAAGAAAGAAAAAAAGTTTTACAGGTTTATCTGTAAGTAATCAAAGATAAAAATGGAAAAAAAGAAAGAAAAAGGAAACGAAGATAATTCCCTCAGGGTCTCAATGTCCAACCTTGTCTGAAAAAAGACGTCCTCGTCAACAAAGCCAAAATCTGCACACAGCTTTGTTATTGTTCCCGTGAACACCCTCTGTTTCTGTGGTTGCTGCGCTGCATTAGTGCTGGCTATACTATTTTGTATATTGGTTTGTATATTGGTGGCGATGTTGTTACCCATGTTGCTCGGGGTGGCTGCTGGGTTGAAAGCACCAGGAGGAGCCAAAGCCCTCGGAGCTGGGTAGGTCACAGCTGTCACCTGGAGGAATAATGTTATTTAAGTCTGTTGTAATCAAACATCAAATTGGTAATCACTATATAAACCATTCAGGGTTACTTACTTCTCTTTATAAAAATGGCTTTTGGAGCAAGGATGCTATATCTTAAAACACCTGTCAACTTTCCCTCAGCACTTTACCTGTGGCTGTATCTGAGGCTGTATTTGTGGTTGCATTTGCGAATTGGTGATCTGTGTGGGGTTGACCAGGCTGGGGGGCTGCAGCGCTTGGCTGGTCATGGGGGGTTGGCCCATGAGGCTGCCCCCTGTGTTAGGCTGGCCGATGGTCTGCTGGGTGATGGTGGGCTGCCCCAGGGTTTGGAGACCTCCCAACCCTGGGGGCTGGATCATGCTCTGTTGGACAGGGGCATACTGGGGCTGCTGGGGTGCTGCCCCGAGGACCAGCTGCTGGCTTGGGGCTGACGGGTGCTGACCCAAGAGAGAGGGCTGCAGCTGAGGTGTTGTCTGGGACCTCTGCTGCCAAGGTGGAGGCGCCTTCCCACCGCCAAACTGCGCCATCCTATCTTAACCTGTGGAAAGACATAGGTGGAAAACTGATGAGAGAGGAAATAAGACAATATATTATGGTACTTGAAAGGGCTCAGCAACACAGAACCAAGGTTTTAAACTCCTGTGGATAAAAGGAAATGCCCCCAAAACAATAACCAGTTTCTGCCTGTACAACAATGGTGCTCAAGTATTATATTTGTCATTCAGATGTGTAACCTATGTTTATTTGTTTTGAGTTGCACTGACAGGATTATGTACATTGGGGGCCCTTACTGAAAGAGATTTGGACCCACAGCTCTAAAAATATTTAAATCTTCGAAAGGATTCATAATAAATACTGAGATTTCAAAACAAAATCATAAAGAGGAGCCAACCTAATCTTCCTAAAAAAAAAAATTATAATAATAATAATAATAATAATAAATAAAAAGTGAAAGCCAAACATGGATCAAAAATGTTATCTTTCCTGGCATATATCAAACACAGGTAACTGGAATAACCAACACACCTGCATTATATTACACTAAACTAGCTGCATGAAATATTTCCATAATATATATATATATATATATATATATATATATATATATATATATATATATATATATATATATATATATATATTATATATATATTATTTTTTTTTTTTTTTTTTTTTTTTTTTTTTTTTTTTTTTTTTTTTTTTTTTTTTTTTTACAGTATTTCTATCAATGACTTTTTTTCTACTATATTCAACCTCACAAAACTATACTTTATTATAAAAACTTCTCTAACTTTTATTTATTTACCCAAGACTTTACATCACATTTTAATTTCCCCCCCCCCCCCATAAAAATGGTGTGCAATGTCCTTAACGGCCAAGTCTATTTGCTATGTTTGTGCACAGGTTGTTGATAAATGGAAGGTTTTCCCATGTCTTTTTCGCTTTCCATGGGGCGTACATAGTGCCCATCAACCCCTTTCCCGACAGGTAGTATTCATAGTGTCCCGGGCCTCGCTTCCTGGGACCTATATTGTCGCCCTAGCATGCGCAACCACTCATGCCAAATACCAGCATCCCATGCCATTTCTTCGTAATACTACGAGGATATGTTGTATTTTCAGTTTTCATTATTTTCTAAAGTCTCTACTTGCCATATTTCCTGATAAATCGAGACTGAAGGGTATTTTTGTTGTTATATAGACTCCATAGTTGATCATTATTCAGTCTATAGTCTGATTAAAATAAGCAGTGTGCAGTGTGAGTTGAAATCGTCGGTTTCTTGCTTTTTTTTTTTTTTTTTTTTGCATAGTAAAAATGAGTGTTAAAAATGACTTAATCACACTTTCAGTGGCAGAAAAATATTATTTTGCCATGATTGTAACAAAAAAAAAAAAACTCATGGCATGTCCATATATACACCATGGCATGTACATACATGCCCCCAGCAGATAGTCCCACCATGCCATGGCATGTGTGTACATGCCACCCGTCGGCAAAGGGTTAATATATCTGGTTCAGTCTGGTGAGTTTCCTCCAGCCATGGCCTCAATATCATCTCTTATCCCCTCCATTTCCTTTACAGGCCTTAAACTCACAACCTTTTCTTCTTGTGAATCAAATGTAGTAAATGCAAAAAGTAACTCTGGCACTGAATGGTATATTTCATTCCCCCAACTTCATCTCTTCCACCCCTGCACTCACTCCCCACACACCATACTAATACATATAACAGAGTGGCTACATGTTTTAGTCCTTATCTTATTGCTGTTTATACATATATTGCTGCTCAATTTCCATAGTTGTGTATCCAATTTTAAATATTATTTAGCTAAAAAGCTAAAAGCAAAAAAAAAAGCCACCTCTATAAAAAGTGCTTAACCCACTGGATCCAAGTGTTGCAAATAGCTTGCCATTAAAAAATTTGGCAGAAGGACAGGTGACACTAATGTCTCATCAAGGAAAAAAAATTTGGCTGAGGGGCAGGTGACGTGAACATCTCGTTATAAGAAATTATTTTTGAGGGGCAGGTTATGGGGACGTCTTGTTAAGCACTTAGAATGAGGCTGAATGAGGTCCATAAGCGTGAAGTTTACTATGTGTCAAGCATGCCCGGGAGAGACCCCTCTCCAGGGTGGACACAATGCAGGAACCTTTTCTTGCCATTACCGGGGTTTATAGTATTTTCTCAAAATTGGACAATATGAAAATATAAGAAAAATATTGCCAATAACACAATATGATAGATTGACTGGAGTGGAAACTATCTGGAGAGATAATATGGATTCAGCTCATTGAAAACATTATTTTGACAAAACACACAAAAAAAAAATTAGACTCGGTAAATGGCAAAACAGCACAAATGCATCTGAAGAAATAGGAGCTAATAGCACCACAAAGAGGAGGCAAGGGGTCTTGACACCACACACGTTTTAGTGCGGGCCTGGCCTACAAGCCACAGCTCAATGAAGCCTCATGAACAGATTTTGGTTCATGTTAAGAGGCACCAGGATCCAAGGAGTTAATTTCTCTAAAATAATAACAACAACAAAACAATAACATTACAAATCTACATGCCACTGTCAAACTACTAATGTGACAAGGTTCCACAATCACTGTTTTACTGTAGATTCTAATGCTAGCTACTTTTTCCCCAGAGAATTGGCAAACAAGTAAAATTTCAGGTCCAGGATTAGATACAAGGCTAGTGTATGAAAAAAAGTTGCAGCAAAATTAAAATGACTTAAGTAACAGTAACTGACTTGCATTCATGTCCCTTACTGGTGGAGAACTATACAAAAAATTCCATTATTGTCAACTTAGACAAAAAACAAGATATTTACATTAAAAAGTTCTTTTGTAAATCAGTGTAATTTAGCAGTAACACATACATAAATCTGAGCTATCAAAGAAAATAAATCTAGTGACATGCAGTCAAGCACAGCCAAGGTCTGTGCATCTTTGGCACATCAGTAAAGGCTAACAAATATCCACCAGGTATATAATGGCAGGAGAGAGTTGGAACTGTTTCCGTACTTCACAATAAATCACCAGAAAAGTCTACAATCATAAGAAAGACAAATCATGGTCACAATTGATTCTAACAAACATAGTCAATCAAAAAACTGAAGTACCTTGGGCAATTTAAATAATAATATAATTTACTTGGCCATCTAGTATCAAAAACAATTTTCATAATCTTTTCCCAGGAACTTATATATGTTTTTTTTTTTATATAGAACTTTCTGTTTTGACATCTTCCTTGGACAGGTTTCGCTATCTGCACTGCCATTAAAGAAATTCCCATCACACACACAAAAAAAATGGTTGCCAACTACACAGAAGGGATGTTATATCAATATCTCTATGAGGGAAGGACAATTCCAAATCTATATATATCAGATGACGTTCACTTTTAGACACTGCACATGACTTGTCTAAGATAATTAGAACTTCATCAAATTTCTTTCGATACACCCATAACATGAAAATAAATTGTTCATAATATCTGTATAAGCACTGGGAAGTAGCATAAAGCAATCTATTCTATTCTATTCTCCTCTAAGTGGCAATTCATCACTTTTCAATACTCAATGTCTGTTGTCACTTTTCCTGAACATACATCAAAGCAATTCTGCTTGCGACAGTATGTGAATAGTCAATCTGATACAAATTAGCTATATTTACTTATTCATTTTCATTCATGATTGTCACAATACTGTCACTGTCACAACACAGGAACGTTAGATAATTTGATTACTTCGAAACGAGCACCGAGAACCATCGCAGGAAAACCAATTAATTCTAATCGACGTGGAAAGTCAACACTTTTCATCCTACAAACGTCATAAACTTAATGAAAGTAATTATGAGAGTTTTAATATGCAAAAGGTTAATTCAATATCATTCACATTACCCCATATTCAATTTCAATTTCTTCATTCAAGAAATCTTTATATAATCAGTCACATTATAGGAAAAGTAACGGATACTATTTAAAAGTTAAAGAACTTGCCTTTTTTTCTATTCTTTAAATCAAATCAAACTCCAATATTAATATCCAATGTCCTATGACAAGGTCTTGTAAATAAAAGGCTTTGCTTCCTATGAGCCATTTGCCTTAGTACCACCCATACAACCATAACCGAAATTACACAGCAAAATGTCTATCGGAAGTTTTAATACCAAAATATGCTTCCCTGTCCAGTAATAGGTCAGCATTTCCAAAGACATTGAACAAATTTGGAGATCAAGTAACGCATCTACCTCGGACTCTCACTCGACAGCACTGTCTCCGCATCTATCGGTGCTCAGGCAAAGGTCATTAAAGTTCTGTCTAGTATAATCCATTAAAATAGAGCTTGTAGACCTCTCTGGTGATTTATTTAAATATAAGGACAAGCTGTATATTGCTGTCATACCCTGATATATCCATAATGGAGGTTTGTTGGCCTTTGCCAGAGCCCTAGGTACGGCAACTGCAAAAGTTGCTTGATAGTTTTATTAATGTTGCAATTGAGATTAAAAGCATAATGTTGTGCATTACAGCTCGTTTAAGGTTAATCCGTATACAACAACAACATAAATCATAGAAAAAAAAAAAGGGACGAACTTATGCTTTCAAAGTAATTTCTAAACTAACAAGGCCAACCAAAATGAAAAAAAAAAATTACCAAACACACCCTACATTCTATCTCAATTTCAGAAACATTCACGCAAAGACAACTTCTCTCTCTGACACAATTTTTTTTTATTATTATTTGAACTTTCTCCTTCATCCACTGACAGCTGACTCATTTTTCCCCCAAATAAACAGTTAATCCTTCACTTATTCATATTTAATCGCAAAAAGCAACATCATATCATTGGATTTTGCATTTTAATCCAACTGTCACATCTATTCTTGTAAAATTCTTATAGAGAAAATTGTTATAAAAATGTAATGTTATTCCTAACATCAAAATTTCCTTCAAATTCAATTCTTAATTATCATAAGCTATAAAATTCGCGATATCAACAACAAAACAGCCAATTACAACCCCAAAATAAGCTGAAATTAACAGAGAAAATCATAATTTCGTATTTGCATATCCAGGCTTAAGTACATAGGCCTACATTTCGAAACCAAAACCAAATCTTCCTTCTAATCAATCTTAGGGACTAATTATTCATCCCCTATGATCCAGAAACACAAATGACATCCAAATATTACGAGAAAAATAGATAAATAAACAAACAAATGCCATTTTAATGCCATAAAATTTTCGCCGCAAGAAATGGGGGGGGAAAAAAAATACAGAGAGAATTATCCCTTAATTCTCTTAAATAAAGACATACAAACCCCAAAACCGACGCGAACCAAGCAGAACAAAGGCTAAGAGACGACACAATACCCCCAAAACATGTATAAATCCTCATTAAAAACATATAAAGGCAAAATAATTACAAAAAATATATGTATCTCTCTTCTGCCCACAAGATCCCACACACCTCCACCCCTTTACCCCTTCCCTCAATATTTCCCCTTTATTTCCCCTCTTCCCCCTCTCCATCCTCCTTCTCCCTCACCCCCACGCACTCCTCGACACTCCCCCCTCCTCCTGGGCCTCCTACAGGAACACATTACCTATAGAAATTGTAAAAAAAAAAGATTATTCCAGAGAGCGAGGGCGAAAGCGTCTGTCTCGCTTCAAGATGGCGCCGTTTCTATCGACGGAGGGAGACGCCGGGGGGGAGGGAGGGAGGGAGGGGGAGGGAGGGAGGGAGGAGAGGGGAGGAGGGAGGAGTGGGAGGAGGGAGAGATGGGGTGGGGGGGGAGGGGGAGGTGGAGGGAGGGAGGAGATGGAGTGGGAGGAGGAGACGCCGGGGGGGAGGGAGGGGATAGGGTGGGGAGGAGAGTGGGAGAGATGGGTGGGGAGGGAGGGGGATGGGGGGGGGGGGGAAAGGAGAGGGGAATGGGTGGGGGGGGGAGGAAAAGGGGGGGTGGGGGGGGGGAGGGAGGGGTGGGGGGGGGGGTGGGGAGGAGGGGGGGGAGGGGAGGGGGGTTGGGAACGCCGGGGGGGGGGGGGAAAAGGGGAGGGGGAGGGGGGGGGGGGAGGAGGGGGGGGAGAGTGGAGTGGGGGGGGGGAGAGGGGAGAGGGGGGGGGGTGGGGAAAGGGGGGAGGAGAGGGGGGGGAGATGGGGGGGGGAGGGGTAGGGGAAAAGGGAGGACGAAAAAGGGGGATGGGGGCCAAGATGGGTGGGGGGGGGGTGGGGGGAGGGGGGGGGTGGAGGGGGTGGGGGGGAGGGGGGGGGGGGTTGGGGGGTGTGGGGGGGGGGGGGGGGGAGGGGGGGAGGGGGGGGGGGGTGGGGGGGGGGAGGGGGAGAGAGGGAGGGGGGGGGGGGGGGAGGGGGGGGGAGAGAGGGGAAGGGAGGGGAGAAGGGGGAGGAAAAGGGGGGGGAGGACAGAGAGAAGGAAAGGGGAAGGGGGGGGAAGAAGGGGGGGAGGGGAAGGAGGGGGGAGAAGGAAGAGAGGGGGAGAGAGAGAGAGAGAGAGAGAGGAGAAGAGGGGGAAGGGGGAAAGAGAGAGGGGGGGGGGGGGAGAAGAAGGGAAGGAGGAGGGAAAAAGGGAAGAGGGAAGGGAGAGAGAGGGGGGGCGAGAGAGAGAGAGAAGAGAGAGAGAGAGGAGAGGCGAGGGGGAGAGGGAGTGAAAAAAAGAGAGAAAGGAAAGGGGAAGAGAAACGAGGGGGGGGGGCCCCCCCCCAAAAAGAGAAAGGGGGGGAGAAAGGGGAAGAACGGGGGGGGGAGAGGGAAGAAAAGGGGGGGAAGAGAGGAAAAGGAGAAGGGAGAGAGGAAAGGAAAAAGGAGGGAAAGAGGGAGAAAAGGAAAGGGGAAGAGGAGGGGAGGGGGGGGGGGGGAGGAGAAAGAGGGAGAAGGGGGGGAGAAGGGAGAAGAAAGGAGGGGGGGGGGGGGGGAAAAAAAAAGGGGAAAGAAAAGAGAAAGGGGAGAAGGGAGGAGGGGGAGGAGAGAGAAGGAAGAGGGAAAAGAGAAAGAGAGGGGGAAAGAGGAGAGGAGAGAGGGGGAAGAGGGGAAAAGGGAGAGAGGAAGAGAGAGGAGAGGAGAGAGAGAGAGAAAAGAGAGGAGAGAGAGAAGGGGGACAAGAGAGGAAGAGAGGGGACAGAGAGAGAGACAGAGAGGGGAGACGGAGAGAGGAAGAGGAGAGAGAGAGGGGGAGAGAGAGAGAGAGTTTGAAGGCTGCGGGGGGCGCTAGAAACCCGCGCCACTCCTCTTTCCCCTTTTATTCTAAATGACAAATTTTTTTTTCTCAAATTGCTTAAAAGTTTCTTTCAAATAATTATCAAATAATCTTAAAAAGTTGTGGTTTTCTTTACTCCTGCTACAGAAGCGAATCGTGCCAGTAAAATTACACGTACTTATAAGCAACCCATAATATAAGAAATAAAAGGTATGTATATACATGTGCGCGCGCGCGCGCGTGTGTATGTGTGTTTGTGTTGTAGATGCAGCATTTTGTATATATGTAGATGGGGTGTATTTTAAAGTATGTTATGTATGTAGGGGTATGAGTATTATGAGTTTGTATGTGGTTTGTGGATACATATACACATATATAAATATATTTATATATATATATATATATAGATATATATATATATATATATATATAAATTATATCATGAATCACTGTCCTAGGGAAAAAAAATGTGACGACGCATTCGGCCTCGGTGGCCGAATGGTTAGAGCATCGGACTCAAGACTCTCACGACGGCAATCTGAGTTCGAGGGTTCGAGTCACCGGCCGGCGCGTTGTTCCCTTGGGGAAAGGGAAATTTACCTGATTCCTACCCAGCCCAAAGGGTGGCCAACCAGCCCAATCAGTGCTGGTCCCCCCCGCCCCCATAAAAAAAGAGAGTACTAAAGGGGAAACCAC
>NC_051420.1:9227624-9230124 GCF_015228065.2 Penaeus monodon
GTACAAAATAGTATTTACATTTTTCTCCATTACATTAATGTGACAACAAAAGATCTAACAAAAACAACGACTTAAAACTACAAGAGCTTATTCTACATCTCCGCTCTTGCTTCAACCCTCATGTCGAAGAACAGCGGAATGCTAGCATGAGACGCATTCCAAATTTTCTTGGTTAACATATCTGAGAGCTGTAGAATATTGTGTGGAGTAATGTCTGCTAAAAATAACAGCTTTCATAATAATACTTGATAATAGTAATTGTAATGATAATAATAATAACAATAATAATGATCATAATAATAATAATAATAATAATATTAATAATAATAATAATGATAATGATAATAATAATAATAATAATAATAATAATAATAACAATAATAAGAATGATAATGATAACGACAATAACATCAGCTTTTTCATTTTTTGAGTATGATCATACATATTATAACATATCATACAGAAGGTTTTACTTTACTGATATAATCATTAAATATCTTGGCAAATGGTAAGCAGCTCTTATTCTCTTTTTTTCCCACAATAAATATAACATATTGAGTGTGGCTAACTTCATTCTTGTGCAAAAAATTAACATAATGTTGCCAGTAAATAACTATAGTTGAAGATAACAATGAAAACCTGTGCTCTGTAATGTCATCTCTACACTGATATACTGTGTATACTATCTTAAATAAAATAAACGTCTCATGATATTTCACTGTAATAACGCATTTGCCCAGAGAACTTTGAAATACTGAACTAAAAGAAAAGAATATAAATATCATGATATAGGTGTCTATAATTAAACCAATGAATTATATTTTCAGAACTTTGGAAAAAAAGGTTAATCTATTTAATCGTTTTAATGAGGTAATATGTACTGTTATCTTACAAAATTATGTATCATGATCACTTGGTTGATGTCATCCTTGAAAATATTGAAAAAAAACAAAAATGCATGAGTATATTTTGTGCTTTAGGAGAGCAGTAATAATAATAAAACTGTTGCATGCCATACTATGAGTTACTTCATTATGATGATCATAATGCATCTGCTTTAGACTTAATTACTGATTTTATCTTCCGTCACTATATAACGTTTGAACTATGTAAGTTATATGTATTATTTTACTAAACAATATTCCCAAGAAAGGTAATTTTAGAAGGAAACCTGTCGCAATTTAGTAGTCGGCAGAACGGCCTAGAAACTACAACAACAAAGACTTCTGTAGTCAAGCACATTAGTAATTCCTGACTGCTATATTAAGTACTGAAACTATTGATTCTTCTTCATGCTTAAAGCTCCTAAGGAGAGGCTGCGTTGACAGTCCTAGTACTGTACTTTCTCATGAGCTGTGATTGGTTCGTTTTCTCTTCTAGCTATGAATTCACCATGCCTTAATTATCTAATACTAATCTTAAATCAATATTCTCATTTGTTAATCCATCCTATCATCATCATTTTGTTGTCTCTTAAGAATTATTATTAATTTTTTTCTTTGCTTTTTATTATTATTACTATTTTTTTTATATTCTAAACCCAGACCTGCTGGTAACTGTAACTAAAACTATCTAAAAAAAAAAAAAAAGAAAGAAAGAAAAATATGAATGGTCTCCATATACACAGGACTGAAATGAAATGTATTGGTTACAAATCCAGTTTTCACCAAATACACAACACTGGGTATGTCTTCTATAACCTTTTAGTAGTAGGTAAATCGTTTGTTTAAATAGGTCCTGGCTTTGGCTTATTTCAATATGTTCCCATAATGTTTAATTTTTTTTTTTTTCTACAGATTGTGGTCAGAAAAATGTTGGGTTATAGTTGGGAAGATCAAGTAAAAATTCCTGTTTTGCTGAATGACAGGAGGCAGCCTTTTTTTTTGTTTGTTTTTTTTTGTTTTTTTTATAATCTTTTTATGAGGGCAGAAAGAGGGAAAAACATTATAGTATATAAAAGCCAAACTGTATAGTCAGTTGATTTAAGACGGGGAATTCTGACATAATGAAGACTGTACAAAAACATGCCTTTCGCTATATTGCTTGGGGGATGCACAGATAACGATAGTAAAGAGGAGATGCCGAAAAGATATCAAAACTCCTAAAGAGCATTTACAACAAGATACTGAAGATTGTTGGTCATGAGGTTTTGGTTCTGATCTCCTACTAACCAACTAACCAACATAGGTATAAGACCTTTTTTTTTTTTGACAGATTAGGCAGGGATAGAAAAAAAAAATGGAGCTATTACTTTTGGTATGGAGTCTAGAGCAAGCAGAAATGAAGGTCATTATTTCTTCCGCCAGGTTCAGTAGGTTAAAAGTCACAAGTTATCATGCCTGGTTGTCACCCTGGGCGACAATATAGAGTAATGCAACATGCATTGATATATCTCCACTGACTAAAAAGCTACATTTAAATGGCTGACCACTTGGTAATGGATAATAGTGGAATGTTCGTATAATTTACTCGATATATATAAAAAACTCATGCATGGACA
>NC_051420.1:9235124-9240124 GCF_015228065.2 Penaeus monodon
AGAGAGAGAGAGAGAGGAAGAGAGATGCGTGGGGTTGGGTTTTCTGGAAGGGTGGGTTGTATGGATGGGTTGCGTGGTTGGGTATTTTGGGTTGTCGAAAGTGGTTTGGGTGTTTTTTTCTTTCTGAGTTGTTTGGGTGAGGGTAGTTGGGCATTTTTTGGTTGTTTGGGTAAAGGGTAGTGGGTATTTTGAGTTGTTTGGGTGAAGTTAGTTGGGTATTTTGGGTGAGGGTAAGTGGGTATTTTGGGTGACGGAGAGTTTTGTTGTTTAAGTGAGAGTGCTTAGGTATTTAAGGTATGTGGTTGAAGGGTAATTGGATATTTGTTTAGGTGAAGGGCAGTTGGGTATTTTGGGCTGTTTTGGGTGAGTAGTTGGGTATTTTGGTTATTGAGTTGTTTGGGTAAAGGACAGTTGGGTTTTTGGGTTGTTTGGGTGAGGGTAGTTGGGTATTTTGGGTTGGGTGGATTGGTTTAGCATTTGCGGTTGCCTGGGAGGGAGGAGGTTAGGTAGTTTAGGGAGAATGATTGATGATTTGTGTAGTTTCGATAGCATGGTTGAATGGTGAAAGTAGAAGAGGTAGGTTTGGCTAAATGTCTTTTGGATGGAAGGTTGAATATTTGGAACTTTCTGAGCATTTTTCTGCTACTACTACTGCTACTGCTGTTACTGCTACTGCTGTTACTGCTACTGCTGTTACTGCTACTGCTGTTACTGCTACTGCTGTTACTGCTACTGCTGTTACTGCTACTGCTGTTACTGCTACTGCTGTTACTGCTACTACTACTGCTATTATTGCTACTGCTATTATTACTACTGCTATTACTGCTACTATAACTGCTACTAGTACTGTTATTATTACTACTACTGATATTACCACTACGACTGCTACTACTACAACTACTTGCTACTACTACAGCTACTGCTACTACTACTACGACTGCTATTACTATTAATACTACTGCTACTATTACTATTACTAAGTAATAAATAGTTTATACGAGATGGTTGAGGAAATTAAGCACTGTGAATATTTTGAGTAATTTCGATGGGGTGGGAGTACAATGGATAGAATTTAATCATTTTGAAACCCCTTTTTTGAACTGGGAAGTTAAAGATGTACTGTATGTTTTGTGCTTGCGAAAGGAGAGGGAAAGGAGATAATAATAATAATAATAATAATAATAAAAAATGGAGGATGAGGGTGTGAGTGAGTGAATGAGTGAGTGAGTGAGGGTGTGAATGAGTGAGCAAGCGCGCGAGTGATTGATTGACTGACTGATTAAATGAGTGTGTGTGTGTGTGTGGTGTGTGGTGTGGTGTGTGTGGTGGTGTGTATGTGTGTGTGTGTGTGTGTGTGGTGTCTGGTGTGCGTGTGTGTGCTGTGTGTGTGTGTGTGTGTGTGTGTGTGTGAGTGTTGTGTTTGTGAATGTGTGTGTGTGTGTAGTGTGTTGTCTGTGTTCGTCGTGCGTGCGTGCGTGCGTGTGCAATGCGTGTAGTGTGTGTGATCTGTAGGATGGGTCGGTGGCAATTTAATAATTTATTAAACTAGAATATAGTGATAAGCGAAACATTTCACAATTCCGATAATTCACGGAAAGAAAAATAAGTGACTGACTGAATGAAATAAATCAAATGAATAAAATCGACAACATCCCTTAACAATTCGTCTAAGAATCAATTTATAACCCTTTAATTATTCCTTTAAATAAATGAAAATCAAGACACTGAAGAGTAAAGCATAGGGAAGAAATAATATAAAATGAAAACCAAATAAAAGTAAAAATAAAAGAAAAAATGAATATAAAATGAAAACGAAATAAAAGTAAAAATAAAAGAAAAAATAAATATAAAATGAACATAAAAGTAAAAAGTAAAATAAAAGTAAAATAAAAATAAAA
Organism: Penaeus monodon; assembly: GCF_015228065.2. Taxonomy (NCBI): domain Eukaryota; kingdom Metazoa; phylum Arthropoda; class Malacostraca; order Decapoda; family Penaeidae; genus Penaeus; species Penaeus monodon. The sequence goes on from NC_051420.1 coordinate 9,237,023, forward strand.
TTACATCTACATAAAAAGAAATCAAAATAGGGATAAAATTCAAAACAAACAAACAATAAAAGAAAAAAATAAACCCGCGGTCTCTCACTCATCAAACGTGAGTTAAAAAATAATAAAATATTGATGAAAATAATAATTCCGCGGTCTCTCATCAATCAAATGAATTCATAAATAAATCTAAAAAAAAAAAAAAAAAAAAAAAAAAAAAAAAAAATATATATATATATATATATATATATATATATATAATATATATATATATATAATATCTATATATATTATTAAACAAACAAAAAGAAACAAGAATAAGCAGTAATAAGCCAAGTAAAAAAAAAAAAAAAAAAAAAAAAAACTATCCAGCGTGAGCTAATAACAAAACAAACAAACTAAAAACAACCGAAACTAAGCAGTAAATAATAATAATAATAATAAAAATCCTCATCTATCAAGCGTGAGTTAATAACAGAATAAATAAACAAACAAACAAAAAACAAACAAACAAACAACCGAGAATAAGCAGTAATAAATCAAGAAAAAAAAATCCAGCGTGAATTAATATAAAACAAACAAAACTAAAAACAGCCGAAACTAAGCAATACCATTAATAAAAAAAAAATCCTCACCTATCCAGCGTGAGCTAATAACAAAACAAACAAACTAAAAACAACCGAAACTAAGCAATACCATTAATTAAAGAAAATCCTCACCTATCCAGCGTGAGTTCCTCCAGCTGGTTGAGGTCGCAGGCGATGTACTCGAGCGCCGCGTCAGTGATTCTCGGGCACCACGAGAGGTCGAGCGAGCGGAGTTTGCGCAGGTTTTCGGCGATAAGTTCCACTCCGTCGTCTGTGATTTTGCTGCACCCGCTTAGGCTTAACACCGTCAGGTTGGGGAGCGAGTGCACTGCAAGGAAGAGTGGATTCGTGTGTGAGTATATATTTTGTGTGGGGAGGGAGGGAGGGAGGGAGGGGGGTGATTGATGTATGGGTGTTGTGGAGATTGGATGTATATATATATATATATATTATATATATATATATGCTGTGACCACGGCGGCTCAGACATGAACCTACCGTTAAAAGAAGAATGTATATATATATATATATATATATATATATATATATATATATATATTCTGTGTGTGTATTGTGTATGTGTGTGTGTATGTGTGTGTGTGTGTGTTTGTGTGTGTGTGTGTGTGTGTGTGTGTGTGTGTGTGTGTGTGTGTGTCTTGTAGGGAGAAGACGAATGTGTGTGTATATATGTTGTAGGGAAAATATGAATGTGTATGTATATATATATATATATATATATATATATATATATATATATATATATATATATATATATATATATATATATATATGCTGTTGGAAGAAGATTAATATATATATGTTGTAGGGGAACTCCATTGTTTTAAGTGTAGCGTTGTACTAGTATGTTCGTTGTCAGTATAAAGTAAATCAAATTGTTATGATATATTTGGAATTATCAGCAGAGAGACTCTAACAAGGCATTCAAAGATTCAATAAACTTAAAGCCTGAATGTATTTAATCTATAACAAATAAATACAATAATGTGTAAAGTTTAAAAAAAAAATCAACAAGTCGAAATGTTTCTCTCTCTCCACCTCTCGTCCCCCGCCCACTCCCCCTCTTTCTTTCTCGTCCTCCGCCCCCCGCCCCTCTCTCTGTCTCTCTGCCACACACACACATACATAAAGAAACCTACGGCAAATTCTTATGCTTAATGAACGATCCACAGATGAGATTCTGATGTGATCCCATACACCATTATAAGCCTAAAAGGTACACTGCGTTACTATGGCATTATTAGGTAACCTTCTAGAAAATGTCAAGGCAACAGAGACCCACGCCTAATGTATATAAGATATTAGTCACTATGACCTTTTCTTGTAAAGCCTACGAGAGCAACGGAAGGTCACTAATCGAAGACGGCGAACACACACACAACGGGAGAGGGAAAAGGAATGGGAATAGTATTTTGTGTGTGTGGAGAGAGAGAGAGAGAGAGAGAGAGAGAGAGAGAGAGAGAGAGAGAGAGAGAGGGAGAGAGGGAGAGAGAGAGAGAGAGAGAGAGAGAGAGAGAGAGAGAGAGAGAGAGAGAGAGAGAGGGAGGTAAGCCAGAGGACTAAAGACAACAATGATAGTAACAGTAATAAAAACTACCCCAAACTTGCATTTTGTCTGTAACTTCCAATGGCGAGAGGAGTAAGCGATAAGGCTATATATAGGTCATACATTACACGTGGTATGAAGTCCAATCGAGTTCAAAATCTGACGTAAGAATTAGGCAGGTAAAAAACAAAACAAAAAAACAAAACAAAAACAATAGGGCATATAGAGTATGTATTAAGCATATGAATAAAGCCAGTGATGCTCAAAATGACAAGCTAAACGACTGAATGTTTAAATAGTTGAAATGAACTGAAAATATCCAAATCCAGAAGCACCCCCCCCTAGTTAAATGATCAGTTTTCTTTCCCCAAAAATAAAATCAAATAAAAACACTTTTTCCATGAATTAATAAATAAACAAACAGATAATAACAGATAACAAACATACAAAAATATAAAACATAAACAATAATATTTTATTTATTCATAAAACATAAAAAATAACCACACACCCAGACAATAACAAATACGTAGTTATAACAAGTTATAACACACAAATCTTTAAAACAGTCTTACAAAGGCCGAGAATCACAAGCCTCTTTCAGCTGCCAGGAGATCAGCCTTCTCGCAAAAGTCTCAAGATCACAAATTTGCATAATCTTGTGAAAAGACACAAGAAAGGGAGTGTTGGGAAGAGACAGGATTTTCTGTTGTCGAGATCTTGCCTTTCCTATGTTTTTTATTTATTTATTTATTATTGTTATTATTATTATTATTATTATTATTACTATTTATTTGTTTTTGTTTTGTGCGTTTATTGAGTGTGGTGAAGGTGTAATATCAAACGTTTTGTTTTATTTATTTATTTATTTTTATCACATCTTATTAGTATTACCATTATTGTTATTATTATTATTATTATTGTTATTATTATTATCATTATTATTATTATTATTATCATTAT
>NC_051420.1:9250124-9257624 GCF_015228065.2 Penaeus monodon
TTTCCCTCTCCCTCTATCCCTCTTTCTCCTCCTCTCCCTCTCCCTCTTTCTCCCCCTCCTCTCTCTGTCTCCTTCTCACTGTCTTGGCAAGTTTCCAGACCTTGAAAAACCGGAGGCATTCCTAGCTCTTCCGTTGCTCTCTATAATTCTCTAATTTTCTATTGCTCTGTTTCTTTATTTCACTAATTTTCTTAGTCTCTAAAGATCTATTTCTCTGTTTCTCTATATCTCTAATTCTCTATTTCTTTAATTCGCTGTTTTTCTAAGTCTTTGTTTCTCCAATTCTTTGTTTCTCCAATTCTCTGTTTTTTCTAATTCTCTGTTTCTTCTAATTCTCTATTTTTCTAATTCTCTGTTTCTAATTCTCTGTTTCTCCAATTCTCTGTTTCTTCAGTTCTCTGTTTCTCTAATTCTCTATTTCACTAATTCACTAACTCTCTATTTCACTAACTCTCAAATTCTCTATTTCTTTAATAATTTATTTCTCAAATTCTCAAAATCTCAAATTCTTTAATTCCCTCTATGGTACTTGGAATAATTGTGTTTTCCGGTCTGTTGGTAATGATGGTGATGGGGATGGTGATGAAGGGTGATGGGTGATGGGGATGGGGATGGTGGTGGTGATGATGATGGGGAGGGAGTAGGGAAGAAGGTTGAGAGGTGAAAGGGTGATGGGGGGAGATGGTGATGGTGATGGTGTTGATGATAACGATAATGGTGGTGTCGGTGATGGGAGTATGATGGTGTGATGATGATGATGGTGATGAGTGATGGATGATGATGATCCTAATGGGATGAATTATTAATAGTGATGATGCGCAGTAATGAGCATGAGAATTATATCTATAATGATAACAATAATTACAGCGACAATTATAACACTGATAACAATGCTAATAAAATATCGTCAACTACAACAGCAAACCATATTAATGATAATAATAATAAATGATGGTGAAAATTATTAATATAGTAGTAGTAATAATAACAATCATCCTGACCATGATTGCAACAACAATGCTGATAGTGATGATAACAATAGTAATAATACGATTATGATGGTGAAAATGATATGATAATTATTACTGTGTTAACAACAACAATGATAATAGTAATAACAGTAACAGGAAAGAGTAATAGTAGTAATAATAATAATATTGACAATAACAGTGATGATGATGACAGAATGAGTATTAATAATAATATTGATGACAATAATAATAATAATAAAAATAATGTTGATGATGATAATAACAATAGTGATAATAATAATAATGATAATGATTATAATAATAACAAAATAACAACAACAGAAACAATAACAACAGAAACATTAACAACAATGATAAAGCATAAACCTCCATTATAGGAGAAACAACAAACAAAAACAAATGAAAACAATATATGTAACAAGCGTAATGATGACGAAAGCGGATTAATATTTGCAACAAATAAACAACAATAATAAAAGCAATCAATCGACGCCGCAGCATCAGTGTGACTAAATAATTCACACAGAAATGTGAATTTACAACCACCGAAAAAAAACACCCTAAATAATGCAAATTGTATGTGCGTTCACGGATTCGAACGCGGGCAGATCCGAATCCATCGAACGAGAGAGAAAGGGAGAGAGAGAGAGAAAGAGAAGAGAGAGAGAGAGAGAGAGAGAGAGAGAGAGAGAGAGAGAGAGAGAGAGAAGAGAGAAGAAGAGAGAGAGAGAGAGAGAGAGAGAGAGAGAGAAAGAGAGAGAGAGAGAGAGAGAGAAAGAAAGAAAAAAAGAAAGAAGAGAGAGAGAGAGAGAGAGAGAGAGAGAGAGAGAGAGAGAGAGAGAGAGAGAGAGAAGAGAAAAAGAAAATCACCCTAAATAATGCAAATCGTAAGTGCGTTCACGGATTCGAACGCGAGCAGATCCGAATCCGTTCGCTTAACTTCCAGACCGGATGGAGACAACCGACACGAACGCAGTGTGTCTATCCCCTTTAATAGGACAAACTCCCTCTCCCTTTTGGTTCCCATTAGCTGATGTAATTATCATGTGTAAGGAGCAAAAGAGAACTGTGTCTTTAAGGTGCGATGTTATAAATTGTTCCCCCCTTTTTTGGTGTAAATACCTTGTTCGTTTGTGCTTCTTTGTCTCTGTCCCTGCTTTGGATTTGACTTTGTCTTCGTCTTTGTTTATTTGTCTTTTTTTCATTTTCTTTCTTTCTGTCTGTCTGTTTGTTCGTCTCTCTCACACACTCCTTTTCCTCTGCGTCGATATTTTTTTTTTTTTTTTTTTTTTTTATTTGCGTCTGTGTATAAAATATCTGTCTCATTCACTATCTATCTATCTCTCCCTCCTCGCCAGGTTCCCTTCTTTCCCTCCCTCTCCCTCTCTCCTTCCCTCCTTTTTCCTCTCTCCTTCCCTCCTTCCTTTCCCCATCCTCATTCTTATTTTCCTGTGATTATCATTTAACCCTCTTTTCCATCCCGTTTCGCCCTCCGCTCTATCTGCAGCTTTCACGGTTAAGTGTTGCAGCATTTAACTAACCCATCTGTCTTAGGTTGCAATTCATCGCGCAGTGCATGAGCGTTGGCTGTCCTCTTGATCAGTGCATGCAATCATTTGGTGTCCTTGCATATTAAGGCGTGTATAGAATTCGTCTCTCTCTCTCTCTTCCTCTCTCCTCTCTCTTTATTTTGTCTTTCTATCTTTCTCTCTCTCTGTTTCTTGGTTTCTTTCTCTTTTTTTCTCTTTTTATTTCTTTCTCGTTCTTTTTTCTCTCTCCTCTCTCCTTTCTCCCTATCTCTCTCTCTCTATCTTTCTCTCTCTCTCTCTCTCTCTCTCTCTCTCTCTCTCTCTTCTCCTCTCTCTCTCACATCGAACACAAACAGAACTTTCCTAAATACATAGAAGACCCTTCATGACATGATATAAATCTACGAATAAAGATAGATTTTTTTCCCATTGAAATGTGGGTGACCTCGCTACATATAGGGCACTTCTATCATCACACATTACAACAAAGAAAGTCGTATGTTGTAACAGTGACATAGATTCGGGCGTTGTCTGGGAGTCAAGAATCTGTGTGTGTTTGTGCGTGCGTGTGTGTATGTGTGTTTGGATGTGTGCGTTTGAATGTGTGTGTTCTTCGTGAAATGAACATATGCCTGAACATATTTTCCGCAAAATGAACTTATTTAATGAGTGACATTTTCCGCTAGTTGAACAATTTGCTGAACACAGTTTCAGTATATCTGAAGAAAAAAAAAAATGATAAAGATAGTAATAGACAAATGCAAATAGACAAATATAAATAGATATATCATCACTAAGCAATACCAGACATTACACTAACGATGTCTTTGGCAATAATAACATCAACGACGCAATATCAAGATAATAATATGGTAATCAGAACAGTAATTATAGCAATGCCATAGCAAGGATTAGTAAGCTGGAATGATCATTATGATTAAATTCTTATCAGTGACAATCTGTGTGAGATTATAAATGCAAAAATGAAAAGAATGGGAGAAGGAAGAATAATGTTAATTATATTAATAATGAAAATGATGATGATGATAATAAACCCAATTAGTGAGGGTAATAAGAATCCCGGTGATGTAATATGATGAAAAAGTAGTGATAAAGGATAAAAAAGGGTTAAATAATAGTGGGGAAGATAATGATTATAATAACAAGGTTGATAATAATGATGATATTGACAACAGTCTGACAATAATCTTGACTGAAAAGGGTTTATTAAAGACGATAATTATAAAAAAAAAAAAACAAAGGACAGCAGTAGTAGTAGTGAAAACAGTAGTATTAGTATTTTAGAAAAACATTTAGAAGCAGCAATAGAAGTAGTAGTAGTTGTTGTTGTAGTAATAATAATAACAATAGTATTATTGGGAAGTAGTAGTATTATTAGTAGTAGTATTAGTAGTAATAATAATAAATAATAATAATAATAATAAATAACGATAATAACAAAATAACAATAATAATAAAATAACAACAACAATAACAATAGCAATAATAATAATAACAGAATTAATAATAAATATAATGAACTTACCGACAATCCCCAAAAATTTAAATGATAAAAAACACCCAGAAAAATGAAAAAATAACATCGTCCCCTTCTTCCCTGTCACAATAACCGCATTATCACAGAGCAACAAAACACAGCCTCCGTTTAGCCTCAGAGTACACGGTGAAGATAATTCCAACGTGGCGTCTGCCATTCTGGCTCTACAGTACAATGCATTTACATTATTCATACTCATCACATTATACAGATTTGCTAATTAGATTCAGTATTCTGGGCCGAGGCTGGGACACTCAGACCTGGGGAAATAAAAGCCTTAGGGGAAAGTATTTAAAAAAAATGTTGTTTCCAGGGGTGTTTTTCCTCCTATTGCGCCGGGGGGTGATTAAGCTAGGGTAGTTATTTTCACCGTTGAGTGTCCGTTTGTGTTTGGGTTTTTCCCTTCTTCCCCTCCTCTTCTCTTTCTCCCCCATCTATCTTTTTTCCCCTCTCTCTCTCTTCATCACCACCCTAAAGGCCACAGTCATAAACCATTATCCCCCCCAAAAACTCACCATTTAAAATTTACCCCCCAACAATCATCATGTTTTTTTCCCCGCCCACCTTATCACCCCACAATCCCCCACCTCCACCATAATCACCCACCGCAATCCTATAATCACCACCACCACCATAATCACCACCACCACCATAATCACCACCACAATCACCACCACCACCATAATCACCACCACCACCACCATAATCACCACCACCACCATAATCACCACCACAATCACCACAGCCATCGCTCCACAACCCCCCCTTTACCTTCTTTTAAATTTAAACCCCAGTTGTTTAACCAACAGGTGGGGAAAAACCCTGATTTTTTCCCTTTTCTCTTTTTTGCCTCTTTTTTCCCCTTTTTTCTCTCTTTTTTTCCCTTCGTTCATTCGTTTCTGGGTTTTTCCGGGTGGGTTTCGCTCACTTCGTTTAAAAATGGGGTCAACGGGGGGGAGGGGGGGGTTAGGGGGAGTAGGGGGAGGGAGATGGGGCACGCAGGGGGGGAGGGAGAGGAGGGGGATAGGGTACACGCATGGGGGGGGTTGAGGGGGATAGGGTACGCGCATGGGGGAGGGGAGGAGGGGGATAGGGTACGCGCATGGGGGTAGGAGGTGACAGGGGAGGGTGACGGGGCACGCGTGGAGAGGGGGGGGGGGATAAGGATGAGGGGGAGGGTGACGGGCCACGCGTGGAGGGGGGGGAGGGAGGGTAAGGAAGGAGAAGGGGGAGGGTGATAGGGGTTGGTGGAAGGGGGGGGAAGGGAGGGGAGGAGGGGGGCAAAAAAAGGTCCGCAAAAAAAACAAGTTTTCCGTTACGCCAAAGGTTGGGTTGGGTAGGATGAATCACTCACTCTTGACTCAGTTTTGACTAAACGTTTGCTTCTTTTCACTTTTTAAATCAGGGAAAAGGGGCAAGGCCCTTGTGAGATCCCCAACGAGGAATTTCTTCCTTTTATCTTTGATGTTTTTTTTTTATCTTTCTCTCTTTCAATTCTCTCTCTCTCTCTCTTCTCTCTTCCCTCTTCCCCGCTCCCCCTCACACGCTCTCCCTCTCTTTCTTTCTTTCTCTCTCTCTCTCTCTCTCTCTTTCGTTCTTTCCCTTTCTCTCTTCCCCTCTCCCCCTCCCCCACTCTCCCTCTCTTTCTTTCTTTCATTCTTTCTCTCTCTCTCTCTCTCTCTCTCTCCAGCTGTCTCCCCTGTGTGAGTGTGGGAGAGAGGAGAAGTTGGGGGGGAGGGGGAGGTTGGGGAGGAATTAAGGAGACAGAGGGGAATACGGGAGGGTAGGGGAATGGGGATTAGGGAAGGGGGGACTGGGATTGGGGAGGGGTTAGTGAGGGTTGTGGTATGAGGAGGGGTTAGGGAGGGATATTGGGGAAAAGCTGGGGAGGGATATTGGGGAAGGGTTGGGGAGGGATATTGGGGAAGGGTTGGGGAGGGATATTGGGGAAGGGTTGGGGAAAGGGTGATAAAAAAAGCAAGGACTTGAAAGGGAGTCCAATGAGGGAGTTGGGGAAAGGGAAACGAAAAGAGAAATATTCGGGAAAGGGAAACGAAAAGAGAAATATTGGGAAGGAGGTGAGATTTTAAGAAGGTTGTATGATGGGGTGAATGAGGGTGGGGATGATTGGGGGCGAAAAAAAAGGTGTGGATGAAAGGGGGTGGGGGTTAATGTGAGGGGTAGAAGTGAAAAGAGGGACGGAGGTTGGGGGTAGAGGGGGGGGGTTACAGATGGAAGGGGTGTTGAGATGAAATAAAAAAAATGAAATTGAGAGGGTAAGTGGGGTGGGGGCTGGGGTAGAAGGTGGGGATTGAGAGGGACGGAGAGGAGGGGGAGGGGAGGTTGAGAGGGACGGAGAGGAGGGGGAGGGGGGTTAGAGGGACGGAGAGGAGGGGGGGGGGGGTTGAGAGGGGACGGTGAGGAGGGGGAGGAGGAGTGAGAGGGAACGGAGAGGAGGGGGCGGGGGGTGAGAGGGACGGAGAGGAGGGGGAGGGGGTGAAAGGGACGGAGAGGAGGGGGAGGGGGTTGAGAGGGACGGAGAGGAGGGGGAGGGGGGTTGAGAGGGACGGAGAGGAGGGGAAGGGGGTGAGAGGGACGGAGAGGAGGGGGAGGGGGGTTGAGAGGGACGGAGAGGAGGGGGAGAGGGGTTGAGGTGGAGGGTGTGTGTGCGGGGGGGGGGTAGGAATCTGTGGAGGTGGAGAGAGGGAATTCCTGCTGCTGTGGGCTATCGAGCTCCTTTACGAGAGAAAGAGAGTGTTGTGGATAGACGGAAAGGATAGATAAAAAAGGGAAGAGAGAGAATCAAGGAAAAGAAAGAGGAAGAAAAGAAAGAAGAAAAGAATAAATGAGGAGGAAGAGGAAGAAGTTGAGGAAGACAACGACGAAGAAGAAAAAGAAGAAGAAGAGGAAGAAGTGGAACAAATTGATACTAATAACAAGAATAAGAAGGAAGAAGCAGAAAAAAGAAGATGAAAAGGAATAACAGAAGAAGAAAAAAGGGAGAACAAGGAAAATAAAATGAAAGTGTGAAAGTGAAAACAAGAATAAAAAAGGGGAAAAATAGGAAAAGGAAAAGAAGGAAAAGAAAAGACATCAAAGACAGAAATAACATGAAAGAGAGAGAGAAAAAAAAATGGAAAAGGAAAAGAAAAAGAAAAGAAGACAAAGACAAAACCAACATAGAGAGAGAAAAAAAAATAAACGAAAAAAGAAAAGAAACAGAAGAAAGAGAAATACAAAACCAACATGAAAGAGAGAGAGAGAGAGAGGGAGAGAGAGAGAGAAGAGAGAGAGAGAAGAGAGAGAGAGAGAGAGAGAGAGAGAGAGAGAGAGAGAAGAGAGAGAGAGAGAGGAGAGAGAGAGAGAGAGAGAGAGAGAGAGAGAGAGAGAGAGAGAGAGAGAGAGAGAGAGAGAGAGAGAG
>NC_051420.1:9265124-9267624 GCF_015228065.2 Penaeus monodon
AAACAAACAAACACAAACAAATAACAAACAAACAAACACCATTTCTAACGTTCATAAAAAAACAACCCTCCCCCCCACCAAAAGAAAAAAAAACATAACAACCCAACAACCTCGTTTCCGCATAACCCAACGATCCCGAAACGAAACTGAAAAAGAAAGAAAGAAAAAAAGAAGAGGAAGATGAAAAAAGAAAAAAAGGAAAGATGAAAGAAAAGAAAAAAAGAAAAAGAAAAAAGAAGAAGAAAAAGAAAAGAAGAAGAAGAAGAAGAAACAGATCAAGGGACAAACGTTTCCATTTAAAAGGAAACATTTGAAACGTTTTAGAGAACTCATTAGTGAAAGACAAGCAGCGGAGGGAATGCGGGACCAGAGACCAGAGACCAGAGACCGGGGACCAGAGGGCTCTTCACGGCCGTAATGAAGGCCTGGGGGGAGGGGGGGAGGGGAGGGAGAGGGAGAGAGGGGAAGAGGCGGAGAGGGGAGGGGAGTATATATATATGTATATATATACATATATATATATAAATATAATTATATAAATATATATATAAAAAGAGAGAGAAGAGAGAGAGAAGAGGGGGAAAAGGGGGAAAAAGGGGAAAAGAGAGGAGAGAGAGAGAGAAAAGAGAGAGAGAGAAGAGAGAGGAGAGAGAAGAGAGAGAGAGAAGAAGAGAGAGAGAAAAGAAAAAAGGGGAAAGAGAGAGAAGAGAGAGAAAAAAGAAAAAAAGGGGAAAGAAAAGGAAAAAAAAATGAAAAAAGAAAAAAAAAAAAAAAAAAAAAAAGAAAGAAAAAAAAACAAAAAAAACCAACAAAAAAAAAAAAATAACTGAAATTTTTTGAAAATGCACCTAAAAAAAAAAAAAAAAATCTCAAAACCCAAACCGCATTTCTTTCTTAAAAAAAAAAAAAAATTTACCAAAAGGTCTTTTTTAACCAGTAAATTTTAAAGGCAAAAAAAAATAGAAAAAAAATAAAGGGGTATGAAGAAGATGATAAAAGAAAGAGAAAAGAATAGATAGATAGATAAGAAAATAGATAGATAGTAGATAGATAGAGATAGATAAGATAATAGATAATAGAAGATAGTATAGATTATAGATCTTAGAAAATAGATAAAAAAAATAGATAATAGATATAGATAGATAATAGAAGGGGGAAGAGAGAAAGAAAAGAAGAAGAAGAGAAAAAGAGAATAGATAGGAGAAAAAAAAAAAGAAAAGAAAAGAGAGGGGGGAGGGGGAGGGAGGGGGAGAAGAAGGAGGGGAAGAGAAGAGAGAGAAAGAGAGAGGGGAAAAATAAAGAGAAAAAGGGGGGGGAGGGAGGAGGGAGGGAGAGAGAGGAGGGGAGAGGGGAGAGAGAGAGAGAGGAGAGAGAAAGAGGAGGAAAGAGAAAGAGGGGGAGAGAGAGAAAAGAGGAGAAGAGAAAGAAAGGAAAAGGAAGGGGAGAGAGAAGAGAAGAGAGAAAAAGAAGGGAAGAGGAAGGGAAGAAAAAGAAAAAGAGGAAGAGAAAAGAGAGAGAGAGGAGAGAGAGAGAGAGAAAAAGGGGAAGAGAAGAGAAGAAAAGAGAATAAAAGGGGAAGAGAAGAGAAGAGAAGGAAGAGGGGGGGAAAAGAAGAAAGAGAAGAGAAGAGAGAGAGAGGAGAGAGAGAGAGAGAGAGAGAGGGGAGAGGAGAGAGAGAGAGGAGAGAGGAGAGAGAAGACTGAGAGAAAAGAGGGAGAAGGAGAGAAAAAAAAAGAGGATGAAAGAGAGAGAGGGGAAAAGATACAAAAAAAAGTAGATAGAAAGACAGACAGACGGACAGACAGACAGACAGAGACAGTGATTGAATGAAAAAGAGAGAGAAAAAGAGAGAGAAAAAGCGAGAAACAAAAAAACAAACAATTCAAATGCAATGACCTGCAATCTTATCAATCAATCCTACGTCATTGACCTGCAATAACGACCCTCTCACCCCCATCGTAAACAAACAAAAACAAACAAAATGCAAAGATAAAACTGTTCTCTCTCCCTCATTTCGAAAATGGAAGACACTAATTGAAACACGAAACCACACCCTCCCCCCTCCCCCCCCCAAAAAAAAAAACCCCCCCCCCCCCCTTTAAAATATTCTTTAAAAAATTAAAAATAAAAAAATACCGAATATTTTTTTACAAACCCTTTTTTTAGAAATGATTTGCAATGAAATAAAAACCCCGCAAGGAAAGGGGGGGGGGGGGGGGGAAAAACGATTCGTTGGCAAAGAACCCCAGATGTTAGTTGTAAAATGCAGGATGTGAGTATATATATATATATGTGAAGGTATGTTAGTTATTTTTAAATTTTTAGTCATTTAATTTTTTGGGTGAGAGGGTGAGAGGGAGAGGGAGAGGGAGGAGAGGGAGGAGATGGAGGAGGGGGAGAGGGGAGAGAGAGGGAGAGGGTGGGAAGGGAGAGGAGAGGGGGAGGGAAATTGAGAGGGAGGAGGAGAGAGGGAGAGGGAAGGTAAGAGAGGGCAAGAAGG
>NC_051420.1:9272624-9277624 GCF_015228065.2 Penaeus monodon
TACCCAAAGGGACTCTCCAAGGAATCACTCATCTATTCCCCAAGGGAATCATCATCTTATCACCAAGGAATCACTATCTTACTCATCCAAGGAATTACTCACCCTTACTCATCCAAGGACTCATCCAAAGGGAATCACTCATCTCTCACCAAGGAAACTCATTTTATCACCAAAGGGGAATCACCATTTTTACTATCCAAAGGAACATCTTTTACTCACCCAAGGAACACTCATCTTCATCCAAAGGGGAAACCCCTCATCTTAATATAAGGAACCTCATTACTCACCAAGGGAATCACTCATCTTATCACCAAGGAAAACTATCTTACTCTAAAGGGGAACACCATCCTTACTCAAAAGGAACCTCATCTTACCATAAAGGGAATCATCATTTTATATCCAAGGAATCACTCATCCTTACTCATCCAAGGAATCACTCATCTTACTCATCCAAGGAATACTCATCTTACTCATCCAAGGAATCACTCATCTACTCACCAAAGGGAACATCATCACTCCCCAAAGGAATCCTCATCTTACTCATCCAAGGAATTACTCATCCTTACTCATCCAAGGAACCCATCCAAGGAATCACTCATCTACCACCCAAGGAACATATTTACTCATCCAAGGAATCACTATACTACCAAGGAACACCATCCTACTATCCAAGGAATAAATCATTTTACTCATCCAAGGAATTACCCCCCTTACTCACCAAAGGACTATCCAAGGAATCATATTTACTCAAAAGGAAACACCCATCTTACTCCCCAAAGGAACACTCCTTACTCACCCAAGGGAACACTCTTTTACTATCCAAGGAACACTCATTTACTCACCCAAAGGGAATCACTATCTTATCATCCAAGGAATCACTCATCTTACTCATCCAAGGAATCACTATCTTCCACCAAAGGAATCATATCTATATCCAAAGGGAAATTTACTCAACCTTATCACCCAAGAAACATATCTTATCATCAAGGGAATTATATCCCTTACTCATCCAAGGATCACCCAAGGAAGCACTCATTTATCACCAAAGGGAATCACTCATCTTCCACCCCAGGAATACTCATCTTACTCACCCAAGGAATCACTATCCTTACTCACCCAAAGGAATACTCACCCTTATACCCAAAGGAATCATACCCTTTACCACCCAAAGGGAATCACTCATTTTACTCACCAAGGAAAAATCATCTTACTCACAAGGAATCATCATTTTATATCAAGGAATTATCACCCTTACCACCCAAAGGAATCATATCTTACTACCCAAGGAATCACCATTTACCATCCAAGGAATCACTATCTTACCACCCAAGGGAATCACTCATCTACTACCCAAGGAATCACCATCCTTATCACCCAAGGGAAATCATCATCTTATCATCCAAGGAATCACCATCTACTACCAAGGAATATCATTTTTCTACCCAAAGGGAAATTTAACATCACCCAAGGACCCAATCATTTATATCAAGGGAACATTATCTATCACCAAGGAATCACTCATCTTACTCATCCAAGGAATCACTCATCCTTACTCATCCAAGGAATTACTCTCAAGGAATCACTCATCCTTACTCATCCAAGGAATTACTCATCCTTACTCATCCAGCTACGTGATCCGTCTCCTCCTTGCGACGTACCTGGGGAAGAGAGAGAAAATGATAAAACATTGACAAAGGAGAAATCAGATTGAGAAAAGGAAAATAAACACGTCCATATAATGTCAAATTGAGAATGAAATAGACAATTGGCGAGGAAACGAAAATAGATTTTTGAAATAGATGGAGGAAGTAGATAGATAGTTTATAAGGAAATTGAGTCAGGAAACAGAAGCGAAGTTAGGTAATTAATAAAGTCAAAATTATTAACGATTAAAATTGACGAAAAAAAAACGAAGGAAAACAAACTAAAAACAAAAAAACAGTTAAGGAAGATATGATGATTAACGAAGATAATTAAGGAAAACAACATAATTAACCAAGATAAATGAGGAGAAAAAGCAATCAAAATGATGAAGGAAAAAGATAATAAAAATAAAATAATAATAAAAATAATAAAATAATAATAAAAATAATAATAACAATAATAAAAATAAAAAATATAAAATAATAATAAATAATAATAATAATAATAATAATAATAAAAACAAAATAATAAAAATAATAATAATAATAATAGTAATAATAATAATAATAATAATAATAATAATAAAAATATTGAGGAAAAAAAACAGTAATCCAAAATAATTTACGAAT
This sequence comes from Penaeus monodon, assembly GCF_015228065.2. Taxonomy (NCBI): domain Eukaryota; kingdom Metazoa; phylum Arthropoda; class Malacostraca; order Decapoda; family Penaeidae; genus Penaeus; species Penaeus monodon. Next base: position 9,274,898 of record NC_051420.1, read on the forward strand.
ATGAGATAATAAAAAAGATAATTGAGGAAAAAATAGCCAAATAAATCAGGAAAATAAACTAATAAAAATATAATTAAGAAGAAAAGAAAATAAATAATTCAAGAAAATAAAATGATAAAAAATATTTGAAAAAAGAGACAATTAACCAAAACAGTTAAGGAAAATAAGAAAAAAAAAGATGACTTCTCTTCGGCCTTTAAAACCGATGTCAGATTTCCCTCCACACCTCCAACACACCTCATGGCTGACATTCCTGACACTACTGACATTCCTGACACAGCTGACTGATATTCATGACACTACTAGGCATTCCTGATACAGCTGACTGACACTCCTGACACAGCTGACATTCCAGACACAGCTGAGTGACATTCCTGACGCAGCTGACACAGGAGATTCGAAAGCATTAGTTTGAAAGTGTCAGGAGAGAGAGGGAGAGAGAGAGAGAGAGAGAGGGGGGAGAGAGAAGAGAGGAAGGGGAGAGAGAGAGAAGAGAGAGAGGGGGAGAGAGAGGAGAGAGGAGAGAGAGACCCCCTTGCAAATAAAACCGTTCGTGAATTTCGCTACATTTTTGACAGTGACTTGTTTTCCCGGTTATTGGGGTGTCAATGGTCTTGTTCTTGTTTTTGGGTGTCATTTTTTTTTATGTGGTCTTATCCTTGGGGTTTTTTTTGTTGGGTCTGTGGTCTTTTCCTTTGGGGGTCATTTGTTGGGGTTTTGTGGTTACCTTGAGTGTCATTTTTTGGGTCATGTGTCTTATCCTTGGGTGTCATTTGTTGGTGTCATGTGGTCTATCTTGGGGTCATTTTTTGGTGTCAGTGGTTTATCCTTGGGTGTATTGTTGGGGTCAGTGGTTTATTTTGGGTGTAATTTGTTGGTATGTGGTCTTTTCTTTTGGGTGTAATGTTTGGGGTCATTGGGCTTATCCTTTGGGGGCATTTTTTTGGTGTCATGGGTCTTATCCTTGGGGGTCATTGTTGGTGTATGTGCTTATCCTTGGGGTTTTATTTGTTTGGGTCAGGGTTTTACCTTTGGGGGTTATTTTTTTGGTTTTATGTGTCTTATCCTTGGGTGCATTTGTTGGTTAGTGGTCTTATTTGGGTGCATTTTTTGGTGTCTTGGTCTTACCCTTTGGGGGTATTTGTTGGGGTCATGTGGTCTTATCCCTTTGGGGGCATTGTTGGGTTTAGTGATTTATTTGGGTGATTTTTTTGGGGTCATGTGGTCTTTTCCTGGGTGCATTTGTTGGTGTATGTGGGTTTTTCTTGGGTTCATTTTTTGGGCATGTGGTTTATCCCTTTGGGGTCATTGTTGGTGTCATCTTACCTGGGTGTCATTTGTGGTGTCAGGGTCTTTTCCTTTGGGTGTCATTTGTGGGGTATGGGTCTTATTGGGTGTATTTGTTTGGGTCATGGGTCTTATCCTTGGGTTCATTTGTTGGGTCTGTGATTTCCTTGGGTGATTTGTTGGTGTCAGTGGGCTTTTCCTTGGTTATTTTTTGGGTCAGGATTTATCCTTGGGGGGATTTTTTGGTGCATGTGTTTTATCCCTTTGGGGGTCATTTGTTTGGTGTCATGTGGTCTTATCCTTGGGTGTCATGGGTAATAACGTTCATTGAATTTGTTCTCCGTGTTGGGTCAGCGGTCTTTCTTGGGGTATTTTTTGGGGCGGTGAAATAACGTTCTTTATTTTTTCTTCGTGTTGTGCATGTGAATAAAGTTCCGGTGCATTTCAATAAGTTCTTTCGTTTTATTCGTGTTATAGTTTTTCTTCGCGTTGGGGTTTGTGGGGGGACCTGTTTTGACTTTGTTTTTTCGCAAGTTTTATTACGCTGTTTTCGGAAAAAAAATAAATATATGCTTTTTTTTTTTTTTTTTTTTTTTTCTTATCTTTCACGTTTGGGGTCATGTAACAAACATGGCTTAATTTGTTCTTCATATTTGTCTCATTTGCAACTGACCTGTTCTTCAGTTCTTCCCGCTGGAAATAGTGAAAGTAAATATTATTGTTTTTTTATACCTTGGTCTCATACGCGGTGGATAATGTTCTCCGATAATGTTCTTCCCGCTGTCTGTGTGTCTGTGAATTCAGAACCTCACAGATTCTCTCAGAACCTCACAGATTCTCTCAGAACCTCACAGATTCGCAGAACCTCACGGATTATCAGAACCTTACACACCCTCAGGATGTTACAGATTCTCAGAACTTCACAGATTCTCTCAGAACCTCACAGATTTTCAGAACCCCACAGATTCTCTCGGAACCTCACGGATTTTCAGAACCTCACAGATTCTCTCAGAACCTCACAGACTCTCAGAACCTCACAGAGTCTCAGAACCTCACAGACTCTCAGAACCTCACAGATTCTCTCAGAACCTCCCCCCGGGGTTATCAGAACCCAAGACTTAGAACCCACAGTTTTCTCAGAAACCCACGGATTTTCGAACCTCACAGACCCGAAACCTCCAGATTCTCTCAGAACCTCACAGATTCTCTCGGAACCTCACGGATTATCAGAACCTCACAGACTCTCAGAACCTCACAGACTCTCAGAACCTCACAGATTCTCTCAGAACCTCACAGATTTTTTTTTCGAACCTCACGGATTCTCTCAGAACCTCACAGATTCTCTCAGAACCTCACAGAATCTCAGAACCTCACAGACTCTCAGAACCTCATAGATTCTCTCAGAACCTCACAGACTCTCAGAACCTCACAGACTCTCAG
>NC_051420.1:9286777-9291777 GCF_015228065.2 Penaeus monodon
AAATCTTTTTTTTTTCCCCCCAAAAAAGGAAAGGGGTTTCTTTTTTTCCCCCAACAGGAAAATATCAACTTTTCAATGACCTTTTTTTCCCCCTGTTTCTCCTGTTCTCCTTTTCCTCTTGTCTACATCTCTTGCGGTGCCTTCATCTTCTCCCTTTTCCTTCAATCCCCCTTTTTGTCTCTTCTCTCTCTATCTCTCCTTCTCTTCTTCTTCTCTTTTCTTTCTGCCCCCCCTCCCCCTTTCTTCTAATTCTTCTTCCCCTCTTTTCTCCCCCCTCTCTCTTTTCTCTCTTTCCTCTCTCTCTCTATCTCTCTCTCTCCTCTCTCTTCTCTTCTTTTCCTTTCTTTCTCCTCTCTCTCTTTTTCTCTCTTCTATTATCTTCTATCTTTTCCCCTTTCCCCCCCCTCTCTCTCTTTCTCTCCCCCCTCTCTCCTTCTATTTTTCCTTGTTTTCCCTCTTTATTTTTCTCCTCTCCGTCTCTCTCTCCGTCTCTTCTCTCTTCATTTTAATCTCTTTCTTCTCTCCTCTTCCCCCCTCTCTTCTGCTCCCCCCCCCTGCTCTCTTCTCTCTCTCTTTCTCTCTCTCTCTCTCTCTCTCTCTCTCTCTGGCAAAGCCTGCAATGAACATGGCAACAAATGGCAGACTGTGTCATGGAGATTCTTCGGGTGGCAAGGGGGGGGGGGTCGAAGGAGAAGGAGGGGCGGGAGGGGGTAAGAGTCGTTGGGGGAAGAGGGGGGGTTTTAAGGGGGGGGAAGGGGTTAGTAATTTGGGGGGGAAGGGGTTTGATTTGGGCTTTAAAGGGGGGTGTGGCCGGAATTGTTGGTTGGCATCTGTCCAATATTCTCTCTCTCTCTCTCTCTCTCTCTCCCCTCTCTCTCTCCCCGCCTTCCTTATCCTGCTGTCTCTTTCCCCCCTTCCTGTACCTCCCTTTCCCCTGTCTCTTACCCTCCCCTTTCCCTCTTTTTCCCATCTCCTTCCCCTCCCTCTCCACTCCTACACCTCTTTCCCCTTCCCTTGTCTATGCCTTTGCCTTCCCCGTGTTTCCTTTTTCCCTCCCCCCCCACCCCCTCTTTTCCCCTCCCCACCACCCTCTCTTTTCCCCTCCCCTCCCCTCCCCCCACCACCCCCTCTTTCCCCCTCCCCACCACCCTCTCTTTTCCCCTCCCCTCCCCTCCCCCCACCACCCCCTCTTTCTCTCTCCCCTCCCTCCTCCCCTGCAATGCCGCGCCGGGCACCACGTGCGTCTGTCGGGAGAGGAGTCCGAGACGCTCCGTAGGGATTGAAGTCCGAAACGCTCTCACTCCTTCGGGAATCTTCCCTTCAGTGAGGTGCATTCTGTGGCGGTCCTCGTGGCACACTTTCCTCCTGGGTTCGTGTGGAAGGGAGGGACAGGTACGTACGGACACGGAGGGCATGGGGACGTACATACGAACGTGTCGGAGGTATATCATTTGATTTGTGTCTGTCTATTTGTCTGTCTGTCTCTGTATGTCTATTCATCTATCTATGTAAATATGTATATCTACGTCTTTTTCACATACGAGAATATATATACAGAGCCAAGCAGACAACAAAGACACACACAAGCTCATGTATACAAAGCCAGACACACACAACCAGGTCCACATGCGGATGCGGACACAAACACTCACGTAGACCCACACGCACATGCACAAACACACGCACATCCACACACACACACACACACACACACACACACCTAACACCCCCCCCCCCCCACACACACACACCACCACCAACTGACAACCTAACCCTCCACCACGCCTCAACGTTATATTTACCTACGAGATATGTGCATGACCCTGGCCACACACCAATGTATAACGGGCAGACGACACAGTACAGGCACTGCCCCCCCCCCGCACACACACACATACGCGCCTGTTGGCAGACGTCTTCTCAGCGTGGGTAATGGGGTTCTTGGCGTCGAAAGAATGCGTATAGAAAAGAAGGGTTTAATGCTATGGAAAGAATGCTAATTTCATATCCAGAGAGGTTAATCATGCCTGATAGAATCTTCATTATATATTCCAAAGGGAGGCGTTATAATTCTCTGGGAAGGTAATCGATTTATTATTATTATTATTATTATTATTATTATTATTATTATTATTATTATTATTATTATTATTAATATTATTATTATCCTTATTGTTTATTATTTTTTAATGCTTCTTCGCAGGGTATAATGTGGGTATAATATATCGTTCAGAAACCAGGATAAACGATAGGTAGAGAATTCAAGGCATTTATATTCCGGTTTAAGATCATAAGAATCGAAAAGCTTAGACTAAGCAGAAGTTAATAAATACATATCTTTGTGTAATGCGATGTAATCAGATGCCGTTTAAGCTTAAACACACTGTAGCTAAACCTGAAATAGACTAGAACTAGATTGAAACAGAACCAAAATTAAACCAAGCATAAACTCAAACTAAACTGAAACTAAATGATTTCTTTCCATCAAAAACGCATGACGAAATACTCATACTGTTTCTGCTACTATTACCGCTACCACAACTGCTACTGCTACTACTACTACTGCTACTGCTGCTACCACCTCTACTTCTACTACTACAGCTTTTACTCAGCTCAACTACTAATGCTACTATTTCTACTGCTGCTACTACTACTACTACCACCACTGCTACTACTATTACTACTACTACTGCCACTACTACCTACTACTACTGCCACTACTACTACTGCTACTACTACTACTACTGTTACTACTACTGCTACTACTACTACTGCTACTACTACTACCACTGTTACTACTACTACTACTACTGCTACTATTACTACTGTTACTACTACTGCCACTACTACTACTGCTGCTACTACTGCAACTACTAGAACTACTACTACCACTATCTTCCCTTGTCAAATCTGTCCCTGAAGCTAATAGATTTACCAATTATTGCTTTCAGATTAACTGGAAATACCTTGTCTCCGAGGAGGGGTGAAGGCGGGGGGGGGGGGAGGGGGGATAGAGGGATAGAAAGAGAGTAGAAGAGAGGAGAGAGAAGAGGAGTAAAGGGTGAGATAGAAAGAAGGAGAAGGAGGGGAAAGGAAAGGGAGAGGAAGGAGAGAGAGAGAGAGGAGAGGAGATAGAGAAGAAGAGAGAGAGAGGAGAGAGAGAGAGAGAGATGAGAGAGAGAGAGAGAGAGAGAGAGAGAGAGAGAGAGAGAGAGAGAGAGAGAGAGAGAGAGAGAGAGAGAGAGAGAGAGAGATTAGGAAACCGAGAGGAAAGAAAGATCTCTCTCTCTTTCTTTCCTCTCAACAACAACAACAACAACAACAACAACACAAACACGAAAGACAGAAGGAGAGGGAAGAAGAGAAAGAGAGAAAGAAGAAAGGGGAAAAGCAAATAACGACGGAAAGGAGCTTTAGAGGATCAAAGTACACGCCCTCGTCCAGTCGCTCTTGAAGCCTGCTGAAGAGGAGACACACACTCTCTCTCTCTCTCTCTTTCCTCTCTGTCGTCGGATAATAACCCTCTCTCTCTCTCTCTCTCTCTCTCTCTCTCTCTCTCTCTCTCTCTCTCTCTCCCTCTTCACCCTGTCTCAAGAATGGGACTCGTGTGATCAGGTGAGTTCTAGAAAAGGTTTATGACATTTTTCTTATTTTTTTTCCTTTTGTTTCTGTTTCTTTGATATGAGATGCCGACTAAAAGGAACTCGAAACCACTTCCTCTATGATCAAGTGAGTTTTAGAGGGGGTTTATGAATCTCTTTCTTTCACTTTTATGTATAAAACGGGCAATAAAAGGGTTCGAAACGGTTTCCTCTGTGACCAAGCGTGTTCTAGAAATGGTTTATGAATATCTTCACGTATTTTTAAAGTGTGATGCGTTTACTAAAGGGAATTCGAAACTGCCTTGTCTGTACTAAGATGAGTTCTACTAACGGTTTATGAATTTCTTTCGTTACTTATTTTAATAAGGAAAAAACAAAGTTCCTTTGTAATAGGTGAGTTCTGGAAATGGTTTATGAATCTCTTTATTTATTAAAAAAAAGAAGAAGCTTCCAATAAAGAGACTTTAAACCTACATCGTCTGTATGGTTTGTGTTTCTTTTTTTCTCTCTCTCTCTCTTTTTTATTTATTTATTTTTTTTTAAATATATGAATGTATTCACTTATTTATTTATCTATTTTTTAGTATGTGACGCCGAATAAAGATCAGGTGAAGTCAAGAATTTATTTATGAATTTTGAATATGACAAATATGACACCCAAAACCGCATTCATCTCTTTGATAAAACTCGGTTAAAACATATACAAAAAATAATAATAACTTTGTAACGTTCCGAGAGAGCGAAATCAAACCAAAACAAAACAGAATTTTCATTAGATAGAAAGAGAAAAATGAATAAAATGAATAATTTTGTTTCACTAATTCATATTATTATTATTATTATTATTATTATTATTATTATTATTATTATTATTATTATTATTATTATTATTATTATTATTATTATTACTATTATTATTATTAATAATGATATAATTATCATTATTATTATTATCACTATTATTATTATTTTTTCTGTTTAACGTTATTTTGTTTGTTGTTGATGACGTTGGTGTTGTTGATGGTGTTAATAATGTTGCTGTCCAGATGATAATATTATTGATTTTGTTGCTATTGTTGAGTCTGGACTTGTTGTCTTTCTTGCTCCTGCTATTGTTTTTGTTGTTTTTGTGTTGATATTGTTGTTAGTATTGTTGTTGTTGGACTTGACGTCTTTCTTGCTTTTGCTATTGTTGTTGTTGATTTTGTTGTTGATTTTGTTGTTGTCGTTTTGTTGTTGATTTTGTTGCTGTTGTTTTCATTGTTGTTGGTATTGTTATTGTTGTTGTTGTTTTTGCTGCTGTTGTTTTTATTGTGTTGTAATGTTATCGTTACTGATGAAGTTTATCTTTATCAATGTTCTTGTTGTTCTTGTTACCAGTCCTGTTGTCTTTGACGC
>NC_051420.1:9331777-9334277 GCF_015228065.2 Penaeus monodon
CTACCTAGGTCTCTAATGCACCCCACCCCACTCTTTAACCTTCAGATTATCTTCTCGCTCTTCTTCTCTCATTTCTCTGCCCTCTCCTTGCCTCTCTTCTTTTCCCTTCCTCACTTTTTGCTTCCTCCCTCTTCGCCTCTCACCCTCTCTCATTTTCCCCTTCTCTCTCATCCCCTTCTTTCCCCTCCCATTCCTTCCCTTCCTCCCCTTCCTCCGCTCTGTCCCTCTCTCTCCTCCCACCTCCCTTCTCCCCCTTTCTTCTCCCCTTCCTCAATTCCTTAATTTACTTCCCCTTCTCTCCTCTTTCCTTTCCTCTTCCTCCTCCCCCCTTCTTGCAGCACCTTAGCAAGAATCTTACTAAATTCTCCCCTTCTTCTTTTCCTTCTTCCTCTCCCTCTTCTTCCTTCCTCCCCCTTTCTTTCCCCTTTCCATTCTCTCTTATTCCTTTTCCCTTTCCCCTTTCCCCTTAGTAAAAATCTTAGAAAGTTTTTTCCCCTTCCTCACCTCACCTCTCCCCCTTTCCCTTTTTTTCCTCCTTTCGCCTTCTCCCTTTCCCCCTTCCCTTTCTTCTCCCTTCTCTCTATTCCCCCTTTTCCATCTCCCCTCCTCCCCCTTCTCCCCTCTTCCTCCTCCCTCATAGAATCATAGATCGTTGGGCGAGTGAAGTCCCCCCCCCCCTCTTTTTCCCCATTCCCTCACTCCTCCTTTCTTCCTCTCTTTTTCTCCTCCCTTTGCCACTTCCCCTTTCACAACTTTCCCCTTCCTCTTTTCTCCTCCCTTCCCTTCCCCTTTCTCCCTTCCCCCCTCCTCCTCCTATTATCCTTTCCCATTACCCCTCTCCTCTCCTTTCCCCTGTTCATTCCCCTCCCCCTCCCACCTTACCCCTCTCCTGCCCCCTCCCACCTTCCCCCTCTCCTTCTCCCATCCCCATCCCTCTCCCCTCCCGCTTCCCTCTTCGCCCTTCCCTCTTTCCCCTTCCCCCTTTTCTCTCACCTTCTTCGTCCCTCTTCCCCCATCCCTCTTCCTTCCCCTTCCCCATCTTCTCCCTCTCCTTCCCCCTTTTCTCGCACCCTCTTCCTCCTCCCCCCTTTTCTCGCACCCTCTTCCTCCTCCCCTTCCCCCATCTCCCTTTTCCCCCTCCCTCTTCCCCTCCCCTTTCCCCCTTCCCCCTCTCCTCCCCTTCTCCCATCCTCCTCCCCTTTCCCCCTTCCCCCCCCCTCCCCTTCCCAGCATCACCTTCGCAAGCATCTTCGAGCGTCTGGCGCGAGAGGAACCAACACAGCCAGCGACCTTGAGGAGCTAGCAAGCCTCCTGATCGTTAAGGGGCTACATTCTGTGTCTCGGCCTCCTCCTCCTCCTCCTCTTCTTCCTCTTTCTCTTCGTTTTTTTCCCCTTCTTTATCATCTGATTTGTTTTTTCCTGTGTTTTTTTTTCTCTCTGATTCGTTTCTTCGTCTGATTTGTTTGTTCTTATTCTTATTATTTTTTTCTTTTTTCTTCGTCTTCATCTTCATCTTGGTCTTCTTGTTTTTTTTTTCTTCTCTTTTCTTCTTCTACTACACCTCCTCTTTCTTTTCCACTTCCTTTGGTTCTTCCTCCTCCTCTTCCTCCTCCATTTCCTGCCCTCCCCCTCCCCTTCTCTCCCTCCTTTTCAACCCTTTCTCCTCCTCTTCCTCCCTCATTCTCTCTCTCTTTGTATCCCCTTTCCCCTCTTCAGCCCTTCTCTTTCTCTTTTTTCCCCTCTCCCTCTCTCTTTTTGTCCCTCCCCTCTGTCTCTCTCTCTTTGCCCCACTCCCACTTTCTATCCCTCTCTCCCTCCCTCTTTCTATACCCCATCCTCTCTCTTTTTCTCTCTCTCTATGTCCCTCTCTCACACTCTTTCTATCTCCCTCATTCTCTCTCTCTCTCTCTCTCTCTCTCTCTCTCTCTCTCTCTCTCTCTCTCTCTCTCTCTCTCTCTCTCTCTGTCTGTGTGTGTGTGTGTCCCCCCCCCTTTTTTCCCCCCATTCTCTCTCTCTCTCTCTCTCTCTTGCTCTTTCTATCCCCCGATCCTCTCTCTCTATCTCCCTCTCCAAAAACACAATCACATGAATCGGGAAAATTTAAAAGTGTAGTAGAGATACACAACAAATCTATATGAAAAAAGGTAATGAAAAAAGACGAACAGGCAACTGTCACTGGGGTAAACAATGAACTTTTATTATTTAAACAACAAGAGAAAACACAAAAAGGTAAATAAATAAATAAATATAAGATTATCATTATTATCATTATTATCATTATGATTAAGATAATCATTATCGTTATTACCATCGTTTTTATTGTTGTTTTGTTGTTGTTATTATTATCATTATTGTTTATTATTATCATTATTATTATTATTATTATTATTATTATTATTATTATTATTATTATTATTATTATTATTATTATTGTTATTATTATTGTTATTATTATTATCGCTAATAATAATATTATTATTATTTTTATCATTACCATTAT
>NC_051420.1:9356777-9361777 GCF_015228065.2 Penaeus monodon
GACTGCATCGTTCGTTTTATCACGAAATTGAACCTGGCAAGAACATTCAAAATCTACGGAAGAGACTCCCCTCGTTTCAATATCCGCACTTTGTAGCCTAAAATTGGAATGTAATACCATTATATGTTATAACCATGCATCAAATGTACCACAGCTTGCCCACGCCTGTGCAGTTAGCCAGGGTGGTAAATAAAGGACTAGAAGAAAAGTGTACATACATACATATATATATATATATATATATATATATATATATATATATATATATATATATATATATATATATTTCTTTTTATATTCAAATAGCTTGACTTTCATAGTTATGACAGTAAATGATAGTAAATGAAGTCGAGCCTTCAGTCATTTATTATATAAGCAAGTGAAGAGTGTAATTTAAAATAACATTTCATTTTTATTTTGCATACTTTGAGAGAAGTAAACTAACGCACCTTGCAATTGTTCCTTTCTTTTAACTAATGCAGTGTTTCATCATATAACGTTATAGCCTAATATTCAAACGTAATACTATTAGATAACGTTATGGCCAGGCATCAAATGTACTACAGTTTGTCCGCGCCTGTAGAGTTAGCCAGGGTGGTAAATAAAGGACTAAGCTAAGCTAAATACACTCAGAAACACGCAGAAATTTGCATGAAATCTTAAAACAAATAAACAAATAAACAAAAAATAATATATCTCCCCATTTAGAAGTCCTAAAGAAAAAGAGGGAGAAGAAGAAGAAGAAGAGAAAAGAAAAAGAAAAAGAAAAAGAAAAAGAAAAAGAAAAGAACAAGAAAAGAAAAAGAAGAAGAAAGAGAAGAAGAAGAAAAAGAGGTAAAAGAAGAAGAAAAAAGAATGTCTGAAAGTTCAGATGAATAAGAAAGTAGTGTTGAAGGTCGGTCATAATCAAGCATAAAACTTTTTTTTTATTATAGTTTTTGGAAATAGAAAAAAAATCTAGTTAAATCTAGTTACAGAATATTTACACAAAGAAAATGATTATGCTATTCATGAAATCGAAATATCTGCTATCTATTTAGATAGAAAATTAAATAAAACAAAACACACACATGTTAGTTGGAAAGTAAATGAAGTAGAAAAAGAATTTAAAAAAATATATTTATCTCCAACTTTACCATATAAAAGCACCGATATCGAAAATCCCACAAAATCTCAATGAAAACGTGAGAATAAAATTTTTGGAAGCGAATAAAACGGTTTAAAACCACAATTGGCGTTCAACAAGGAGGTTTTCCTCTCCGTTGCTATTTTTTTTTTTTTTTTTTTTTTTTTTTTTTTTAAAGGACGAGAAGAGCACAATTAATAAGTGAAATGTATAATAAGTATAAGGCCGCGGTGGCCGAATGGTTAGAGCGTCGGACTCAATCAAGACTGTCACGACGGCAAACGGGAGACGGGATTCGAGTCCCGAACCGCCGCGTTGTTCCCTTGGGCAGGAACTTCACTTGATTGCTACTAGCCAATGGTGCCAAGCCAAGCCATCAAGTGTCTGGTCCCAAGCCCAAAGATATAGAGAAAGATTACCTAAAAAAGGTACCAAGCACTCATTCCGTGGAAGGTACTGGGAGCAACCCTAGCTACACAACCAAGAGCATACAACATGAAAACTACAATTAGTATCATGGCTGTATCCACGGGCGCTCGACTACTTATAAAGAAAAATATATAACATAATTAAATTGAACCAATAAAAGATATAATATAAAATTATTGTAAACGATTCTCAAAGGGTTTTTAAGAGCTGTTGAAGCAGTAGAAAGTGATAAAGGGTTTTGAGAAAGGTTGAATAAAGAAGAAAAAAATGAAGGTTACTGATGATATCGATAAAAAAAAGACTTAAGAGAGATTGCAAAGAGATATTGCAAAATGCAAACTTGCAATATGTCATGGGAATCGGTTCTGACGAAGCAAAGACTGAGGCTAGAAGAACATAGAAAAAAACGGTGAAATTACTGTAATGGACACAAATTGTGCCACGTGAAAGCTCTCGTGTATCTTGATATACAAGGGAAAAATTTGTTATAACCAAAAAAATTTAAAAAAATAAAGTAAAAATTATACGTTGCTATTTGCACCAAGAAGTTCGGTAAATGTTTAACGATCTAAACCTTTGAAATGTCTGTGAAGTGAATAATTCGTTCTCGTGAATTTATTTCTTCTTAATGGACGTGAGTGAAGGACGCCTAACATGGAGACAGTGATGAAAACTGAAGTATTTAAGATGAATCAGCAAGTCTGTGGAAGGGCTGTTGGATGTCAACCTCTCATCTCTATCTCTCTCTTTTTTTGTTTGTTTCCTCTCTTTCGGTGTCTGTCTATCTATCTCTCTCTCTCTCTCTCTCTCTTCTTTCTCTGTCTCTGTCTCTCTCCCTCTCTCTTCTCTGTCTCTGTCTCTCTCCCTTCTCTCTCCTCTCGTCTCTCTTCCCGTCTCTGTCTCTCTCTTCTCTCTCCTCTCTCTCTCTTTGCTCGCTCCTCGCTCTCCACGCTTCTCTTCCTCTCTCTCTTCTTTCTCTCACGTCTCTTTCTCCTCGTATATCTAGCCTAAATCTTACTCTGCTCTCTCCCTTTCCTCTCCCCTCTCCTTCTCCTCCGTCTCCCCTTCTCTCTCCTCTGTTCTCTGCCTCTCCTTCTCTTTCTCTCTCTCTCTCTCTCTTCTCTCTCTCCATCTCCCTCTCCCTCATCTCCCTCTCTCCTCTCTCCTCTCTCTCTTTCTCTCTCCTCTCCTCTCTCCGCCCTCTTTTCCCTCTCCCCCTCCTCCCTCTCCTCCCTCACTCCCCCCCTCCTTCTCCTCTCTCTTCTCCTTCCCCGTCCCCCTTCCCCCCCCCTCCCTCTCTCTTTCCCTCTCCCTCTCTTCCCTCCCCCTCCCTTCCTCTCCCCTCCTCTCCTTCCTCCCTCCCCCTCTCTCTCTCTCTCCCATTCCCCCTTCTCTCCCTCCCCCCCTTCTCTCCCCCCATTCCTCCTCCCCTTCTCTCCTTCCCTCCCTCCTGTCTCTCCCTCCCACCCCCCACCCTCTCTCTCTCTCCTCTCCCCCCCCCCTCTCTTTCTCTCCACGAACACGTGCACTGCAGTTGAGGAAAACGCACACCACATGGCCTGAAGCACAGAGGAGGTCATAGCTTGCTGAAGACGTACGCCCTCCTTTAAAGAAGAAGAGAGAGAGAAGAAGAAAAATAGATAGAAAAAGGTGGAAAGGAGGGATTTGGGTGGATGGTGGATGGAATAGAAAGTTTTAAAAAAAAGCAGGAGAGGAGGAGAAGGCGAAGAAGAAAATTGGGAATGAAGAAACGTGGAAGGAAATAAAAAAAAAGAAAGAAAGATTAAGAAGAGGTAGAGGAGGAGGAGAGGAAGATTAGGAATAAAGAAATGGAGAAGGAAAAGTTTAGGTGGAAGGAAATAAAAAAATAAATAAAAAGGAAGCGGAAAAAGAAGAAGAAATATGAACAAAGAAATCTTGAAGGAAGATTTGGGAGAAAGAAATTTTAAAAAAGTTAGAATGAAAAAAATAAAATAAGGAGAAGAAGGAGATAAAAAAAAATATATAATTGGTTTGAGAAAGAAAGAGAGAAAAAAATATAGATAGATAGAAAGGAAATAGGGAAGTAAGGAGGATATATTAATAGATAGACAGACTGATAGATAGATAGAAGGATAGATGAGTAACTTGGAAGGAAGAGAGATGACAAATAGACGGATTAGATAGAAAGGAAGAAAAGATAAATACATGAACCGAAAAAATATACAGAGAGAAAGAAAGAAAGGAAGAAATAGAAGGCATAGAGAAAGAATGAAAGAAAGGAAGAAACGGAAAACATAGAGAAAGAACGAAAGAAAGAAATGGAAGACGCATAGAAAAAAGAAAAAGAAAAATAAGTCGTATACAAATAAATAAATAAATAAGATATAGACTGAAAGAAAGAGAAAAAGAAACAGAAGACGGATTGAAAGAAAGAGAGAAAGAAAAAGACGGACTGGAAGAAAAAGAGAACGAAATAGAAGACGAATAGGAAAAAGGAAAGGAAAAAAAAATATATATGAAAAGAGAAATGCTATCAAATGGTGGGTGGGGGGAGGAGTAATAATAATGAATAAAGGGAGAAATAAATAGGAAAATGGGTAAGGGAGACAGGCGAAGTGGAGAGAATATGAAGGAAGGAAGGGAGAGGCTAAAATAGGAAGCGAGAGAGGTGAATGAAGGGAGGACATAGGGAGGGGAATGGCTAAGGGAGATTAGGGTAAGGGCGACTGGGATGAAGGGGAAAGGGTGGGGGTGTGGGTGGGGGGGGGGATAATGGATGGGGAATGGGGGGGAGGAGGGGGAAGGGAGACGAGTCGAGTCTAAAGTGAAGGGAGAGAGGGTGAGGGTAAGGGAGAGGGAAAAAGGGAGTTAGAGGGACAATAAAGGGACGACGCAATGGATGTTTGAATGTGAATCTTAAAAGTAATTGTTCTTGTAAGTGTAGAAAGATGGTTTGCGAGTTTTATTTTGTTTTATTTATTTTTTTTGTAGTTCTGTGTTTTGTTTTTGTGTTTTTTGTTTGTTTTAAAGGGGTCTTGGTTGTTTTGTGCTTGTTTATATGTTTGTGTTTGTGTTTTCGGGTTTTTTATTTAGTATTTTTAATTTGTGTTCCTTGGCTAGTGCGCTTGTTTGTGTGTTTGTGTGTGTGTGTGTTGGTGTGTGTGAGTGTGTGTGTGTGTGTGTGTGTGTGTGTGTGTGTGTGTGTGTGTGTGTGTGTTTGTGTGTGTGTGTGTGTGTGTGTGTGTGTGTGTGTGTGTGTGTGTGTGTGTGTGTGAATGTGTGTGTGTATGTGCGTATGTATCTGTTTTTTTGTCCCCGCTGCTCTCCTGTCGTGCTTTTCTCTTTATTAGTAGTTTGTTGTCATAGTGTTTTTAGTTTCTTTTTTCCTTGCCTTAGGCCCCATTTCTTCTCTCCTCTCCCTCTCCTCTCCGAACACTCACCACCCTCCCTCCCCCTTCCTCTC
>NC_051420.1:9376777-9389271 GCF_015228065.2 Penaeus monodon
AAGGATGAATAGAGATGCGAAAGAGATTGATATGGACACAATAGTCTTACATATGAGAAGGAGAGGCGGAGTTCTGACTCGTAGAGAGAGAGAGGAGAGAGAAGAGGAGAGGAGAGGATCGAGAGAGAGACGGAGATGGAGAGGAGGAGAGGAGGTCGAGAGAGGAAGAGAGGAGGGAGAGAGGGAGGGAGAGAGGATGAGGGGAGAGAGGAGAGAGGAGGAAGGGAGAGAGGAGAGAGGAGAGAGAGAGAGAGAGGAGAGAGATGTGAGGAGGAGAGAGAGAGGAGAGGAGAGAGAGAGAGAGAGAGAGAGGAGTTGCTTATTACTCCATACCATCCCACGACTATCACTCTTTTCTCCTTTCTTTATCCTTATCCCTCTATTCCGTCTTCGTCACCCAACGAACGAACAACAAGAATGACAATATTTTTTTCTCTCAGTTATTTAATTTAATACGTGTTTTTTTTTCCCCCAAGAAAGAACCTCCAATTAGTTATCCAAAGAAGTGAAATAAAAAGAAAAAAAAAAAAATATATATATATATTAACCTTACGCGAACGAATAATAATGGCGATGAAACAAGATAGGATTTTCTAATATAAGGTAATCCATCAATCTACCGTTTCCATGGCAACGGGTATGACGTCATCATCCTCTCGAGAAATGAGTGGAAGGAAAATAGGAGTTTCTAGAGCGTGAGGAATTATTTTCACAACTGGATTTAATATTTTTCTTCTAATTTGTTATTCATATTCCATTTAAGAAGGGTATTTATGTTTGCGTGTGTGTGTGTGTGTGTGTGTGTGTGTGTGTGTGTGTGTGTGTGTGTGTGTGTGTGTTTGTGTGTGTGTGTGTGTGTGTGTGTGTGTGTGTGTGTGTGTGTGTGTTTCCGCGCGTGTGTGTATGTGTGTCATACATGTAAAACCCATACATAAAATAACAATAATAAAAAGAAAAAGAAAAGAACAGAAAAATACACGAATAGGACAAACATCAAACGAAACACACATCAAACACGTATCCCCCCTCCCCTCGCCCTCCCCCCCTCCCCTCGCCCTTCCCCCCTCCCCTCGCCCTTCCCCCCTCCCCTCGCCCTTCCCCCTCCCCTCGCCCTTCCCCCCTCCCCTCGCCCTTCCCCCCTCCCCTCGCCCTTCCCTCCTCCCCTCGCCCTTCCCCCCTCCCCTCTTCCCTCCGGAAAAAAAAGACGCGGCGAAGTAATGAAATTTATGACGTCACGAATCAGATCGAAGTACAACATTGGGAAAGGGAAGGGGAGGAGGAGGAGGAGGAGGAGGAGGAGGAGGAAAGAGCTGGAAGGAGGAGGAGGAGGAGGAGGAGGAGGAGGAGGATAGGGGGGAAGGGAGTGGAGAGGAGGAGGAGGAGAAGGAGGAAAAGGAGGAGTAGGGAGAGGAAAAGTAGGAGGAAGAAGAAGAAGAAGAAGAGGAACAAGAAGAAGAGGAGGAGGAGGAGGAGGAGGAAGAGGAGGAGGAGAGGGGGAAGGGATGGGATGAGAGGAGGAGTGGGGGGAGAGGGAGACAGGAAAGGAAGGGAGGATGAGGGAATAGAAGGAGAAGGAAAGGAGACATAATGATGATTATAATAACAATGATAAAGTTAATAACAATGATAACAGTAGCAGTGGTAGTGTTATCAGCAGCAGTAGTATTAATATTAGTAATAATAGTGGTAATAGTAATGATAATAATGATGGCGATGTTGATTGTGAAAATGAAAATGAAAATGAAAATGAAAGTGAAAATGAAAATGAAAATGAAAATGAAAGTGAAAATGAAAATGAAAATGAAAGTGAAAATGAAAATGAAAATGATAATGATAATGATTATGATTGATTATAGTTAAGATTATGATTATGATTATGGTTATGATAATGATAATGACAAGGATAATGATAATGATAATGATTATGATAATGATAACGATAATGATAGCAGTAGTAGTAGAAAAAGTAGTAGTAGTAGGAATAAAAATGATAATAATGAAAATAACAATAACATTTAACAACAATAAGAAAAACAATAATGATGATGATGCTGTAAGTAATGACGAATCTATATTAACAAAAACAATATAAAGATCACAATATCCTTCATATAATCGGCATTACAATGATAATAAACTGTAATCATCGTTACTATAATAATTACAAAAATCTTCATCTCAATAAAAAAAAAAGTCAAGAAATCACAAAAAAAAAAAAAAAAAAGGAATCTCCCTTCCCCCTCTACCCCCACTCACAGAAGATAGATAAAAATAATGAAAAAAGAAAAGAAAAAGAAGAAGAAAAAAAGGCAAGATATAAAAACGAAGTAGACAAAACAAACAAAAAAAGGAAGACCAAAAAAAAATAATAAAAAAAACAAACAATGAGAAAAAACAAAACAAGAAAACAAAAAAACGAAGACAAAAAAAAACAAAAACAAAAGCCAACACAAGAAAAAAAAAAAAAAATAAATAAATACAAAAAAAGGAAGGAAAAAAAAAACAAAACAAATAAACAACGTTGTAAATCCACGACTACGAACACTTAAAAGAAAGTTTAGATGCTCTTAAACGCCATAATAAAAATCCTTGAATATCGTCCCATGATGGCCTTCAAAAGACCAACATTCTTTTGACGCGATGCAATCAACAGCCTTTTAATTCCTTATTATTTTGAGAAAGGGTGATTAGATATTTTATTTATTTATTTTTATTATTATTATTATTTTTTTTTCTTCTTGTTTTTTTTTTTGCTATTTTTGGTCTCTTGGTGAATATTTGAAATGATGAAAAGGGAAACAGCCACAGTAAAAATTGAAACTAAACCGTAACGTTTCGAACTCTTCACGAGTTCCTCTTCAGACGAATAATAAACCGAAATGGATACAAGGAGAAAATTTTATACTTGCCAAAATTTTCTCCTTGTATCCATTTCGGTTTATTATTCGTCTGAAGAGGAACTCGTGAAGAGTTCGAAACGTTACGGTTTAGTTTCATTTTCTACTGTGGCTGTTTCCCTTTTCATCTTTGTGTACACGTTACTGTGTTTGTGTTTGTGTTTATTTGAAATGATATTTATAAGTATGCAAACAGTATGTATGTGTGTGTGTGTGTGTGTGTGTGTGTGTGTGTGTGTGTGTGTGTGTGTGTGTGTATGTGTGATATATTTTTTATTGATTTTATTCAATGATTATTATTTATTTATTTATCTATTATTATTATTTTTTATCATTATTATCATTATCATTATTATTATAATTTTTGTTATGATTTAGCGGGAAGTTTTTTTTTTTTTTGAAAGTTTATGTTTACTTTATTTATTTTTTTTTTTTTTAAGTTCTCTTTAAGCTGCTAAATGAGGAGGTGATTTTTAACTCCTATGTCTAGCGGTGTTTAAAGTACAGTTTAACGGTTTTTAAGTGGCAGTCTAGCGGTGTTCAAAGAACAGTCTAACAGTTTTTGAGTACAGTCTAACGGTTTTTACAGCACAGTCTAGCGGTTTTAAAGGACAATCTAGCGGTGTTCAAAGTACAGTCTATCGGGATTTTAAAGTACAATCCAGCAGTGTGGTAAACATAACCAACGAAAAACGCGGCGCAGAATCTCATGAGCGACATAACCGGAAGTCATGAATATACCTGAGGGAGAGTTACAGCCAAAGGTTAATTTTTACTCGAGGGAAAGGAAAGTTTAAACAGCTATTGTCGACTTTTCGGAACACTCTTGAGGAGAAGTTCCCCTGAAACGCCGAGTCTCTGAACTGTTGGTCGCATTTGAATCTAGTCTTTTGAAATTCTAAAATAATTTATTTGTCCTGGTTTGGTTTATATTTTATTTTGTGAGGGGGGGAGGAGGAGGAGGTAAATAATGACCGTTAATTGTGATGAGAAGAAATTAATACTCAAATAGATCGATAAATATATAGATGAATGAATAAATAATTGAATGAATATTCTTTTTTTTTGACAAAAAGTATGAATAACATGTTCTGCAACACCAAAATAATATACATATTTCTTTTAAGAACACCATAATATATATAAATATTAATATATATATATATATATATATATATATATATATATATAATATATATATATATATATATATATATATATATATATATTATATATATATATATATATATATATTGGGGCCGCGGTGGCCGAATGGTTAGAGCGTCGGACTCAGGACTGTCACGACGGCAATTTGAGTTCGAGGGTTCGAGTCACCGGCCGTCGCGTTGTTTCCTTTGGGCAAGGAACTTCACCTCGATTGCCTGCCTAGCCACTGGGTGGCCAAGCCAGCCCAAGTCAAGTGCTGGTCCCAAGCCCGGATAAATAGAGAGAATAATTACCTAAAAAGGTACCACCGGCACTCTCCGTGGAAAGGAACTGAGGACCCTACCACGTACTCACTCCAAGAGCATCACAACATGAAAACTACAATCAAGTATCATGCTGTGACCACGGCGGCTCAGATATGAACCTACCGTTAAAAGATGAGATATATATATATTAATATATATATAATATATATTAGATCCTCTACTGTCCTTCCTCTTCTTACTTGACTAGAAAATTTACGAAAAAAAAGATCCCACGTTGAGTTGCAGGAAGGGCATCCGGTCAAAAAAAAAAAAAAAAAAAAAAAAAAAAAAAAAAAAAAAAAAACATGATATAAAAAACGGATATATGACATATAAAATTAAAAAAAAAAAATGCTATAGCGTATTTTGAGGAAGAAAATGGTGATGAAAATGAAGATAAAAAGAAAATGAAGAGACGGAAGTTAACGTTTGACGAAAATAAAAGTATAGAGGAGAGAGTGAAAGAAAGAGAGAAAGAAAGAAATAGGAAAACAAGAAAAAGGAACAACGTAAAAGGAAGAAAAGACAAACCAAACCGCAAATAAAATAGGGATGCAAATGGAGAAAAATAAACGAAAATAAAAGAAAACAAAAAATAAAAAAAGATAGAAAAAACAAACAAACAAAAAAGTTACATCCAGACATGAACACAAACTTTTAAAATGTTACAGTGATTGAGAGCCGCGAGCATGCAGTAGCGAAGAGAGAGAGAGAGAGAGAGAGAGAGAGAGAGAGAGAGAGAGAGAGAGAGGGAGAGAGAGAGAGAGAGAGAGAGAGAGAGAGAGAAGAGGAGAGAGAGAGAGAGAGGAGAGGGAGAGGAGAGAGAGAGAGAGAGAGAGAGAGAGAGAGGAGGAGAGAGAGAGAGAGAGAGAGAGAGAGAGAGAGAGAGAGAGAGAGAGAGAGAGAGAGAGAGAGAGAGGGAGAGAGAGAGAGAGTGAGTGAGCGAGCGAGAGAGAGAGATAGAGAGAGAGAGATAGAGAGAGAGAGAGAGAGAGAGAGAAACAAAGAAAGAAAAAAAAAAAAGAAAGAAAGAGAGAACGAGAGAAGCACCTTGATATCCACCAGGAAAAGCCCGCCACCCCCCGCCCCCCACCCTACCCCACCCCCGCGCCAATCGATTTTTAGATCGCCCTTAAATCAAATCAAATATTTGTCGAAATCTTCAGCTCCCACCCACGGGTCTCGCTTCCTATTCAGCGTCGAGGCTGAGTGTTTGTCCTGGAATTTAGATATCTGGCGTGACACGGGCGGGAGGGCGGTTGCGGGCAAGTAGGCGCTTCTCTAGCTCCTATATGTGTGTGTGTGTGTGTGTGTGTGTGTGTGTGTGTGTGTGTGTACATATATATATATATATATATATATATATATATATATATATATATATATATATATATATATATCTGTGTGTGTTTGTGCGTGTATACACACACACACACACACACACACACACACACACACACACACACACACACACACACACACACACACACACACACACACACACACACACATATATATATATACAGATAGAGATAGATAAATAGATAGACAGATAAAGAAAGAGAGAGAGAGAGAGAGAGACGATAGAGAAAAAGCTCATTATCGCCGTATATATTCATATATCCAATTCATTTCCAAAACACAAACCTATTAGAGAGAAAAAAAAAGAGAAAGAAATTCAAACTTTTGAATCACACTTTACACGCCGTTAAATAACGAACTTTCCTCACCGCACAAATTACATCGCTTTGCATTGTAGCGAGAGTAGCGTCAACTTGAATCAATGATGTGTTTAAAAAGCTTTTGTGTTCCACAATGCCGAAATTTATTAGAGATTAGTTCTGTTGATATCGAATTCCCAAGCTCCTTCCGATTTCAGAATAAAGAAAGTAGTAATCGGCAACTCTGGAGTACTTCGATTCGCCAAATCTCTCTCGAAATCATGATAAAATAGGATTGAAAGCAAAAAATTACAATAAAAAAAAATGTATATATATATAAATACTGTATAAGTTTTAAGAATATACAAGAACATGTTTAAATAAAAGTAAGACTTAATTAATTAGAATGAAAAAGCGACTTGTCGAATCGGAGTGTTCCAGAGGTGGGGGTGAGTTGCCAGATTTTTTTTTTTTTGGGGTGTTGTATTACCACGAGTCACACCAGTCGGCAAGGAGACACCGTCGGTAATTTCTTTGGGTGAAAAGTTCAAATGATCGTCTTTTTGGCGGGGGAGTGCTTATTTCTTTAATAATGGTGGTTATTGTTGTTGTTGGTAGTAGTTGTAGTAGTAATAGTAGTTATATTAGTAGTAGTTGCACTAGTACAGTATTTGTAGTAGTAGTTGTTGTAGTAGTTTCAAATTATTGTTATAATTTCACCATTATCACAAAATATTTTTACGTAGATTAAACTTAAGTACAGTCAATAAGCACATGCAACAACAGAGGCTTCCATTTTATCTCCATATTAAATGTCTGTCTCTATTTGTCTATCAACCCATCTGAGTGTGTATCTCTCTCACTCCCGCCCTCTGTCACATCTTTTCTGTCTCTGCCTCTATCTCTCTGTCCCTGTATGTTTGTCTGTCTTTCTGTCTTTCTTTCTCTCTCTCTCTCTCTCTCTCTCTCTCTCTCCCTCCCTCTCTCTTATTCTTTCTTTCCCTCCCTCCTCCCATCTCTTCCTCTTTCTTTCTTTCTCTCTCTCACTCTCTCCCTCCCCCCCCCTCTCTCTATCTCTCACTCTCTAATTATTTTTCCCTCCCTCCTCCACCTCTTTCTCTTTGTATTTCCTTTTCTCTCTCTCTGCTTCTCCACTAGCATTCTATCCACTCCCTCCTATCAAACCTACATTGTTCTCGTCACTTTTCCGCCAAAATTCCCCCACAAGAGGCAAAAACCTTAATAATGAAGCCGGCCACCGTCCCTTTGTAACAACCATCAGCGAAATAGAGTCAAAGTCTGTTGGTGAATCTTCAACGAACCTCATATGGATCAATGCCTAACGCTTGATCTCACAACCCAACAATGGAAGGTTTCCGAAAGTTGCTTCGTCAAATATTTGCTAGCTTTTAATTCACTCCCAACTTCCGAAAGGGAGCGCGGAGAGAAAATTAATGAACTGCACACTACCGCGGGATCGAGGGTGGCCAGCCAGTGTGTTTTCACTCCTAAATTGAAAATCCTGTAAACACACACACAAAAAAAACTGGGTCGAGAAAGAACGGTGCGGGTTCTTGGCCTCGAGTCTCAAGATAACACCGGGGAGACTTAATATAAACCAGGAAATCTATAAACGGTCGAAAGTGTCTTAGATCAGGTCCGAGAATCCCCAAAGCATCCAAGAACGGATCGCGGCGCGCCCCGAGAATAGGTTTGAATCCTTTGAGCATCGGCAGGTGTGGGATCAGATGCCGCGTAAACAAACTCGCATCTCGTGGATTCTTGTGACAAAGGCGGAAGAGAAGAGAACTGGCGTACTTGTAGACATAGAGTTCGGGAAGAGAAGAGGGGAATTTTATCCTCAAATGTGCTGCACGTCTTCCATTAGATTCTGAGGCCTTTTCTCAAACGCTGGAAGCCTTTCCCTTGAGCGAACCTTTTTAGGAAACGGGTTAGTCGATCGTCTTTTGTTCCAAGTCTTGAACCGACTCAGAAAAAAAAACCCTAAAAAGTCTACAACGTACACATTATAAGTAAAAATAAACCCACAAAAATCGAAATACATAAATTATACACATAATAAAATAACCACAAATCAGATAGATAATGAAATGATCGACAAATGATAATCGTAGACAAAACACGAGCACATGATAAGCAGTTACCCCCCAAAACAGGCTCATATTAGTAAAAAAAAAAAAAAAAAAAAAAAAAAAAAAAAAACTCTCGACCTATAGACGTAAGGGTATGGCTTGGGGCAGGGGCAGGGTATGTGGGGGGGTCAGATCTATAATCAGTGTTATTCAGTTTGTTATTCGCCAGGATTTTCTCCTTTACTTTTTCTTTTCATTTTTTTTTCTTGTTCTTCTTATCATTACTATTGCTCTTAATATTTATCTCCCTTTTTATTCCTGTTCTTTTTTTTTTCTTTCTTTATTTTCGTTTCTCCAATCTTTTCTTCAGGTACTGATAAAACAAATAAATTTCCCAGCGTAGATCACGTGACCCGTACACTATGTAATCTGAGTAATATATATACATAAATGCAACCTATATTTATATTATATATATATATATATATATATTATATATATATATATATATATAATATATAATATATATATATATTATATAATATATATATATATATATATATATATATATATAGTGTGTGTGTGTGTGTGTGTGTGTGTGCGTGTGTGTGTGTGTGTGTGTGTGGTGTGTGTGTGGGTGTGGTGTGTGTGTGTGTGGTGTGTTATATATATATATATATATATATATATATTATATATATATATATATATATATATATATCCATATATATACATATATATATATATAATATATATATATATATATATATATATATATATGTGGTGTGTGTGTGTGTGTGTGTGTGTGTGTGTGTGTGTGTGTGTGTGTGTGTGTGTGTGTGTAATATATATATATATATATATATAATACATATATATATATATAATACTATATATATTATATATATATATATATATATATATATATACTACTATATATATATATATATATATATATATAATAGTTATAATATATATATATAGTATTATGTGGTGTGTGTGTGGTGTGTGTGTTTGTGTGTGTGTTTGTGTGTTGTGTGTGTGTGTGTGTGTTTGTGTGTGTGTGTGTGTGTGTGTGTGTGTGTGTGTGTGTGTGTGTGCGTGTTTCTGTCAGTTTGATATTGATTCCCATTCTCTAAAAAGGAAAAAACAAACCGAGGGTCAGTTTCATCCAGCCTACCTCAAGCCACTGTTTTTATTTGTGTGTGAATGTGTGAGTGGAAAGTCTGTGTAGAGTGAAATGTAAACAAGAAAAAAAAAAACTTATGTAATGTTTATCTCATCATACGGGATGCACATCTAACCCTATAGAGTTTATCCATACAAATTAAATAATTTACATCACCTATATTATATATATTATGAGTGCTTGTGACTTTGTTTAGGGACGTGTATTGACAGGTAAATATGTTCTGATAGAATTACTAAATACAGTTACTCTTTTCACGCATCTGGTAAAGCAAACATTACCGATATCTTATCTCGTGATGATACGAGGAAACAGACTAAAAACCGAGATACAGATAATGAGAGAAATTCATTATATAATAGAATTTGCAAGAGTTACATATTGTAGAGGCAATAAATAGATTTAAAAAAAAGTAACTAATTCTCACGTCCTTTTTTTATAATGCATAATTATGTTTCTCACTGTTACATAAAAGTTAAAAAGGTTAAGGGAAGGAGTTCACCCCCCCCCCTCAACTCCCCTCCCTTCCCCCCTCCCCCCTCCACCCTCCCCAAGAACACCCAGGCCTGAATTCTCGTCAATTAACTTAAAATAATATATAATTGAGAGGTAATGCCCTGCGATCATGTTACATACACGTTATCGAGTGTCCCTGCGGAGTCGAAGGACAAATAAGAAGAAAGAGGGAGGAAAGAGAAGTAAAGAAGAAGAAGAAGGGGAAGACGGAAATTTGAGAGTACGAATGATAATTAAGAACAGTTATGTGGGTGTTATGTGAGCATGCTGTATGCTATGTGATCGAGTGTTACCGGATCAGTTTGTCTTTCCTCATCGCGTCATTCGTTATATATACATGCACTCCGTCTGGCTAGATATTCTCTCTCTCTCTCTCTCTTTCTTTCTCTTTCTCTCTCTCTCTCTCTCTCTCTCTCTCTCTCTCTCTCTCTCTCTTTCCTCCTTTTTCTCTCTCCTCTTTCTTTTCTCTTTCTCTTCCCCTTTTCCTCTTTCTCTTTCTCTCTCCTCTCCTTTTCTCTCTTCTCTCTCTCTCTCTCTTTTTCTTTCTCTTTTCCTTTCTTTTCTCTTTTCTCTTCTTCTTTCTCTCTCTCTCTCCTCCTCTCTCTCTCTCCCCCCTCTCTCTCTCTCTCTCTCTTTTCTCATTTTATATGTGTGTCGTGTTGGCCGCTGTGTGTTTGCTTTTGTTGCGTGCGTGTGTGTGTGTTTTGTGTGTGTTTTTTGTTTTTGTGTGTGTGTGTTGTGTGGTGTGTGTGGGGGGTGGTGTGTGTGTGTGTGTGTGTGGTGTGTGTGTGTGGTGTGTGTCTGTGTCGCGCGCCCGTCTGAGGTGTGGTGCGGCGTGTGTGGTGTGTGTGGTGTGTGGTGTGTGGTTTTTTCGTGGTGTGTGGTTCCCCGATTCTTAAAAAAGGGGTTTCAAAAAAAACCAGCAATATCGAAACTACGGAACGAAAGCGTCCCTTTTCAAATCGAAATTCACGTTTAAATTCCCGCAAAAGGAGATTAGAAAAAACTGTTTTTCTCTCGTACCCATTTGCTTTTTTTCTCTCTTTTTTCTCCCCTTTTCTGGTTTACTCTCTCCCTCTATTATTTTTCTCATTTCTCTCTCTACTTTCTTTTTTCTGTTTCACTTTCATATAAATATTTTTTTTATATCTGATTTCTATTTTCTGCTTTATTCTCACTCTTTTTATTCTCCTTCTCTCTTCCCCCAATCTCTCTCTCTTCTTTTCTCTCTTCCTAGAAAAAGAAAGGTAAAAAGGAAGAGATAGATAGATAGAGTAGATGATAGTAGATGATAGAAGATAGATAAAAATAGAGAGAGAGAGAAGGGGAAGAGAAGAAAGAGAGAGAGAGAGAAGGAGAGAGAGAAAAGTGAGAGAGAGGGAAAGAAGAAGAAAGAGAGTAAGAGAGAAAGAGATAGATAGTAGTAGAGAAAATAGATAGTAGAGATGATAGATGATAGAGAGAAGAGAGAGAGGAGAGAGAGAGGGGAAGAGAGAGGGGAGAGAGAGAGAGAGAGAGAGAGAGAGAGAGGGGAGCGAGAGAGAGATTCTTCTAAAAATTGGGCTTCAAGAAATGGGATCTTCTGCGAGTCGTTTGTGAAAGACTGTGTGCGGTAATGACCCGTTGCTGTATGCCGATGCTGTGATTTTTTTGATGCTGTGGCCTAGGTTCGAGTTAATGTGCAACTGGCTCATGCTTTTTGTGTTCGAATCCTGCATGGGAACTTGCTGATGCGTGTCTAAAAATCGAGTCCGTGTAGCGGCGGGGATGTGCGGGGTTGCGGTCTCATGAGAGAAAAAGCTGTGGTGCTGTTTCTATTTTTCTGTCTTTTCTGTTTTTTTTTCTTTTTTCTTTTTTGCTGTTTTGTTGTCTTTTTTTTTTTTCTTACTCTTTTTCTTCTCTTTTCCTCTCCTTCTTCTTCTTTTTTTTCTTTTCTCTCTCCCCCCTTTCTTCTTTTTTTTATTTCTCTTCCTTTTCTCTCTCTTCTTTCCCCTCTCCTCTCTCTTTTCTCCCCCTCTCTCTCTCCCCTCTCTCTCTCTCTCTCTTCCTTCTCTTTCTCTTCTCTCTCTCCCCCTCTCTCTCTCTCTCTCTCTTTTTCTCTCTCTCTCTCCTCTTTCTCATTTTTTTTTCTTTTCCCTTTTTTTTCTTTTGTCTCGTTTTTTTGGGGTTTTTTTTTTTTTTTTTTTTTTTTTTGTGGTGTGTGTGGGGGTTGGGTTTGTGTGTGTTGTTGTTGTGGGTGTGTGTGTTTTGGGGTTGTGTTGTGTTTGGGGGTTGGGGTGTGTGTGGTGGGGGTGTGTGTGTGGGGGTGTGTGTGTGTGTTGTGTGTGTGTTGTGTGTGGGGGTGTTTGGGGTGTGTGTGTGGGGTGTGTGGTGTGGGGGTGTGTGTGGGTGTGTTGTGTGGTGGTGTTGTGTTGGTTTTTGTTTTTGCCTTCGTTGGTTTTTCCGGGGGCTAACTTTTTAAATAAACATCACAAATTGCCTGCGAAAGGAGAGTTAGTAATAACTGTATTTCTCTCTGTACCTCATTTGCTTTTTTTCTCTCTCTTTCTCTCCTTTCTGGTTTACTCTCTCCCTCTATTATTTTTCTCATTTCTCTCTCTACTTTCTGTTTCTGTTTCACTTTCATATGAATATTTTTTTTATATCTGATTTCTATTTTCTGCTTT
>NC_051420.1:9416871-9422347 GCF_015228065.2 Penaeus monodon
GAGCGCCTGTACCTTGCCCCCGGGACAGAGTCTAAAACCCGGGTGTCGACTATCAAGGTGATGCGTGGAGTAGGGGCCTCGTGGACCCCACCCAAAACCTGCAGTGGTGAGGGGCGTGGGTTGGGCGGGCCTTTTGGCCCGGGGGAGGGTTGTTACAGTTTGGTAGCTAA
Source organism: Penaeus monodon (assembly GCF_015228065.2). Lineage (NCBI taxonomy): Eukaryota > Metazoa > Arthropoda > Malacostraca > Decapoda > Penaeidae > Penaeus > Penaeus monodon. Next base: position 9,417,042 of record NC_051420.1, read on the forward strand.
CTTCCCCAATAAGGCCCTGAAGGTGCCAGGGTGAAAGGGGGCATTGGAGGAAGTGGAGCGTCCAGAAAGTCGTGGGGGAGGGGATTTGGTTGTGTGGGGCCGTTGCCGATTCGCGCCCAACCTCCCCCAGAGGACCCCAGCGAGAGCGAAGAAACCCGCGCTGGATAAAAGATTTTTGTTTTTCTAGAACTGTTTAAAATTTAGGGTTATTTTGTTGAAAGAATTTGTTTTTTTCCTGAGGGCAATTTTATTTAAATTTTCTGTAGTTTGTTTCAGGTTTAGGGATGTCAGAGCGTCGCTTTAAAGGGGGGGGTAGTGCTCGCCCGTGGGTCTTTGTCTCTGTGCGAAAATGTTTAAAATGAAAAGGATGACCTGGGGGATTGTTTAAAAGAAGGGACCTGGGAAAAAAGACACAACTGGCTGTGAGCGGAGGGGGGAACAAGCCCAAAAGGGGGACGCAGTTGGGTGCTGCTCCTGTGAAGACCTGGTGTGCCCTTTTGACTGATAAACTTGTGTTGCCCCGTTTTAATTATCGTGCATGGACAGCTGGTTTTCCCCCGTATTGTGCCTATAGAAAGTGTACGGGTAATTAATGTGAAAAAAAGGAAAAACTGTCTTTTTGTTTTTTCGGCCCCGCCTGCCACTTGGCGTTACCCCTATGGTGTTCTGGGGCGCTGTGGTGTCGGTTTCCTCTTGGGGCTGTTTTAGTTTCACGACCCCGTGGAAGCACGCCCCTCGCCTAGCCTGCCTTTTTTGGGGGCAGAGAGCCGGGGGGCCGGGGTAAAATAATATATATATACATATTGTTACACCCACCGCCTCATCCTCTGCCCAAAAACAAAGGGAGGCTAGGCAGCGGGGTGCATTAAGGGTCGTGAACACGAACAGCCCCCAAAAGGCACCGGCAAACAGCACCTAGAACACCACAAGGGGAAACGCCTAGGGCGTGCAGGGCACAAAAAAACACGAAATGACATCTTTCCTTATTTTCACAAGTTATTACCGTACATTTTTATAGGACAATAAGGGGAAACCAGAAAGGGACACTGCATGATACCTTATAACAGGGCAACACAAAGTTTTCAGGTACAAGGGGATACACGAGGGCTTCAAGGAGCAGCACCCAACTGTCTCCCGGGTGTCCCCCGCTCCTCCCTCACAGCCCTGCGAAGTTTTCCCCGGTCCCTTCAGTAAAACATTTTCGCACAGAGACAAGCCCACGGCGTAGCACATCCCCCCCCATCAAGCAGACGACCGTCTGCTCTGACATATTTAAAACCCGAAACAAACTACATAAATTTTAAAAAAAATCAGTTTTCAGAAACACAAAAATCTTTTATCCAGCCGGCTTTTTTCGCTTCGCGGGGTCCTTGGAGGAGGTGTGGGGGGCGGTAGTTGGCAGTGGCACCCAGAGGGGGGGAAAAAAAACTCCTGTCCCAAACCGGGTATGGTCACCATTGACATCTGCTGCTCGCCTCCCGTCCAAATGCTCTCCTCTCTCGGGGCAGTGTTGCCAGTCCTCATGCCCTTTCTGGGGTCTTCATCTTCTTTTTCACCCTGGCCCCCGGAGTAGCTTCCTGGCCCCCTGGTAACGCCACAGCCCGGGGGGCCAAGCCCGAGGGAAATCAGGGAATGGCCCCACACCAACCAACCCTCGCTCCCCGGGGACTTTTCGGGCGCTCCCTTCCTTACAAGTGCCCGCTTTGCACCAGCGGGGGTCTTCAGGGCCCTTTTTGGAGAAGTTTACCAAAAAACCCGTAAATAACCCCTCCCCGGTCCAACAAGGCTCCGCCCAACCCCTACCCATCAGCCAGGCAAAGGGTTTTTGGGGAGCTCCAGAGGCCCTCTACTCCCCGTATCACTTTGCATCGAAAAGGATTTAGACTCTGTCCGGGGGCAAGGTGCAGTCGCTCAGCCGTAACTACCTTGCCAGCAAAAATTGGAAGCAGGGGCCAAACTTCCCACACCCCACCGCTTCGTCCAAGGTCGCAAAACGCCTTTCTCGCGCAGGAGTCAAGGCCCAGCAAGCAGTGCCGCCAGATCGGACATACACCGGAGCCGCTGACCGGGTGCCCTCGCCAATAGAGCCTCCACTGGCCCCCGGCTGCACACAAAGCCCCCCTGACCCACACAGTCCCTGTGGTGCGTCTGGAAATCCCTAGTGGCCAACATATCAGGCCGCACTAGGGTCTTTTAGCCCAGTGTCCACTGTCAGAGGGTGGGTTCCCCTCTACTGGCCCTCCCCTATCGTGCTGGTTTGACAGCAGCTTACCCAAATCGGGGCCCGGGAACCGAGGCGCGGGTTTCGGCCCCCTTCTCCAGCCGTCCGAGTTTTCCCTCCCGTACCATTCCTTAGCCTTAGGACGCACTGGGTGCTGACCATACCCCCAAGTCCTTGCAGCCTCTGGGAAAGGGATCAGAATCCATCGGTTGGAGGAGTGTTTCCGCTCCCCCAAAAAACCCACTGCATCTGTGCCCTTCCTTCCAAGCCCCAACACAAGCCTTTAAAAGTGCTCGGGCTCACCTTCCCCCAAAGCTATCTTCTCCCCTTTTTGCCTTTCCCGGCCCGGAAATCATGGGGGGGCTGGCAACTGGCCCCCAGGCCCCGGTTGCCTTCAGGAAGCCCCGAATCCAAGGCCTCGCCACCCCACCTGCAGGTCCCCAGGGTTTTGGCCCGTTGACGTACATTTGCAGCTGCTGGTCCGAAAGCATCAAAAAAGAAATCGGGCCAGACCACGATCACTCTTCCGCAGCCCCGGGGACGACCTCCTTTCCGCGCCCCACCCTGCGCCAGCTGGGAAGTGTCTCGCCACCCTCACGATCATTCTTCAAGCGGGGCCCAATACCCCGGCCTGGTGGTGGTCCCGAAAAAGGCGTTCAAAGCCCCTGCCACGCTGGTGTAAGAGGCCTGTTGGGGTGCCGGGGAATGCCCCCAAACTTCCCCGCGGGCCCTTAGCGCTGTTACCAGCTGAGGGCCCTTTTTTCCTGGCTCCACCCTGGGCAGATGCCAGCATTTAAATTTGGGGGACATATGGGCCCCCCAGGCCCCCTTCCGTCGTACTCAGCTGGGTTACGTTCACAGAATGTCTGGAGGGCCCAGGGGCTGCAGGGTGGGAACGGTACGTGAAAAAACACACCTGGGGGGGGGGGGAAGGGGGTGAGAGAGGCAACGAGGGGGTTGACCGGGTCGGTTTGCCGCCACCTATACCCAAGGGAGCGGTTCGATGGGTCCCCATCCTTTGCGCGACCCCTGGCTTCGACACGTGCTACGAGGCCCGGGGGTTTCCGCCACGGACCCAGGCAGACCCAGTAAATTTGACCTCTGGCATCTGTTGCCAAACCCCGTCTGCCTTTTCTGCTCAACGTTAAAACCTCGTGACGCCCCTTTCCGCTTTCATTCCTCCCTCAGGCCCCCGAAACCCCGCCCTTCAGAGTCTGACCTCCTCCATCATTCACTCTTCACACTGTTTAGGCCTTGTCGGTGTATGCTGAGTTTTTCCCTCTTCAAGAGGAAAATTGCTCTGTGCACCTCAAAAAAGCGGGAGAACTGTTCCTCTGCCTTCCTTTCCTGCATCCCCGACGAGATGGTGCCCTGCTCGGGCCCTCTGGCCTGCTCTTCTGCCCTTTGTGCCATTTCCTCCCTCATACCGGCCACATGGGATTTATCAGGTCCCCTCTGGCTGGTTCACTCATCGGGCCCGCCTGTCATAGCCCCCCTCTCTCATGGGTGCCGCCATCTTTGGACACATGATAAACGGCGGTCTCACTGACAAATATCACAAATCCAATCCCGACACCCTTGTACAACGACCGCCTATCTCTCTGCCCCAAACAAGGAGGGTAGGCAGCGGCGGTTTCACAGGGGGTGAACACTGAAAAAGTCCCAAGAGGCACCCGGGAACACGATCTAGAACACCCCAAAGGGGAAACGCCTGTGGCGATCAGGGGACAAAAAAAAACGAAATCAGCTTTTCCCTTTTTTTACACAAGTTTTTTTACCCCCATTTTTTATAGGCACAATACAGGGGGAAACCGCAAGGCACACTGCACGTACAGCTTAAACAGGGAACACAAAGTTTTTTCAGGTCCCCAAGGGGGATCACGAGGTCTTCCCCGGGCAGCACCCAACTCCGTTCCCCGGTTGTTCTTTTCCCTTTTCCTCCGCTCACAGCCCGCTGCGCAGTTTTTCCCAGGTCCCCTCTGTAAACACTGTTTCGACAGAGACAAAAACCCACGGGGGTAGCAATATAATAAAAATTAATATAATACTACCATAAAAAATATTTATTTAAAAAGAAAAAAAAAATTTATATTTATAGAAAAAGGGTTAAATCATGAAACTTGAGCATGTTTTTATTTAGTTTACCCTACAAAGGAAGTTTTTTGGAAAAATGATTTTAAGATTTTTAACACCAATTTTATAGTTTTGTAAAGTTTTGGTTTGGAGAAAGAGAGATGGTAACAAAAAAGAAATAAAGCAAAAACAGCAACAATAATATATGTATCAATCATGATAATAACAGTAATAATGATAGTATAGTAAAATAATAAAAAAAAAAGTAACAACAGTGATAAAATAGAATAATAACATCAACAACAGCGTAAAACACTATACTACTAGATATACTACTACTAATGCTGCTGCGCTGCTGCTGCTGCTACTACGACAACCATGGCCCGATAGTAGGGGAAGACAGGAGAGATATCAGATAATTACGGATAAAAATGAAGGGAAATGAGTTGTACGAAATGTATATATATGAGGAAAGGGCGCAAAAATATCATTGACAGGGGGGGTAGAATTCCCAGACCCCCTCCCTAACGAAGGTTTTTTTGCCCTCACCTCCCCCCCCCCCCATCCCCCCAAATTTTAGTTTCCCCATCTGGAAGACAAATATCGTCCACCAGAAAAATATATTTCCCCAAATTCCCCCCACATACACAATTTGCACACCCGACACAAAATGGAGCACAGGACCCCTCCAAACAGGGATAGACAATAAATGGGGGAATGAAGGCATTCTGTAATGTAAACCCGGGGGGTGTAGAAACTATTATAATGTAACAATATTACCGAAATCTAGGTTTGGGGGTAAAAAAATAGGGAAAGGAGAGAAAAACGTAAAATTTAACAGGGGGAATACCATCCATGGGACTAGATGGAAAGGAATTAACAAAAAATCACTGCTGTGTGCAGTGGCATCTATGAGTGGAGGGCAACTCCCGGGTTTTGTGTCCTTCCCAAAAAAACGAAAAAGGAAAAAGATGTTAAGGATGCAGCCCCTACAAGAGATATGCAGCGGATT
>NC_051420.1:9422447-9432806 GCF_015228065.2 Penaeus monodon
GGGTCCCCCAGCCTGCCCCAAACCCCCTTTATCTGGGCTGGTTTTGGGAGGGCGGGAGAGGGGGGCATGCACCCGAGGACCACCCGAGGCTTAAACTCGGGCGTGCTTTTGGGTAGGGGCTTGAACACCGGTCCTTGCAGTTACCTTGCTATCGCAGAAAGAAGCGACTTGCAGTTGAGGTGGCTGCCCTCTCGGGGAGAAGACCTGGTCGGCCGATCAGTGGGGGTGGTTTCACCTACTACTGGGTTGGGCCCCAGCGATGTCCCACCTCCAGGGGTTGTGCCCCCAGCCTCTCCAGCCGACTCTCTCTCTCTCTCTCTCTCTTTTCTCTCTCTCTCTCTCTCTCTTTCTCTTCTATATTTAAATATATATATATTTTATATATTTTATATTTAATATTTTATATATATATATATAATATATATATATATATATATATATAAATTATATATTATTATTAAAATATATATAATATATATATATAATATTATTTATATAAAATTTTTGTTTTTGTGTGTTGTTTTTTTTCCCACGCACGCACGCACACACCACCCGCAGCGCACGCACACGCGCACGCACTAGGGAGGATGGTAATAATAACTATATATTTATATACATGTATATAGATAGATATAAAGATAGATGGATAAAATTAATTTCTAGTTAAAACATCTGTCTATCATCTATTACTATCTGCTCTCTCTAATATATATAAAGATATTCATATATATAAATATATATATACTATATATATAAAATATATATATAATATAATAATATATAAAAAAAATCTATATATAATATATATTATATATAACATTATATATTTTATATATAAATTATATATTATTTATATATAAAATATATATTTTAATAATATATATATATATATATTATATATATATATAAATATATATTATATATATATATATATATATAATATAATATATTTTATATAATTTATATTTTTATATATTCTATATTATTTATATATTTTAAAATATATTACATTTTTTATATATTGAATTTTAATTTTTATTTATTTTATATTTAATATATTATATTTTTTAATATTTTATATATTATATATATATATATGATGTATTATTATTTTATATATGTATAATTTTTATAATAGGGTTTAAAATTTTATAATGTTATATTTTATTATTTTATTTTTATATATATGAAATTATTTTTTTTATATATTATATTTTTATTTTATAATATATATATATATTTAAAATTAATATATATATATTTAAATTTTTTTTATATATGTTTATATACTTTTATATATTTTATATATAGTATATATATTTATGTTAGTTTTAAAATATTTATGTTGTATATATTTTATTTATGTATTTTATATATATATTAATATATATATATATATATTATGTATTTTTATATATATATATTTATATATATATATCATCATCATGAAGGGGTAACGCCACGGGGACGCATGGCCATTTTTCCACCACGAGGACCCTCGAGGTGATTCTCCGGGCGGGTCACGGCCCTCTCTAATTCCTCACGACGGTCTCGCGAGCTCCCAAGCCATGATCTCCTGGGACGCCTACAGGTCCCCTCCCCCAGGGTTTTTGTCTCGCAGAGAGAAACCCGAAGAGCAGGGTCGTCCAAGGGAGACAGCTAGGGGCCATATAGCCTGATTTGGCGATCCCGGATTATGCAGTAACGGGGTCCCATGCCAGTTGTACACGTGGTCCTCCCAAACGTCCCATGACCCAAAGGGACTTGTTACAAAAAGGCATAAAAGGCAAACTCCAAACACTGGATATGTCCAGGTTTCGTTTTCCTAAGCAAAACTGGCAGTATAAAAGGCGTTAAAGACACGCAACTTGGTCCTTCTGCATGGGTACCGCTCTCCAAACACTTTGTTTATCAAGTTTATGGCTCCTTTGCCGACCAATCCTCTACTGACTTCCTGGTCACAACCCAGGATATGGGCTCGCTACCAAGGTTGAAAACTCTCTGTAACTTCAAAGTCCTCGACGCAAGCATGGATCGACTGAATGGGTTCCCTAACAGGGACCCAAACCCCGAATCTGGTCTTGGGCCAGGAGACCTCTAGGGCCTTTTGGGCTTCCCCTCATTGCTAAAGCACAAGAGCGCCACAAAACTCCAAGGACTCAGATAGGGTGGCAACTTTGTCGGCAAGTCAAGGTCAGAGACCTTAAAATTGCCTTTTTTCCCCCATTTACTTTGGTAGTACTCTGCCCATTATCCTCCAACAAGTGTGAAAAGTGTTTGGGGCAAGGAGCCCTTGCCCCCCCCCTGAATTAACGGGGGAAGTTCGACATACCCCCACCCACTTTTAGCACTTCAGTACCCGTATAAGGGTTGCTACAGGCCAAAAAATCTTGTCGGAATTCCCCCAGCCTCAGGATCTCCTATACGATTCCCGTGCAAACCCGGGGAAACGCCTTCTTGAGGCGATGTAGGCTGCAAGCCTGCATCACCTCAAGCAGGTCGGGGGAATGGTCCCAGACTCCCCAATGGCGTCGGATGTAAGCAGGCCCCGTGCCAGGGGTTCACCCCCACCTTTACGTTCAGGGGGGATTCACATATGAGCTTTCCCCCCACTTTCATTTGGAAATCCCCACCTAACCTCTATTGGGTGGGAGGTTCCTCGCTGATGGTGGGCCCCGCACGGGCACTAAAATTCTTGCACCCAAGCAACTTTTTGGGGGGTCTACCTGGTACAATTGTTCAAAATACTCAGATTCCTGATTAACTGTTCCTTGTCCCTACTCAGCAGTGTCCGAGCCCTACGCACCATGGAACGATGCAAGACTTGATTACCATTCACCCGGCCTTACACACGCTTCATGACCTCTAATGTTCCAGGAAAAATTCGCCTTCCCTTGGCGTACGTCAATGGACCCTGATGCTTCGAGTGCAGCGCTTGAAAACCCCAAGAGAAACCCGGGGTCCTCGGGTTTGTTGGTTTGTGAATCGGTCAGGACTGCCATGGGAACCCACGGGCACACTCCTCCTCCTTTATTTGCCCCGGGTTTAAAACACCTTGAGTGGCCACGGAGGGGGGGGAGTTTTGAAGTTGCCCAAAGGGTAGCCTATGGTCTGCCCAGAAGTGACCCTCCGGTAAACCCTCAGTTCTGGAGGATCCTCCTCGCTGCTAACAAGAATGGGGTCGATCTACTTGGCCACTGTCCCGTATCGCTGTCCCAAGCCCAGCGATGGGGTTGGAGCGCTGATACCAGGAGCCAGAGATCATATTTTTCGGGGACCTAGCAAAGTCCCGGAGAAGGGAGGCTTTTTTTTTTCTGGGGATCAGCTACCCGAGCCAGGGGGCCGACAGACATCTCGTAGCCAGCCCCGGTCACAGCCAGAAAAAGCTTGTTCCCCAAAAACAATGCGAATATTTTCCCCGGGGGCAATCGTCTGCCACTATGAAATTTTTGGCGTCGAACACCTTTTTTAAACATAAATTTTTATATACAGGGGTGGAGCGTCCTCTCTACAGAAATAAAGACATAACCAAAAGCTGCTTCAGTCTCAATCCATAATCCCCTTTCATCCGGTTCACCTCAACTCCAAAGGCTGATTGCGGGAGATGGCTATGGCTAACCCTGGGTGGTGACCTCGCTGGGGCCCAACCAGTATGGGTGAAACCACCCCCCTGATCGTGCCGCTACCGGGTCTTCCACCTCTGAGAGGGAAACCACCTCAACTCCAGTCGCCTTAATTCCGAGATGCAGAGGTAACCGCTCATTCTGCCCAAGGACTGATGTCCAAGCGTCCCCCGGAAAGTCCCTGAGTTTAAAACGGGGGGTCATCGGGTGAACCCAAACTCTGCCGCCAACTTCCGCCCCCCCCACAAAGCCCAAAAAAAGGGGTTGGCGGGCTTGGGCCCGCCCATCCCCCTGTAGGGTTCCTGGGCTTTCCCCCAAGTTTTCAGGTGGGCTGGCCCCTGGGGCAGGGGGGACGAGAAACTCTCGTTCCAATCCTGCACCCCGACATTTCCTCCCAGCGGACCCACAGCCCGTTTCTCTGGGTGGAAGGGCTACACCCCCCCCCCCCAGCATTTCCATTTTTTTGAGACGTTGCCAGAGGGTCTTTCTGGGGGAGGAGGGCTGGGAAGGCCCCCCCTCCCCCGAGCCGGCCCCCTTACCCCGGGTGGTAGGGGGCAGGAGTTTGGGGACGGAGCCAGAGCGTGTCCAAACCCCTAGCTTTTACCCCTGGGGGCCCCCGCTGCCCAAATCCCCCCCAGATTTTTGCCTGGGGGCGCAAGGGCCCAGTTACCCAGGGTGGCCACAGGGGGCACGCAGAAGCTTGATGATGGGAGGCTGGACCTGGGGGGGGAACTTATGCAAATCTCTCCCTTTTCGCATTGAGCTAGCCAGGGGGGGAAACTGCAAACGAGAAGGCGGAACGCTTAAAAAAATCTAGGCTACCCACCATCGCTTTACATCACCCTGCACGTGAAGCACCACCCATATATTTATATATATGTTATTTATATATATTATATAATATTAAAATTATATATATATATATTATAAATATAATTTTATAAAATTATATATATATATTCATATAATTTATAACAATTTTTTTTTCTTGACATATGCACACACACTATTCAAAAAAACACACAAAAAAACCCAAAAAAAACAAACACACACACACACCACAACCCCACAACACACAAAACACACACACACACACATATTTTATGTTATATATATTAATATTAATATATATATATTATATATATAATTAATATATAATTTTTATTTATTTTTAAAAATCTTAATATATAAATAAACTTTTAAAAGACACACACAAAGAGACAAGGACACAGACACACACACACACACACACACACACACACACACCACCACACACGCCACACACCACACCACAACCCCCACAACAACACACACACCACACACACACACACACACACACACACCCGCACGTGAGTGTGTATTTGTATTTTGTTCATTTAAATTAAATGATACCTAGGTGTATAAAATGGGAAAATTCTGTTCTAAAAAACATCAAAAAAAATGCTTTTAAAAAATAAAACATCTAACTCTCCCTGTTTAATTTTTCCCCTCACGTTGAGCTGCGGGCCCGCGAAGGGCTGATGGGAACTGGCCTCTGATGTCACAAATTCAAATTGCAGAACATTTTCCCCGGGGGACTCAACCGCCCCGGGTCTTTCCCCCCCGCTAACCTGCCCTTTTAGTTCAATCGCTGTAAATTTCCTTAAATCTCAAGCCTAATCTGCGAATAGTATGGGGAAGGAATGAGAGAGAGAGAGAGAATAAGAGAGCAGAAGGAAAGATATAGACAGAGAGGAAAGGAAGAGAGTGAGATAAGAGAGAGGGGAGGTAGATAGATAGATAGATATAGATAGAGAGAGCGAGAGAGGAGAGAGCGAGAGAGAGAGAGAGAGAGAGAGGGAGAGAGAGGGGGGTGAGAGAGAGAGAGAGGGAAGGAGAGAAGGAGAAGACGGGAGAGAGACGAGAGAGGGAGAGGAGAGTGTGAGAGAGAGGGGAGAGAGAGAAGAGAGGAGGAGTGAGAGAGAGAGAGAGGGAGGAAGAGATCAGGGAGAGAGAGAGAGAGAGAAGGAAAAAGAGTGAGAGAGAGATAGAGAGAGTGTATAATGGGTACAGAACCCTATTGTAATGGCTTTGCAGGGGTAGTGATATTTGTCTAACAGCTTCACTCTTTATTGATAAGAATTAACACACACCATGGGAACACACGAAACGATGTTTGGGTCACGTATCAGGTCAACCTGCCCAGAGGGGGAGGGTTAGGCCGACCTACCACGCTGGATGCTGGCGACGAACTGTCTGGTCAGGCGAGTCAGATAACATTGTCATACATCCTTGCTGACTCAATGGTCCTTATTTGGGATTTGGAGCCACGTGGTAAACAGCCACGAAGTCTATTGGTACTTATGTATATGCTACATCGTACATTGCTCTGCCACCTACTCGCGCCTCGCCCTCGAGGCGCCTTAGATATGCTTCAAGGGTGACCTAACTTGGCTGGTCATCTCGTTCTCGCGTGCGTTGTCCTGGTGCATCTTCGTGGCTGCTCGTCCCTGTCGTCCTCTTCTTCCTGGTCCTTGATATAATTTGTCCATCCTCAATGTCCACACGTCCTCGAAGTCTCGCACAGGTCCTCCTTGACTTCGGATTCGTCTAGACTTCCTCGTAGTCCTCGTTCAGGCCTAACTCAGGCCTAACTCCTCGTAGTCTTCATCTGAATCTACGGTGTTGGGCAGGGGGGGCGGCATCTCACGCGGATGATACCTGCGCTAATGAGCTCCTGGAGTTGACTGGATCTGCGGGCGTCTGCCAGGCATTGCAGCATCCTGGGGTGACTAGTACCTGTCTAGTGAGTTCCTGGTTCTTCGCTGGATCTACAGGCATCTTGGCAGGCAGCACCTGTCCACTACATCATGGGACGGCTTAACACCTGCTCTGACGAACATCCTATTCTGCAGGCTTCTGGTGATCATCTGATGACGTCCTTCCCACAGCATCCTAAGGTGACCGGTTCTGCAGCAGGATCCTCCTTCGGTGCCGTGTCGGTTATCGTCGGTTATAGTCGGAGAACCAGATCATACAAGGGCCAGATAGCAAGAGAAAAAGAAGGCAATAGACAAGAGGGGGTCTTAAGTCCCACGAGCCAGTTGTTTATAAAGATTTGCGGTTTTTAATTTTGTTTTTTTATTTATTTTCGTTTTTTTTTCGTTTTGTGTTTTATTTTCACAAAGATAAAGAAGAAAATAGGAGAGGGAGACGTCGATAGCGATCTGCAAGGACCTGGCTTGAACTACCCATCTCTGATAGATATGAGATAGATAAGGGAACGACAACTGCAATCCGCAAGGATTTACTTGAACCAATTGTCGCACACAGAGAAGAAATAAATGTAATTTGTACATCATGTATGAGTCACTCGTCACGACTGACAAAATTTCGGGCTAAAGAGATACATCATAGATCTTTACACCGGCACTAAGACAGCAACAAACCCTATTAATGAAAAGGTTCCAGTGTCTTTTGTTCTGCGTGGATGAGTGAGTGAGTGTGTAAGGGTGCGCGTGTGTGTGTATGAATGACAGCGAGCATGAATGAGAGTGAAAATGAGTGACCTCACACAGAGAATAAATTACAAACACGAACATTAACGTTCACTATAACAAAACTGAGGTAAATTAGCAGTGCTAGCTATATGAAATTATTTCAACTACCACATTGAATCCAACATTTAATCATATGCGACAGATGTACGCATTAATGAATGGTGACATAAAAAAAAAAAAAAATGCAAGCTTTTTTAGCAAACAAATCTTCTCAGGGTCAGAAAATATGAACTGCCGAGGTACATGTCTAGCTATGCATGTTAGACTTCATCGACGGGGGATCCTATACCCAAATGCCATATACTGAAGCGAACGGAGCCAGAAAATCTATAAAGAACCTACTCTTTTCTGCGTACTGTGATGGGCACTTGTGAAATCTCTGTGGTATCCACAATCACACGATCGCCTGGGAATTACCCAAAACATGCAAGAGACTTCATGAGGTGAGAAGAGTGTGATTAATAAGCGAATAATTATTCTAGCTTAAACCCTAGTCCTACATTAATTAATGGACGTAACTGCGGGTCACACCGACTCAAAGTTGCCGATCGAACGAATAACTTTTCGAACGTCGGAGCGCAGATCTATTAGACGTTTACGCAACCCAGGTAATATCGGCATTCCTGTGCACTATGATATCGGGGAGATCCTACGCTATATTCAATATAATAAATTTTAATAAAATTAATGTTACAAGCTCAGTTCTAGTGCCAATAAAAATGTGTCACCAATAAGCAATGTAACCGTGATACAGTTAATCCCCTAGGTTTGACCGGAAAGAAAAAGGTGAGGTCAGGTCAAGACCACAACCGACTGAACACACAGCGAAAGAGAAAGTGTTGTCAGGTCTGGGTGAGGGGAGGAACGAATAAATGAAATGATATTCGTGATAAGATAAAATCACGAATGCGTTAAATTTGTTGCAGATGAAACAACATAAATCTCTAAAAACGAGAGAAATTAATTAACCACTTAACTAACGAACGATCACATGGTAATGTGATCAAAGGGTCAAAAGAATAGTGTCAGAACGTGCCATTTGCTGTCACTTGGCATTTTTACCAACAAAACCATGGCTTAAACATTAATGGGTGAAGAAGGGAAAAGAAATGAGGGCCCAAATGTGTACTTACGTTTTTTTTTCTTAGACATGTTTTGGAGTGGTCAAGCGGTTTTTTTTTCGAAGGTGTTTGCATTCGTCTGTGAGCCGAAAGGAACGCTTTGCGGGGTAGTGATATTTGTCTAATGGCTTCACTCTTATTTATAAGAGTTAACACAAAAGTATGGGAACACACGAGACCATGTCTGGGGGTAACGCGGGGCATGTGTCAGGTCAACCTGCCCAGAGGGGGAGGGCTAGGCCGACCTTACCACGCTGGATGCTGGCGACGAACTGAACTGGTCAGACGAGGTCAGATAACATCGTCATCTACGCCCTCGCTGACTCATTGGTTCTTATTTGGGATTTGGAGCCACGTGGTAAACAGCCACGTGGTCTATTGGTACTTATGTATATGCTACATCGTACAGAGAGAGAGAGAGAGAGAGAAGAGAGAGAGAGAGACAGAGAGAGAGAGAGAGTGTGAAAGAGAGATAGGTAGATAGTAGTATGTATATAATATATACTCTCAGTATATAATATATACTGAGAGAGAGAGTAAAAGAACGTGAGAATGTGTTTCTGAGAGAGAGAGAGAGAGAGAGAGAGAGAGAGAGAGAGAGAGAGAGAGAGAGAGAGAGAGAGAGAGGGTGAGAGAAAGAGAGGGTGAGAGAAAGAGAGAGGGAGAGAGAGAGAGAGAGGGGAGAGAGAGAGGAGAGAGAAAAGAGAGAGTAAAAGGGCTTGGGTAATTGTACAAAAACAAAATTTGGGATGTAAAGGGCTAGCAGATCTTGTTACAGTAGATTTTGAAGTTGCAGTGTCTATATTGACATCACCTGTTAGAAAATAATGTTTGTCTTCCAATTCAATTTTATTAATGGATTCTGAAAGTGCAGTGATAAAGGTCACCAATTCAGTGTGAGGGTGTCCATAAATGTCTGACTAAAATGTTCTGTGGCGAATTGCTGATTTCCATCGAAGCACTGCTCAATGACTGAAAGGTTGGTATATTGAGAACAGGTCAGTCAGACGTGTACATAGAGATAGATGCCCACCACTATCCCACGAGTGGTTGTTGCTAAACAGTGTAATTAGACATACGGTACAGCTCTTGTATTTCATCTGTAAGTTTTTTACTCACAGAAAACAAAAACGTCCTATTGCTGTTCCGGTGGGTTGATGCATTCATCATAAAGATATTACGATTTTGGGGTATGCTGTTAATGTTGAGCGAGCTGACAGATAATGTGTTTGACGAACAATATACATTTAAAAGGGGATTGGGAAAAAAAAGAATAAAAGGAGTAGGTAAAAGCAGTAAAAAATCAAGGTCCAGCTTCGTAATCATCATTATTGACATAAAAATTTTAATACGCAAATCACTGATAAGAGCGAGAGGATTTATTTCACCATTGCTATGAGGTAAACGATTTTCATCATCAGAACTGACACTCCCGTGGCCAAGGAGATCGACTACATTTTTGAAAAGCACTCACTGAAGGATCCTCCAGACCTACAGGACTTACCGGAGTGCCGAGTTCTGTGTCACTGACAATAGACTGGTTGAGGATATTTAATGGTACACTCTAAAACTCCCCAGTCCTCCAGGGTCACTCCAAGGTGGTTTTACTTGAACAGATTGAGGAGGATTGTTAGAACTCAAAAACCTGACAGACCCAGTAGCTCTGTGGGAGCGCAGGAGTTCATTGGTGAACGTCCAAGGGTCGAGACAAAATTTAAACTCACCGGAGACCTGGAGACAACAGAATTTGCGCCGTTCCATAGTGCGGAGGGTTTGGATACTTCTGAGGAAGGTATAAGGAACCCAAATTTATCAGGAATCTTTCTGAGGAGGTTGAAGGCCATTTCTTAGTGAATGACCCTCGCCCTGATTACCAAGTCCTGAGAAAACAACCCCAAGCCTTCCTCGCAGATGACTGTAGTCTGCTTAGTGATGGACGGATCATCTCAGGTCATGTTGAGGTTCGAAAAAAATTAGGCTGAATACTTTGAGCAGTTTTACCAAGTAGACCCTCCAACAGTTTTTGGGTTGCAAGTGATGTCACAATACTGTGCTGACCCACCACCGGAGGACCCT
>NC_051420.1:9432906-9437906 GCF_015228065.2 Penaeus monodon
AACACACACACACACACACCACGTGAGTGTGTATTGTATTTTGTTCATTTAAATTAAATGATACCTAGGTGTATAAGTGGAAACTTCTGTTGCATAAATGAACAATCAAAAAGAATGCTCTTAAATGAATAGCACATCTAACTCTCCCTGTTAATTCCGCCACTTCACGCTTGAGCTGCGGCCTGCAGAAGGGCTGATGGGAACTGGCCTCTGATGTCACAGAATTCAAACTTGCAGAACATTTCCCTGGGAGACTCAACCGCCTGCGGTCTTCCTCCCGCTAACCTGCCTTTGAGTTGACATATCGCTGTAATTTCCTTAACTCTCACAGCCTAATCTGCGAATAGTATGGGGGAAGGAATGAGAGAGAGAGAGAGAAGGAAAGAGAGACAGAAGGAAAGGAGATAGACAGAGAGGAAAAGGAAGAGAGTGAGATAAAGAGAGAGGGGAGGTAGATAGATAGATAGATATGGAAAGAGAGAGAGAGAGAAAGAGAGAGGGAGAGAGAGAGAGAGAGAGGGAGGGAGAGAGAGAGAGAGAGAGAGAGAAAAGAGAGAGGGGAGAGGAGAGAGAGAGGGAGAGACAGAGCGAGAGAGGGAGAGACAGAGAGAGAGAAGGAAAAAGAGTGAGAGAGAGATAGAGAGAGTGTATAATGGGTACAGAACCCTATTGTAATGGCTTTGCAGGGGTAGTGATATTTGTCTAACAGCTTCACTCTTTATTGATAAGAATTAACACACACCATGGGAACACACGAAACGATGTTTGGGTCACGTATCAGGTCAACCTGCCCAGAGGGGGAGGGTTAGGCCGACCTTACCACGCTGGATGCTGGCGACGAACTGTCTGGTCAGGCGAGGTCAGATAACATTGTCATACATCCTTGCTGACTCAATGGTCCTTATTTGGGATTTGGAGCCACGTGGTAAACAGCCACGAAGTCTATTGGTACTTATGTATATGCTACATCGTACATTGCTCTGCCACCTACTCGCGCCTCGCCCTCGAGGCGCCTTAGATATGCTTCAAGGGTGACCTAACTTGGCTGGTCATCTCGTTCTCGCGTGCGTTGTCCTGGTGCATCTTCGTGGCTGCTCGTCCCTGTCGTCCTCTTCTTCCTGGTCCTTGATATAATTTGTCCATCCTCAATGTCCACACGTCCTCGAAAGTCTCGCACAGGTCCTCCTTGACTTCGGATTCGTCTAGACTTCCTCGTAGTCCTCGTTCAGGCCTAACTCAGGCCTAACTCCTCGTAGTCTTCATCTGAATCTACGGTGTTGGGCAGGGGGGGCGGCATCTCACGCGGATGATACCTGCGCTAATGAGCTCCTGGAGTTGACTGGATCTGCGGGCGTCTGCCAGGCATTGCAGCATCCTGGGGTGACTAGTACCTGTGCTAGTGAGTTCCTGGTTCTTCGCTGGATCTACAGGCGCCTCAGCAGGCAGCACCTGTCCACTACATCATGGGACGGCTTAACACCTACTCTGACGAACATCCTGGTCCGCAGGCCTATGGTGAGATTCTGATGACGTCCTTCCCACAGCATCCTAAGGTGACCGGTTCTGCAGCAGGATCCTCCTTCGGTGCCGTGTCGGTTATCGTCGGTCAGACTGTAATATATAGACGGGGAACCAGATCATACATGTAAGGGCCAGATAGCAAGAGAAAAAGAAAGGCAATAGACAAGAGGGGGTCTTAAGTACCACGAGCCAGTTGTTTATAAAGATTTGCGGTTTTTAATTTTGGTTTTTAAATTATTTTCGTTTTTTTTTCGTTTTGTGTTTTATTTTCACAAAGATAAAGAAGAAAATAGGAGAGGGAGACGTCGGTAGGGATCTGCATGGACCTGGCTTGAACTACCATCTCTGATAGATATGAGAATAGATAAGGGAAACGACAACTGCAATCCACAAGGATTTACTTGAACCAATTGTCGACACACAGAGAAGAAATAAATGTAATTTGTACATCATGTATGAGTCACTCGTCACGACTGACAAAATTTCGGGCTAAAGAGATACATCATAGATCTTTACACCGGCACTAAGACGGCAACAAACCCTATTAATGAAAAGGTTCCAGTGTCTTTTGTTCTGCGTGGATGAGTGAGTGAGTGTGTAAGGGTGCGCGTGTGTGTGTATGAATGACAGCGAGCATGAATGAGAGTGAAAATGAGTGACCTCACACAGAGAATAAATTACAAACACGAACATTAACGTTCACTATAACAAAACTGAGGTAAATTAGCAGTGCTAGCTATATGAAATTATTTCAACTACCACATTGAATCCAACATTTAATCATATGCGACAGATGTACGCATTAATGAATGGTGACATAAAAAAAAAAAAAAATGCAAGCTTTTTTAGCAAACAAATCTTCTCAGGGTCAGAAAATATGAACTGCCGAGGTACATGTCTAGCTATGCATGTTAGACTTCATCGACGGGGGGATCCTATACCCAAAATGCCATATACTGAAGCGAACGGAGCCAGGAAAATCTATAAATAACCTACTCTTTTCTGCGTATCTGTGATGGGCACTTGTGAAAATCTCTGTGGTTATCCACAAATCACACGATCGCCTGGGAATTACCCAAAACATGCAAGAGACTTCATGAGGGTGAGAAGAGTGTGATTAATAAGCGAATAATTATTCTAGCTTAAACCCTAGTCCTACATTAATTAATGGACGTAACTGCGGGTCACACCGACTCAAAGTTGCCGATCGAACGAATAACTTTTCGAACGTCGGAGCGCAGATCTATTAGACGTTTACGCAACCCCAGGTAATATCGGGCATTCCTGTGCACTATGATATCGGGGAGATCCTACGCTATATTCAATATAATAAATTTTAATAAAATTATGTTACAAGCTCAGTTCTAGTGCCAATAAAATGTGTCACCAATAAGCAATGTAACCGTGATACAGTTAATCCCCTAGGTTTGACCGGAAAAGAAAAAGGTGAGGTCAGGTCAAGACCACAACCGACTGACCACAAGCGAAAGAGAAAGTGTTGTCAGGTCTGGGTGAGGGGAGGAACGAGATAAAATGAAATGATATTCGTGATAAGATAAAATCACGAATGCGTTAAATTTGTTGCAGATGAAACAACATAAATCTCTAAAAACGAGAGAAATTAATTAACCACTTAACTAACGAACGATCACATGGTAATGTGATCTAAGGTCAAAAGAATAGTGTCAGAACGTGCCATTTGCTGTCACTTGGCATTTTTACCCACAAAACCAATGGCTTAACACATTAATGGGTGAAGAAGGGAAAAGAAATGAGGGCCCAAATGTGTACTTACGTTTTTTTTTTCTTAGACATGTTTTGGAGTGGTCAAGCGGTTTTTTTTCGAAGGTGTTGCATTCGTCCTGTGAGCCGAAAGGACGCTTTGCAGGGGTAGTGATATTTGTCTAATGGCTTCACTCTTTATTGATAAGAGTTAACACACAGTATGGGAACACACGAGACGATGTCTGGGGGTAACGCGGGTCATGTGTCAGGTCAACCTGCCCAGAGGGGGAGGGCTAGGCCGACCTTACCACGCTGGACGCTGGCGACGAACTGTCGGGTCAGACGAGGTCAGATAACATCGTCATCGACGCCCTCGCTGACTCATTGGTTCTTATTTGGGATTTGGAGCCACGTGGTAAACAGCCACGTGGTCTATTGGTACTTATGTATATGCTACATCGTACAGAGAGAGAGAGAGAGAGAGAAAGAGAGAGAGAGAGACAGAGAGAGAGAGAGAGTGTGAAAGAGAGATAGGTAGATAGTAGTATGTATATAATATATACTCTCAGTATATAATATATACTGAGAGAGAGAGTAAAAGAACGTGAGAATGTGTTTCTGAGAGAGAGAGAGAGAGAAGGAGAGAGAGAGAGAAGAGAGAGAGAGAGAGAGAGAGAGAGAGGGGGGGGGGGGGGTGAGAGAGAGTGAGAGGGTGAGAGAGAGAGACAGGGTGAGAGAGAGAGACAGGGTGAGAGAGAGAGGGTGAGAGAAAGAGAGGGTGAGAGAAAGAGAGAGAGGAGAGAGAGAGAGAGAGAGAGAGAGTAAAAGGGCTTGGTAATTGTACAAAAACACAATTTGGGATGTAAAGTGGCTAGCAGATCTTGTACAGATGATTTTTGAAGTTGCAGTGTCTATATTGACATCACCTGTTAGAAAATAATGTTTGTCTTCCAATTCAATTTTATTAATGGATTCTGAAAGTGCAGTGATAAAGGTCACCAATTCAGTGTGAGGGTGTCCATAAATGTCTGACTAAAATGTTCTGTGGCGAATTGCTGATTTCCATCGAAGCACTGCTCAATGACTGAAAGGTTGGTATATTGAGAACAGGTCAGTCAGACGTGTACATAGAGATAGATGCCCACCACTATCCCACGAGTGGTTGTTGCTAAACAGTGTAATTAGACATACGGTACAGCTCTTGTATTTCATCTGTAAGTTTTGACTCACAGAAAACAAAAACGTCATATTGCTGTTCCGGTGGGTTGATGCATTCATCAGTAAAGATATTACGATTTTGGGGTATGCTGTTAATGTTGAGCGAGCTGACAGATAATGTGTTAGACGAACATATATACATTAAAGGAGATTGGGAAAAAAAAGAATAATAGGAGTAGGTAAAAGCAGTAAAATATCAAGGTCCAGCTTTCGTAATCATCATTATTGACATAAAAATTGTAATACTGCAAATCACTGATAAGAGCGAGAGGATTTATTTCACCATTGCTATGAGGTAACGATTTTCATCATCAGAACTGACACTCCCGTGGCCAAGGAGATCGACTACATTTTTGACAGCACTCACTGAAGGATCCTCCAGACCTACAGG
The DNA here is from genome assembly GCF_015228065.2 of Penaeus monodon. NCBI lineage: Eukaryota > Metazoa > Arthropoda > Malacostraca > Decapoda > Penaeidae > Penaeus > Penaeus monodon. The sequence goes on from NC_051420.1 coordinate 9,437,762, forward strand.
ACTTACCGGAGTGCCGAGTTCTGTGTCACTGACAATAGACTGGTTGAGGATATCTTAATGGTACACTCTAAAACTCCCAGTCTCTCCAGTGGTCACTCCAAGGTGTTTCACTTGAACAGATTGAGGGAGGATTGTTAGAACTCGA
>NC_051420.1:9445406-9452906 GCF_015228065.2 Penaeus monodon
GCTCCAGAGCAATTTTTCCCATCTGTAAGAGGGAAAAATAAACCCAGTAACCGACAAGGCCCTGCAACAGTTAAAGGGAGTGAAACTGATGGGGGAGGGCGGGACCTAAAGGGCGAGGTTCAGGGCCTGAGGGGGGAAAAGGCTGCGTCACGAGGTAAAACCGTTGCAAGAAAGAGAAGGCCCAGACAAGGTTCTGGCAACACATCCAAAGAGTGTCAATTTGCTGGGGTCCCCTGGGGTTCCGGGGGCAGGAACCCCCCGGGCCTCGCGGGCGTCTTGTCGGACCCGTGGTCGCTGCAGGGGGGCGGGGGGCCCCACCCGAACCGCCCCTTGGGTATAGGTGACGGCAAACTGGGAAACCCGGTCAACCCGCCTCGTTCCCCTCCCCCCCCCCTTTCCCCCCCCCCGGGCGTGTTATTTTTCACGGAAACGCGTTCTCCACCCCAGCCCCCTTGGCCCCCCGACTTCGTGAGGCGTAAGCCTTTGAGTACGGAGGGTTTAAGGGGCCGGGAGGCATATGTCCCCCAATTTAAAATGCGGCATCTGCCCTGGGCTGGACCCAAGGAAAAGAGAAGGCCCGGGCAGGGGTAAAAAACGCAAAAGGGGCCCCGTGGTGGAAGGTTGGGGCATCTGCCCCATCCCAACATGCATTTTAAACCCCAGCGTGGCAGGGGCCTTTGGGAAACCCTTTTTTTCAGGCACCAAACCAGGCCAAAGGTATTTTTGGGCCCACTTGAAAAAGGGGCCTCTTGAGCATGGGAGACCTGCCCCCAGCTGGCGCAGGAGGTGGAGGCGCGGGGAAGGGAGGTTGTCCCCTTTGCGGCGCGGAAGAGATGATTGTGGTCCGGCCCGCGATTTTTTTGGGTTGATGTTTTGCGGGACCACACCGCAAATCTCTTTAAAGGGCCCACCCCCGAGGCCTGCGGGGTGGCGGGGGGGGGGGCGGGGGCCCCTTGGATTTCGGGGGCCTTCCGGGAAGGAAACCCAAAGGGGCCTGGGGCCAGCTGTTCAGCCCCGCCATGCCCTTGGGGGCCGGAAGGCAAAAGTGGAGAAGGTAGTATTGAGGAAGGGGGCCCTAGCATTTTCCCAAAGCTTGTGTTGGGGCTGGGGGTGGGGGAAAGGGCCCCAGATTTAAACAGTGTCGGAGGGAGCGGAAACACGTTTCCCCTCAACCGGGGCGGGTTCTGATGCCTTCCACAGTGCTGCAAAGGGCTGTGGCAGGGATGGTCAGCATCCGAGTGCATGTCCAAGGCTAAGGAAAATGGTAAAAGGCGGGAAAAATCGGGCAGGCTGGAGAAGGGGGGCCCAAAAACCCCGCCGTCCCCCGGTTTTCCCCCGGGCCCCCCCTTGGGGGAAGCGCCGTTGAACCAAAACGATGCAATTGGGGGGCTCAGTAATGGGAAGCCATGGGCCCCCTGGGCATTTGGAAAACTAGGGCTGAAAGATCCTAGTGCGGCCTGATATGGGGGGCCACTAAAGCGACCCTTCCACGCCACCACAGAGCTGTGTGGTGTCACGGGGCATTGTGTTTCAGCTTTAAGGGGCCAGTTGGGGGCTCGTAAATTTGGGGTGGGAGCACGGTGCAGCGGGGTTTCCGGTGGATGTGGCCCATCTGGGGCAAGCCCTGCTTGCTAGGCCCTTTACTACCTGAAAAAAAAGTAAGGGGGTGTGGCGACCTTGGACGGAAAGCTGGGGGGAGGGTGGGGAAAGGTGAAGATGTGGGCCCCTTTCTTCCAGAGGTTTTGGGTTTGGGGAAGGGAGTTTTTCGGCTGAGCGACTGCACCTTGCCCCCCGGGGCAGAGTCTAGAATCCGGTGTTTGACTGTCAAAGTATGCGTGGAGTGAGGGCCCCCGTGGAGCCCATTCAAAAAACCCGCAGTGGTGTGGCGTAACATTGGGTTGGGGCCTTTTTTGGAAACCGGGGGAAAGGGGTTTTTTTTACAGTGTTGGTAGCTAAAATTCTCCGATAAGGCCCAGAAGGTGCCAGCTGGTGCCCAAACTTTGGGGACTTGTTGGGGGAAGTGGAGCGTCCAGAAGGGGTCGGCGGGGGTGAGGAAATTTGGGTTTGGGGTTTGGGGCCCCTTTCCTGACCTCCTCGAGGACTTGGCACAACCCCTGTGGGGTTAACCCAAAGGGCCAGGGGAAACTACTCCTTTGGGGGCCCTTTGGGAAAAAAAAGATGACGTTAGCCCCAGTACGGCGTTGAGGCGTGGGAGGGGCGCTGACCGAGATGAGGGGCGAGCATTTGGACGGTGGGGCGTGCAACCCGACCCTCAAAGGGGTGACCATGAGAAAAGTCTTTGGGGGGGAATACCCCCCTGGGTGCCCCCCCCCCCCCCCCTGCCAATCTACCGCCGCCCACACCCCCCCAAGCGACCCCCCTCGGGAGTGAAGAAAGGGCCCCGCTGGAGAAAATTTTTTTTTTGTTTTTTAGAACTGATTTTTTTTTAAATTTTCTTTAGTTTGGTTTTATGTTTAGGGATGTCAAGGGAGACGGGTCGTTGTTTAAAAGGGGGGGATAGTGCTACGCTTGGGTTCCTTTTTTCTCTGTCCCAAACATATGTTTAAAATGAAAAAATGACCTTGGGGATGGGGTTTTAAAATGAAAAGGGGCCTGGGCAAACATGACGCAACTGGCTGTTTAGCGGAGGGAAAAGGGAAAAACCAAGGGAGAGACGCAGTTGGGGGCGCTCCCGTGAAGACCTCTTTTGGGGCCCTTGGGACCCGATAAAATTTTGTTGCCCTATTATGACTGTATCGTGACATGCTGCTTTCTCCCTGTATTTTGCCTATGGGAAAAATGTATGGGGGAAAAACTTGTGTAAATAAAGGGAAAAAAATGTCATTTTGTGTTTTTTTTTCGTCTCTTGGGGCCTTTTCCACTTCCCCGTTTTCCCCTCGGGTGTCTGGGCGCTTGGTGCTCGGTTTTTCCCCTTTTAGTGTTTTAGTGTCCCGACCCTTGGATAGCACGCCGTCCCCGGTAAACCTTCCCCTTTTGTTGGGGCAGAGGAAGGCAGACCGGCGTAAAAAAATATATTATATATTTTATATAAAATATTATATAAATATATAAAAATATATATAATTTTATATTATATAATAATATAAAGGGATATATATACACACCCACACACACCCCATAATTGTTATTTATATATAATAATATATATATTAATATATATATATAAATATTATATTTTATGTATTTTTATATAAAATTCATAATATATATAAAAAAAAATATAAAATATATATATATATATAGAATAAAATATATATATATATACTTAATAATATATATATATATAATTTTTATATATATATTATTATTTATATTTTATATATATATTTTATATGTATCCCCAAAAACACACACACACACACACCACACACACAAATATATTTTATATATTTATATAAAATATAATATATTAAAATATTTTAAAATATATTTTGGTTGGGGTTTTGTGTGTGTGTGTGTGCATACATACATATATATAAAAAAATATTTTTGTTTAAAGCCAACCGGGTCGTTTTCTCGCCACCAACCAAGGGAGGTAGGCAGACGACGTTTAAAATCCCCCCGGGGCGTGAAAACTTTAACCGCTCCAAAAGCAACCCAGACCAAAGGGCCCAGAACAACAGGAGGGGAAAAACCCCAAATGGGGAGGGGAGGGCACGAAAAAAAACACACGATGACAGTCTTTCCTTTTTTTACAAAATTTTTACCCGTACACTTTTCTTAGGCACAATTACAGGGGGAAACCAAAAGGGCAACTGCATGTACAGCTTTAACAGGGAAACCCACAAATTTTATATCGGCACAAGGGCATACCGGGGTCTTCACGGAGCAGCCCCCAACCCCTCCCCCGGGCTTGTTCCTCCGCTCCTCCGCTCACAGCCAGCTGCGACATGTTTGCCCAGGTCCCTTATGTAAAACATTTTCGCCAGAGAAAAAGCCCCACTGGCGTAGCACATCCCCCCCTATCAAGCAGAGACCCGTCGCTTGACATATCTAAACCAAAAACAAACTACAAAAAAAATTTAAAAAAATCAGTTCTCAAAAACAAAAAAATCTTTCATCCCGGGGGCTTTCTTCGTCTCGCGGGGGGTCTCTCTGGAGGAGGTGGGGCGGCGGTAGATTGGCAGTGGCACCCAAGGGGTATCTCCTGCCCCCAGCCCGGGCTCATGGTCCCCTTTTCCATCTGCGCATCGCCCTACCGTCCAAATGCTCGTCCCATCTCGGTCAGTGTCTGCCACGCCCTCATCCCCGCTAGGGGGCAAACTTCATCTTCTTTTTCACCAGGCCCCAGGAGTAGTTCCTGGCCCATGGTAACGCCACACCCGGTGCGCCAATCCTCGAGGAAGTCGGGCAATGGCCCCCCACCAACCAACTCCTCGTCCCCGACGACTTTTCTGACGCTCCACTTCCTTACAAGTGCCCAGCTTTGCCCCAGCGGCATCTTCGGGGCCCTTTATTGGAGAAGTTAGTACCAACACGTAACTAACCCCCCCCTGGTCCAACAAGGCCCCGCCCAACCGCTACGCCTCAGCCAGTGCAGGTTTTGATGAGCTCCATGGGCCCTCTACTCCCGTTCACTTTTTGACAGTCGACACAGGATTTAGATTTTCCCTGGGGGAAAGGTGCAGTCGCTAGCCGTAACTACCTCTGCACACCCAAACCCTCGGAAGCGGGGGCAATCTTCACCATGCACCCCACCAGTTTCCGTCCAAGGCGCACACGCCTTACTCTGCGTCAGGTAGTCAAGGCCCAGAAGCAGTGCTCGTCCAGATGGGCCCCACATACACCGGCAGCCGCTGCACCGTGGTGCCCTCCCCAATCGAGCCTCCACGGGCCCCCTTTGGCTGCACACAATCCCCCGGGACCCCACACAGTCCGGGTGCGTCTGGAAGTCCCCATAGTGGCCAAAACATTCGGGCCGCACTAGGGTCTTCTCACCCCGTGTCCACTGTCAGCGGGCATGCTTCCCATCTACTGAGCCCTCCACCTGCATCGTGCTGGTTCGACAGCAGGCTTCCCCAAAGTCGGGCCCGGGAACCGAGGACGGCGGGGTTTTTCGGCCTCCTTCCCAGCCTGCCCCGATTTTTCCTCCTTACCACTTCCTTAGCCTTAGGACATGCACTCGGATGTGACCATCCCTCCCACATCCTTGCAGCACGCTGGAAGGCAAAAAAAAAAATCCATCTGGGGAGGATGTTTTTTCTCCGCCCCCTCCAACACCGCTGCATTGTCCCCTTTCCTTACCACAGCCCAACACAAGCCTTGAAAAGTGCTCGGGCTCACCTTCCTCAATGCATTCTCCACTTTAGCCTTCCCCCCCGGGAAATTTTCAGGGCGGGGCTGAGCAACGGCCCTAGGCCACGGGTTGGGCCTTCGGGAAGGCCTCAAATTCCCAAAGGGCCCCTCGCCAGGCCACCTGCGGGTCCTCAGGGTGTCCCTGCTTGACGTACATTTGCAGCTGCTGGTCCGCAAAGCATCAACAAAGAAAACGCGGGCCCGGACCACGATCATCTCTTCCGCAGCCGCGGGACGACCTCCTTACCAGCGCCTCCACATCCTGCGCCAGCTGGGACAGGTCTCGCCAGTCACGAGTCAGCTTCTTCAAACGGCCCATATTACCCCGCCTGGGGGTGGTGCCCGAAACGGCGTTTCAAAACCTCTCCACGTGGTGAAGAGGCCTGTTGGGATGCCCGGGAGAGCCCCAACACTTCCACCGCGGGGCCCCTAAGCCATCAAACCAGCTGCAGGGCCTTCTCCTCCTGGCTCCAGCCCTGGGCAATGCCAGCATTTCAAAAGGGCGACATATGCCTCCCAGGCCCCCTTCCCCTTTGTACTCAGTGGCTTACGTTCACAGAATGTCGGAGGGCCCGGGGGGGTGCAGGGTGGGAAAAGCGTCAGTGAACTAACACACCTGGGGGGGAGGAAGGGGGTGAGAGAGGCAACGAGGGGGTTGCCGGGGCCCAGTTTGCCGCCACCTTTCCCAAGGAGCGGTTCCCTGGGTCCCCCCTCCCTTTTGCAGCGACCACTGGCTTTGACACGAGCTACGGGCCCGGGGGTTTCCTGCCCCGGCCCAGGAGACCCCAGTAAATTGACCTCTGGCATCGTTTCCAGAACCCCGGGCCTTTTTTTCTTGCAACGTTAATACCTCGGACGCGCCTTTCCCCTTTTACTTTTCCCCCCTCAGGCCCGAACCTCGCCCTTCAGAGTCTCACCCCCTCCCTCATTCACTCTTCACACTGTTGCAGGCCTTGCGGTTTTTGTGAGTTTCCATCTTTACAGATGGAAGATTTCTCTGAACCTCAACAAGTCGGCAGAATGTTCCTTGCCTTCCTTCCGCACTGACGAGATGGTGCGCCTGCTCGCGTGCCCTCTGGCCCGCTCTTCTGCCCTTTTTTTTTTCCATTTCCCCTCATACCGGCCAGCATGGGATTTATCGGTCCCCTGGCTCGGCTTACCTCACTCGTCCTGCCTCAGTCATAGCCTCCCTCTCTCATGGGTGCCCCCATTTTGGAGACATGAAAATCGGCGCGTTCACGATCAAAAATATCACAAATCCAACTCCTGACACCATTTGTTACACCGACCGCCTCATCTCTCTGCCACCAACACAAGGCAGGCTAGGCAGACGGCGTGCTATTCACAGGGTCGTGAACACTGAACAGCTCCAAGAGGCACCGAGCAACACAGCATCCTAGAACACCACAAGGGGAAACGCCTAGTGGCGATGCAGGGCACAAAATAAACACGAAATGACAGTCTTTCCTTTATTTACACAAGTTATTTACCCGTACACTTTTCTATAGGCACAATACAGGGGGAAACCAGCAAGGCACACTGCACGATACAGCTTATAACAGGGCAACACAAAGTTATATCAGGTCACAAGGGCATACACGAGGTCTTCACAGGAGCAGCACCCAACTCCGTCTCCCGGCTTGTTCCTCCGCTCCTCCGCTCACAGCCAGCTGCGACATGTTTGCCCAGGTCCCTTCATGTAAACACATGTTTCGCACAGAGACAAAGACCCACTGGCGTAGCAATATATATAAATATTAATATACATACATACACATAAAATATATATTTATTTAAAAAGAAACAACTTTATATTTATAGAAAAAGGTTAAATGCATGCATATACTTGAGCATGTTTTTATGTGAGTTTACCCTACAAAGGAAGTTTTCTGTGAAAAATTGATTTTAAGATTTTTAACACCAACTATTATAGATTTGTAAAGTTTGTGGTTTGAGAGAATGATGATGATGGTAACAATAATAGAAATAAAGACAATAACAGCAACAATAATATATAGTATCAATCATGATAATAACAGTAATAATGATAGTATAGTAAAATAATAAAAATAAAAGTAACAACAGTGATAATAATAATGATACTAATAACATCAACAACAGCGATAAAACTACTACTACTACTACGACTACTACTACTACTACTACTGCTGCTGCTGCTGCTGC
>NC_051420.1:9457906-9459844 GCF_015228065.2 Penaeus monodon
GAATCCGGTGTCGACTGTCAAGAGTGATTCGTGGAGTAGAGGGCCTCGTGGAGCCCATTCAAAACCTGCAGCTGGCTGATGGCCTAGCGGTTGGGCGGAGCCTTGTTGGACCAAGGGAGGGGTTAGTTACAGTGTTGGTAGCTAACTTCTCTGATAAGGCCAGAAGGTGCCAGCTGGTGCAAAGCTGGGCACTTGTGAGGAAGTGGAGCGTCCAGAAGAGCCATGGGAAGGGCCATACACAGTGGTAGCGGCCCTCTCTGATGTCACCTATCGAATTCGCAGAGGGCGAAAACGACCGTCTGTTGTCCACGTGGACTGGCTGTGGCGTTACCATGGAAGCCATGGTGAAAAAGAAGATGAAGTTAGCCCCAGTAGCGGCGATGAGGACGTGGCAGACGCTGACCGAGATGAGGACGAGCATTTGGACGGTGAGGGCGATGTAACAGACGTCAATGGTGACCATGAGCCCGGTCTTGGGGCAGAAGATACCCCTCTGGGTGCCACTGCCAATCTACCGCCGCCCACACCTCCTCCAGAGCGACCCCAGCGAGAGCGAAGAAAGCCGCGCTGGATGAAAGATTTTTGTGTTTCTGAGAACTGATTTACAATTACGGTTACTTTTGTTTGAAAGAATTTTGTTCCTGAGGACTAATTTTATTTAAATTTTCTGTAGTTTGTTTCAGGTTTAGGTATGTCAGAGCAGACAGGTCGTCTGCTTGATAGGGGGGGATAGTGCTACGCCAGTGGGTCTTTGTCTCTGTGCGAAACATGTGTTAACATGAAAAGGATGACCTGGGCATGTGTTAACATGAAGGGACCTGGGCAAACATGACGCAGCTGGCTGTGAGCGGAGGAGCGGAGGAACAAGCCAAGAGACGCAGTTGGGTGCTGCTCCTGTGAAGACCTCGTGTGTGCCCTTGTGACCTGATAAACTTTGTGTTGCCCTGTTATAAGTGTGACATGCTGGTTTCTCCCCTGTATTGTGCCTATAGAAAAGTGTACGGGTAAATAACTTGTGTAAATAAAGGAAAGACTCATTTTGCGTTTATTCCGTGCCCTGCCTCGCCACTTGGCGTTTCCCCTCGTGGTGTTCTGGGACGCTGTGGTGCTCGGAGCCTCTTGGAGCTGTTCAGTGTTCACGACCCTGTGAATAGCACGCCGTCTGCCTAGCCTGCCTTGTGTTGGTGGCAGAGAGACGAGGCGGTCGGCGTAACAATAACGACGGAAGAAATGACACTAATGATAACTAAAATGATATTCATATTGGTAGTAATGAATGTGAAAATAAAATAATATTGCTTCTAATACTACAACTGATAATTAAAATAATAAGAAAGTTGATAAAGATAGTAACAAAATTGATGATAATAACATAATTAAGGACAGCAGATTTTTTTTTATACACATGCACACAGTTATACATTATTATATATTTACGTTTAGTCGTCAATGTGTTCTTATATTCAGCTATAGGTAAATTTTTTATTGCAGTTCTAGATATTAACAAACATATCAATTAGATTAAAAATATATGTGTATATCCAATAAGTATGCATGTTTCTGTGAGCAACAATAAAACCATATTTTTTAGTCTATGCCATTATAGGAAGATATGAGTATAATAGAAAACGAATCCTTTCACGGTAGACTATAGGATTATTCAAGGGGATTACGTGTCTATATCGTGAAGGATGTCACTGAGAGAGAGAAAAAAAAAAAACAGGTTGATTACTATAAGAGAACCTTGTAATAATTTAGTTGATTACGAGTGAAGAAGTTTTTCCGTCAACATAATGATTATGCAAATATATCGATATTTGCATCTCTCTTACAAACATACATACAAACACACATTCTCCACTTCTCTCCTTTCGTCTCCCTCACCATCCCTCTCTCCCTCTATATACATGCATTTAAATACATATGTGTGTATATATG
>NC_051420.1:9459944-9467444 GCF_015228065.2 Penaeus monodon
CGGGGCTGAGCAGCTGGCCCTAGGCCACTCGTTGCCTTCAGGAAGGCCTCGAACTCCAAGGCCCTCGCCAGCGCCACCTGCAGGTCCTCAGGGTGTGCCTGCTTGACGTAGATTTGCAGCTGCTGTCCTGCAAAGCGTCAACAAAGAAATCGCGGGCCAGGACCACGATCATCTCTTCTGCAGCTGCAGGGTACGACCTCCTTACCAGCGCCTCCACATCCTGCGCCAGCTGGGACAGTGTCTCGCCACACTCACGAGTCTGCTTCTTCAAGCGGGCCCGATATACCTCGGCCTGGTGGTGGTGCCCGAAACGGCGTTTCAAAGCCTCCGCCACGCTGGTGTAAGAGGCATGTTGGGATGGCGGCAGATGCCCCAACACTTCCACCGCGGGGCCCCTTAACGCTGTTACCAGCTGAAGGGCCTTCTCTTCCTGGCTCCAGTATTTCAAATTGGGCGACATATGCCTCCCAGGCCACCTTCCCGTCGTACTCAGCTGGCTTACGCCTCACAGAATGTCTGGAGGCTGAGAGGCTGCAGGGTGGAGAACGCGTGTCGTGAACTAATACACCCGGGGGGGAGGAAGGGGGTGAGGGAGGCAACGAGGCGGGTTGACCGGGTCCGAGTTTGCCGCCACCTATACCCAAGGGAGCGGTTCCGATCGGTCCCCAGCCTTCTGCAGGGGACCACGGGCCCCCGACACGACGCTGCGAGGCCCGGGGATTTCCTGCCACGGACCCCAGGCAGACCTCAGCAAATCTGACACTCTGGCATCTGTTGCCAGAACCTCGTCTGCCTTCTCTGCTTGCAACGTTACTACCTCGTGACGCCGCCTTTCCACCTTCACTTCCTCCCTCAGGCCGTGAACCTCGCCCTTCAGAGTCTGCACCTCCTTCATCAGTTCACTCTTCACGCTGTTGCAGGCCTTGTCGGTGTACTGCTGAGTTTACATCTTCACAGATGCAAGATTGCTCTGTAGCACCTCAACAAGTTGGCAGAACAGTTCCTCTGCCTTCCTTGCCTGCATCTCGACGAGATGGTGCGCCTGCTCGCGTGCCTTCTGTGCCTGCTCTTCTGCCCTTTGTGCCATTTCCTCCCTCATACCGGCCAGCATGGCAGTGAACAGGTCCATCTGGCTCGGCTTCACCTCACTCATGCCTGCCTCAGTCATAGCCTCCTCTCCCTCATGGCTGCCGCCATCTTTGGACGACATGATAAATCGGCGATCTCACTGATCTAATATCACAAATCCCACTCCTGACACCATTTGTTACGCCGGCCACCTCGTCTCTCTGCCACCAACACAAGGCAGGCTAGGCAGATGGCGTGTTATATACAGGGTCGTGAACACTGAACAGCTCCAAGAGGCACCGAGCACCACAGCGTCCCAGAACACCACGAGGGGTAACGCCAAGTGGCGAGGCAGGGCACGAAATAAACACAAAATACCAGCCTTTCCTTTATTTACACAAGTAAATTACCCGTACACTTTTCTATAGGCACAATACAGGGGGAAACCAGCATGTCACACTGCACGATACAGCTTATAACGGGGCAACACAAAGTTTATCAGGTCACAAGGGCACACACGAGGTCTTCACAGGAGCAGCACCCAACTGCGTCTCCCTCTTGGCTTGTTCCTCCGCTCCTCCGCTCACAGCCAGTTGCGTCATGTTTGCCCAGGTCCCTTCATGTTAACACATGCCCAGGTCATCCTTTTCATGTTAACACATGTTTCGCACAGAGACAAAGACCCACTGGCGTAGCAATATGTATGCACACACACACACACACACACACACACACACACACACACACACACACACATGTATATATATGTGTGTGTGTGTGTGTGTGTATGTACATACGTGTGTGTGTGTGTGTGTGTGTGTGTGTTTAACGGTAGGTTCATGTTTGAGCCGCCGTGGTCACAGCGTGATACTTAATTGTAGTTTTCATGTTGTGATGCTCTTGGAGTGAGTACGTGGTAGAGTCCCCAGTAACTTTCCACGGAGAGTGCCGGTGTTACCTTTTAGGTAATCATTCTCAGTATTTTATCCGGGCTTGGGACCAGCACTGACTTGGGCTGCCTTGGCCACCCAGTGGCTAGGTAGGCAATCGAGGTGAAGTTCCTTGCCCAAGGGAACAACGCACCGGCCGGTGACTCGAACCCTCGAACTCAGATTAACGTCGTGACAGTCTTGAGTCCGATGCTCTAACCACTCGGCCACCGCGGCCGATGTGTGTGTGTGTGTATATATACATATATATATATATATATATATATATATATATATATATATATATATATATATATTAATGTGTATGTATGTATATATAAATAGATATATATATATCATATATTATATACTACATACACATATATATATATATATATAAAAATATACTATATATATTTTATATATATATACTATATATATGTATATATACACACACACACACATCGGCCGCGGTGGCCGAGTGGTTAGAGCATCGGACTCAAGACTGTCACGACGTTAATCTGAGTTCGAGGGTTCGAGTCACCGGCCGGTGCGTTGTTCCCTTGGGCAAGGAACTTCACCTCGATTGCCTACCTAGCCACTGGGTGGCCAAGGCAGCCCAAGTCAGTGCTGGTCCCAAGCCCGGATAAAATACTGAGAATGATTACCTAAAAGGTAACACCGCACTCTCCGTGGAAGTTACTGGGGACCCCTACCACGTACTCACTCCAAGAGCATCACAACATGAAAACTACAATTAAGTATCACGCTGTGACCACGGCGGCTCAAACATGAACCTACCGTTAAACACACACACACACACACACACACACACGTATGTACATACACACACACACACACACACATATATATACATGTGTGTGTGTGTGTGTGTGTGTGTGTGTGTATGTGTGTGTGTGTGCATACATATTGCTACGCCAGTGGGTCTTTGTCTCTGTGCGAAACATGTGTTAACATGAAAAGGATGACCTGGGCATGTGTTAACATGAAGGGACCTGGGCAAACATGACGCAACTGGCTGTGAGCGGGGGAGCGGAGGAACAAGCCAAGAGGGAGGACGCATTTGGGGTGCTGCTCCTGTGAAGACCTCGTGTGTGCCTTGTGACCTGATAAACTTTGTGTTGCCCCGTTATAAGCTGTATCGTGCAGTGTGACATGCTGGTTTCCCCCTGTATTGTGCCTATAGAAAAGTGTACGGGTAATTTACTTGTGTAAATAAAGGAAAGGCTGGTATTTTGTGTTTATTTCGTGCCCTGCCTCGCCACTTGGCGTTACCCCTCGTGGTGTTCTGGGACGCTGTGGTGCTCGGTGCCTCTTGGAGCTGTTCAGTGTTCACGACCCTGTATATAACACGCCATCTGCCTAGCCTGCCTTGTGTTGGTGGCAGAGAGACGAGGTGGCCGGCGTAACAAATGGTGTCAGGAGTGGGATTTGTGATATTAGATCAGTGAGATCGCCGATTTATCATGTCGTCCAAAGATGGCGGCAGCCATGAGGGAGAGGAGGCTATGACTGAGGCAGGCATGAGTGAGGTGAAGCCGAGCCAGATGGACCTGTTCACTGCCATCTGGCCGTATGAGGGGGGAAAAATGGCACAAAGGGCAGAAGAGCAGGCACAGAAGGCACGCGAGCAGGCGCACCATCTCGTCGAGATGCAGGCAAGGAAGGCAGAGGAACTGTTCTGCCAACTTGTTGAGGTGCTACAGAGCAATCTTGCATCTGTGAAGATGTAAACTCAGCAGTACACCGACAAGGCCCTGCAACAGCGTGAAGAGTGAACTGATGAAGGAGGTGCAGACTCTGAAGGGCGAGGTTCAACGGCCGGGAGGGAGGAAGTGAAGGTGGAAAGGCGGCGTCACGAGGTAGTAACGTTGCAAGCAGAGAAGGCAGACGAGGTTCTGGCAACAGATGCCAGAGTGTCAGATTTGCTGAGGTCTGCCTGGGGTCCGTGGCAGGAAATCCCCGGGCCTCGCAGCGTCGTGTCGGAGCGTGGTCGCTGCAGAAGGCTGGGGACCGATGGGAAACCGCTCCCTTGGGTATAGGTGGCGGCAAACTCGGACCCGGTCAACCCGCCTCGTTGCCTCCCTCACCCCCTTCCTCCCCCCCGGGTGTATTAGTTCACGACACGCGTTCTCCACCCTGCAGCCTCTCAGCCTCCAGACATTCTGTGAGGCGTAAGCCAGCTGAGTACGACGGGAAGGTGGCCTGGGAGGCATATGTCGCCCAATTTGAAATACTGGAGCCAGGAAGAGAAGGCCCTTCAGCTGGTAACAGCGTTAAGGGGCCCCGCGGTGGAAGTGTTGGGGCATCTGCCGCCATCCCAACATGCCTCTTACACCAGCGTGGCGGAGGCTTTGAAACGCCGTTTCGGGCACCACCACCAGGCCGAGGTATATCGGGCCCGCTTGAAGAAGCAGACTCGTGAGTGTGGGCGAGACCTGTCCAGCTGGCGCAGGATGTGGAGGCGCTGGTAAGGAGGTCGTACCCTGCAGCTGCAGAAGGATGATCGTGGTCCTGGCCCGCGATTTCTTTTGTTACGCTTTGCAGGACCAGCAGCTGCAAATCTACGTCAAGCAGGCACACCCTGAGGACCTGCAGGTGGCGCTGGCGGGGGCCTTGGAGTTCGAGGCCTTCCTGAAGGCACGAGTGGCCTAGGGCCAGCTGCTCAGCCCCGCCAGGACCCCCGGGGGCCGGAAGGGTAAAGTGGAGAAGGTAGCATTGAGGAAGGTGAGCCTGAGCACTTTCCAAGGCTTGTGTTGGGGCTGCGGTGAGGAAGGGCACAGACGTAGTTGGTGTCGGAGTTGGTGTCGGAGGAAGCGGAGAACACGTCCTATCAACCGGACGGATTCTGATGCCTTCCAGCAGTGCTGCAAGGACTGTGGCAGGTATGGTCACCATCCGAGTGCATGTCCTAAGGCTAAGGAAGTGGTACAGGCGGAAAACTCGGACAGGCTGGAGAAGGGGGCCGAAACCCAGCCGTCCTCGGTTCCCGGGCCCCGACTTGGGTAAGCTGCCGTCGAACCAGCACGATGCAGGTGGAGGGCTCAGTAGATGGGAAGCCATGCCGCCTGATAGTGGACACTGGGGCTGAGAAGACCCTAGTGCGGCCTGATATGTTGGCCACTATGCGACTTCAAGATGCACCACAGAGACTGTGTGGTGTCACAGGGCATTGTGTGCAGGTCAAGGGGCCAGTGGAGGCTCGTATTGGCGTGGGCAGCACGGTGCAGCGGCTGCTGGTGTATGTGGCCGATCTGGACGAGCACTGCTTGCTGGGCCTTGACTACCTGACGCAGAGTAAGGCGTGTGTCGACCTTGGACGGAAGCTGGTGAGGGTGCACGATGAAGATGTGCCCTTGCTTCCAGAGGTTGGTTGTGCAGAGGAAGTTACGGCTGAGCGACTGTACCTTGCCCCCAGGACAGAGTCTAGAATCCGGTGTCGACTATCAAGAGTGATGCGTGGAGTAGAGGGCCTCGTGGAGCCCATCCAAAACCTGCAGCTGGCTGATGGCGTAGCGGTTGGGCGGAGCCTTGTTGGACCAGGGGAGGGGTTAGTTACAGTGTTGGTAGCTAACTTCTCCAATAAGGACCTGAAGGTGCCAGCTGGTGCAAAGCTGGGCACTTGTGAGGAAGTGGAGCGTCCAGAAGAGTCGTCGGGGAGCGAGGAGTTGGTTGTGTGGGGCCGTTGCCTGACTTCGCCGCCCACACCTCCTCCAGAGCGACCCCAGCGAGAGCGAAGAAAGCCGCGCTGGATGAAAGATTTTTGTGTTTCTGAGAACTGATTTACAATTACGGTTACTTTTGTTTGAAAGAATTTTGTTTGTTCCTGAGGACTAATTTTATTTAAATTTTCTGTAGTTTGTTTCAGGTTTAGGTATGTCAGAGCAGTCTGCTTCATAGGGGGGGATAGTGCTACGCCAGTGGGTCTTTGTCTCTGTGCGAAACATGTGTTAACATGAAAAGGATGACCTGGGCATGTGTTAACATGAAGGGACCTGGGCAAAACATGACGCAACTGGCTGTGAGCGGAGGAGCGGAGGAACAACCCAAAGAGGGAGACGCAGTTGGGTGCTCCCTCCTGTGAAGACCTCGTGTGTGCCCCTTGTGACCTGATAAACTTTGTGTTGCCCTTTTTATAAGCTGTATCGTGCAGTGTGACATGCTGGTTTTCCCCCTGTATTGTGCCTATAGAAAAGTGTACGGGTAATTAACTTGTGTAAATAAAGGAAAGACTGTCATTTTGTGTTTATTTCGTGCCCTGCCTCGCCACTTGGCGTTACCCCTCGTGGTGTTCTGGGACGCTGTGGTGCTCGGTGCCTCTTGGAGCTGTTCAGTGTTCACGACCCTGTGGATAGCACGCCGTCTGCCTAGCCTGCCTTGTGTTGGTGGCAGAGAGACGAGGTGGCCGGTGTAACAATATATATATATATATACATATATATAAATATTGATATACATACATACACATAAAATATATATTTATTTATAAAGAAACAACTTTATATTTATAGAAAAAGGTTAAATGCATGCATATACTTGAGCATGTTTTTATGTGAGTTTACCCTATAAAGGAAGTTTTCTGTGAAAAATTGATTTTAAGATTTTTAACACCAACTATTATAGATTTGTAAAGTTTGTGGTTTGAGAGAATGATGATGATGGTAACAATAATAGAAATAAAGACAATAACAGCAACAATAACATATAGTATCAATCATGATAATAACAGTAATAATGATAGTATAGTAAAATGATAAAAATAAAAGTAACAACAGTGATAGTAATAATGACACTAATAACACCAACAACAGCGATAAAACTAGTACTACTACTACTACTGCTGCTGCTGCTGCTGCTGCTGCTGCTGCTGCTGCTGCTACTACTACTACTACAACCATGGCCTCGATAGTAGGGGAAGACATGAGAGATATCAGATAAATTACGGGGTAAAATATGAAGGAAAATGAGTTGTACGAAATGTATATATATGAGGAAGGTCAGCATAGTATCATTGACAGGGGGGGGGGGGGTAGAATTCCCCCACCCCCCCCCCCCTAAGGAAGGTTTCTTGCCCCTCTACCTCCCCCCCCCCCCATCCCCAATTTCAGTTCCCGATCTGGAAGACAAAAATCGTCCACCTAGATAAATATATTCCACAAATATCCTTCACATACACAAGTTGCACACACACGACACAATATGGAGCACAGGACCCATCACAAGCAGGGATAGACAATAACATGGGGGAATGAAGAGGCATTCTGTAATGTAATCCAGGGAGTGTGTAGATAACTATATATAATGTAACCATATATTACCGAAATGCGTAGGTCGGTGGTGACAAAAATAGGAATGGAGAGAAAAACGTAAAATTCCAAAAAAGGGAAAATACCACTCCAGGGGACTAGAGGGAAGGAATGTAACAAAATTTAATCAGGGTTTTTTGTGTGAAAGTGGCTCTACAAAAGTGGACGGAAAACTC
>NC_051420.1:9489944-9494944 GCF_015228065.2 Penaeus monodon
GAGAGAGAGGGGCGAAGAGAGAGAGACGAGACGAGAGAAGAGAGAGACAGAAGAGAGAGAGTAGAGAGAGAGAGAGAAGGAGAGAGAAGAGGAGGAGAGAGAGAGAGAAGAGAGAGAAGATGGAGAGAAGAAGAAGAGAGAGAGAGAGAGAGAGAAGAGAGAGAGAGAGAAGAGAGAGAGAGAGAGAGAGAGAGAGAGAGAAGAGAAGAGAGAGAGAGAGAGAGAGAGAGAGAGAGGAGAGAAGAGAAAAACGAGAGAAAAAAGAGAAAAAAAAGCGAGAAAGCTAAAAACAACGAGAACGAGACAGACACACCGACAGAAACAAAGAAAACAAAACAACAGAGAGAGAGAGAGAGAAAGAAAGGGAAAGAGAGAGAGCAAAGAAAAGAAGAGAAAGAAAGAGTGAATAATCCCTCTTCCTCATTGTCCTCAAACCACAATAGATTACATCGTCTTCAGTCTCCTCGACCTTCTTTTGTTTTTAATTCCAACACAATGGCGTCGTCTTCAGTTCGGATAAAATTCACTTTTACGAATCCGCTGTTCCCGGGCGTTCGTTTTTCGTGTTCGTTTTATCTATTCATTTATCCATTTTATTATTACTATTACTATTACTATTATTATTATATTATATTATTTATTATTAATTATTCATACACCATTACATTATACATCATTATCATATCATCATTACCATTATCATCATTACCCATTATCCACATTATCATCATCATTTTTTTTATTATTATTATTATTATTATTATTATTATTATTATTATTATTATTATTATTATTATTTTGTTTGCAATTTAAGAACGCCTGTTGCAACTCTTTTGCATGGTTCGTTGTAGTTTATTGTGTGAGAAGCAAGAGGGAAGGAGAAGGGAGATGAAGAGAGAGGAGGAGGAGGAGAAGAATTGGAAGAAGAAGAAAGAGAATTATGATAGTGATGATGATAATAATATAAAGAAGAAGATTAAGAAGAAGAAGAGGAGAGAGAAGGAGAAGGTGATGAAGAGGGAGGAGGAGATGAAGAGAGAGGAGGAGAAGTAGGAGAAGGAATGGAAGAAGAAGAAGGAGAATTATGATAAAGATGATGATATGAAAAAGAAGAAGATTAAGAAGAAGAAGAAGGAGAAGGAGATGAAGAGGGAGGAAATGAGAGAGGAGGAGATGAGAGAGAAGGAGATGAGAGAGGAAGAGGATGGGGAGAAGGAGATGAGAGAGGAGGGGGAGGGGGAGAAGAGTCCCCTTGACATGACCTTGCCCGCATTGCAATGAGAATATTCAGAAAATATTGATTTTCTTGAGCTTTATGAGATAAATGTTTACTTGTTTTCATTTCTTTTATACCTCATCGTTCATTCCGTTTGTTCTATTTATTCATCTATTTCTTTATTATCATTTTATTATATTTTTTGTTGATATTTACTCTTTTTTTTTAAGTACAATAACAAGTCATATGAAAGGATGTTCCGAAATGCTGCCTTGCCTAGTTGCAACGTTCTGCAATAATGATAATAAGTTCATGTTGCTGCTGCCTTGCCTTTGTTGTGAAACGGCTTCAACGAGGCTGAACAGAATACCACAAAAACTAAGTTGTTTTGTCATGCAGTTTGTCTGTGTCCTGGGGAAGGGAATTTCATGTTATTGTTGTTGTTGTTATTGTTATTATTATTGTTATTGTTATTGTTGTTGTTATCATCATCATTATCATTATATTATTTATTTTTTTGGGGTACGTTATCATCATGATCTTCCCATCATCTCATCATCATCATCACATCATCACATCATCTCATCATCAATCATCACATCATCATATCATCACTCATCTTACTACTTTTTTATTTTGCTAGTTTCATCATCTATCACATCACGTCGTCATTTTCATCACCCCAAAAACACCCCAAAACCCCACATCACCATAATCATTATCACCGCCACCACGTTATCACCATCATCATGATCATCACCACCACCACCATCACTACCACCGTTACCATTATCATCACCATAATCATCATCATAACCAATCCCACCACCACCACTATCATCACCACTACCATCATCGACATCATCACCACCACCACCATCATCACCATCACCGCCACTACCACCACCACCACCATCATCATACACCACATTATTTTTGAAAAAAATTCAGATGAAAATTTTGTTTGCCACTTATGCGCCCTTATTTTTTTTTTGGGCTTTTTTTTCATTTTAAAGCATGAGAAGGAAAGAGAGAGAGGAGAAAGAGGGGGAGAGAGGGTGAGAAGAGGAGGAGAAAGAAGAGTATATAGAGAGAGATCAAATGAGATCGAGAAATACACACAGAGAGAAAGAGAAAGAGAGAAAACTAGCGAACAGAATAGAGAGAGAGAGAATAAAAGAGAGACAATAAATAAACAGACTAAAACCGAAAACACTTTAGATGTAACTCATACCTATCTGTTTTAACTTCCCACCGCCCAAGACACTCCAAGGCATATTTTTGACTTAAATTCCCCGGCACTCTCAATGCGCATGACACCCTCCCCCCCCATCCCCACCCCCCTTAAAGAAAGAAAGAATGAAAGAAAGAAAAAACCCTGCAACAGACCGTACCATGCAAGCAACACCCGTGCATGACCTCGATTCTACAGAAGACGAGGTTTTGCGAGGGGTGACTTACATATTATTAGAAACGGTGGGAAGACGGTCATCTATATTACCCGAAGAAGGAAGAGAAGAGAGAGAGAAGAAAGTGGCAGGTCGTTGGGGGGGGGGGAGGTCCGATTTAAATTTCCCCTGAACGCTTGAGTCCACAGTACGTTGCAGAGGTCGGGTACTTTGCAGAGGTACTGGGTGGGATCAGGGGCGGTGTGGAGGAGGGGGAGGGGGAGTGAGGAGGAGGAAGAGAGAGAAAGATAGAAAGAAGAGGTAGGACGGGAGGAGAAGAAAGAGATAGAAATAGAAGGCGAGAGAGAGAGAGAGAGAGAGAGAGAGAGAGAGAGAGAGGAGAGAAAGAGAGAGAGAGAGAGAGAGAGAGAGAGAGAGAGAGAGAAGAAAGAAAGAAAGATAGAGATAGATAGAGAGAGAGAGACAAACAGACAGACAGACAGAGACAAAGAGACAGAGAGGG
Source organism: Penaeus monodon (assembly GCF_015228065.2). Lineage (NCBI taxonomy): Eukaryota > Metazoa > Arthropoda > Malacostraca > Decapoda > Penaeidae > Penaeus > Penaeus monodon. The sequence goes on from NC_051420.1 coordinate 9,493,072, forward strand.
AGAGACAGAGACAGACAGACAGAGACAAAGAGACAGAGAGAGAGAGAGAATGAAGGGAGAGGGGAATGGAGAGAGAGTGAACAAAAGAGAAAAAATAGCGAACTAGAAAAAAACCCGCTTGAGAGAAGGGTGAAGAGAAGGGTGAATTTCGAAGCCAACTTATTTTACGTTTTATTTTTTGTTTTCTTTTCTTTCTTTTCCTTTTTTTTGTTTTTTTTTTCTGTTCTTTTTTTTACTCCTCCTCCTCCTCCTCTCTCGTCTTGGTGTGACCTGGTTGTTGATTTCTCATCCTGTCATGGCTCGGGTTTTGGGGGGGACTGATTGTAACACTGGGGTAATTGCCATATTTTGGGAGGGGAAAAGATGGGACTTTTTTTTATAGCGTTGGGGCGATTTTGCCTTTAGCACTGTTATTGTATTGGGATGTGATCTTACTGTGTTGTTGTGGGATATGATTTTGATATAGCGTGGTTACCGTTTTGTTTTGGGACGTAGAGTGGATTTGAGGGGTTTTTTATGATAGTGGGGAGTGATTCTGACCTAGCTCGGTTATTGTGTAGTAGTCGGCCATGATTGTAACCTCGAACGATCTTTCTATGGTGGTGGGAGGTGATTTAGAACGAACACCGTCATTGTATAATTTTTGGACGTGATTTTTTAAAAACCCGCGGATCACCCTATAGTAGCGGGAATTTATTTCGACCTGGCAAGGTTTTTGTATATTATTGGGAAATTCTTCTGATCTGACACGATCATTGTGACATAGGGGGGAAGTATTATGACCTAGCATGGTTAGAGCGTACTTTTGACCTTACACGGTAAATGTAATAGTGATGATTCTTCGCTCTGGGGCGCACAAGAAACCCCACAGGTTACAGGACAAGAATGTATTTCGACGAAAGCATAGCTGGCTGGTCAAAATCCCGGCCTGTATTAGGCTTCCTGTATTTTATGCTAAGGGGGAAAAAAACTACGAAATGATTTTTTTTCATGCCTTGTTATGCTGTGTGTGTGTGTGTTGGTGTGTTTTTGTTTGGGGTTGTGTTTGTGTGTGGGGGTGTTGTGTGTGTGTGTGTGGTGTGTGTGTGTGTGTGTGTTTTGTGTGTGTGTGTGTGTGTGTGTGTGTGTGTGTGTGAAGGACGGTCTCTGAGAAATCTGTTGCTTGGGATTTCTGTTGTGATGCGAACGTAGATGTTTATGAAACTTTGTTTTGCAATAAGACCGCAATATCGGTTCTCTCTCTCTCTCTTTCTCTGTCTGCCTGTCTCTCTCTCCATTTCTTTCTTTTCATATTTCCATTTTCCTTCGTACCGCACTCCACCACGAGGCGATTCAGTGATCAAATACAGGAATCGACCGAGAGAGTCTTTGCATTCCTAGGGATTCCAGTTCACACGTCGTCACATTTAGGATTATTCGAAGACCTCGACTTACCGGTGGGTGTAGAGGACTCCTCCTCTCTCTCCTCTCTCTCTCCTCTCTCTCTCTCGTCGCTCGAGCGTCTCTCTCTCTCTCTCTCTCTCGCTCATCTCATCCCTCTTCGTCTCTCATCTCTTCTCTCTCTCTCTTCCTCTCTCTCACTCTTCACTCTCTTCCCTTTATTCCTCACCCCCCCTCTTCCTTTCTCCTTCCTCTCTTCTCTCCCTCAAGCTCTTGCCTCTCTCTCACGGTTCCTCTCTCTCACGCCGTCCAAGAACGCCCTCCGCGAGGTGATCCCTCTCCCCCCCACCTTCTGCTCCGCCTCCCGGCCTCCCCTTCTAGTGAGCAATTCCCACAGCCGCACCACGGAGTATCCACTCTCTCCCGCTTTGCTCTGATCTCACCTACCTCCCCTCGCGTCGGGAAGCACCTCCGCAAAAAGCGAGGCGAATCG
>NC_051420.1:9497444-9502444 GCF_015228065.2 Penaeus monodon
CCTCTCTTTCTTCTCCCATCTCCGTCTACTCCTATTCCCCCTCCCCGTCCTTCACTCTCTCCTTCACACTCCCTGCACATCCTTCTCCCTCCTTCCTCTCTCCTTCGCTCCGTCTCCCACTCGCTCTTCCTCCCCCCTCCCCCCTTCCCTTCCCTTCCCTTGACACGTGACGTAACCGGCAGTCTTCTAGAACTTCCCTTAGACGCGAGTGGGGAGGGAGAGAGGGAGGGAGGGAGAAAAGGAGGGAGGGAGGAAGGGGAAGGGGGAGGGAGGATGACCGTCAAACTGCTTGATCTCCTCCCTGGGGGTAACACACTCATGCTTGCATAAGTCAGCCCTCCCGTGTGTTTTTGCTTGTAGAGTGCCTGGGATTGCTCACTGCGGCTGAGCCTGACGTTTTCCTATGTTGACATTATCCTGCTTCAAGATGTGCCTCATTGGCAGGAGTGTTGATTCCTAAGAGCGATTGACACAGTGCCAATATATTACAAAATCGTTCAGGTTGTTAGTTAATACAGAGCTTTAGTATAGGATGGTATTAATATGATATACATAATATGATATAATTCAATTTCGCGATTACATCAGACCAAAACAGCATCGTTACAGACTATGGTATAAGATGGTATATGATATACCTAATGTTCAATTTCACAATTATAAGACCAATGGCATATTCATATAAGACATAATACAATATTTGTATGATATACATAGCCTCGTAATATGATTGCTCACGCGTAGAGCAAAGACTCTTAACTAATATATAACGGAGATATATCATAAATACATGTAATCTCAATATCACATGATCTATCAAAGAGAGTTAGAGCCAATAGCGAAATTGACTGAGGTATAAAACAGTATGCATAATCACACTCTCTAATAAAATCCCTTTAAAAAGAGGTAATGCGCAATCTCATACTCCCAATATACTCCCTTTGGACAGAGTTATGACAGTCCATTAATCTCACACTCAAATTTAATCCCTTTAAATGGAGTTAATGCATAATCCCATTAGTTAGAGTTAAGGCTATCCATTAATCTCACACTCCAATGTAATCCCTTTAAAGAGAGTCAATGCGCATTCTCACACTCCAGTGTAATCCCTCCAATTAGAGTTAATGCAGGATCTCGCACTCCAATATAATCCCTTCAAACAGAGTTAAAGTAATCCACTAATCTCACAGAACAAGGTCTACACTCCCTCGCGCCACCATCCCATCACCTCGGCCCCGGGGAAGGCCAGATGTGCGAGTGAGTCATCGAGGAAGGACTTATAAAAGCCTCTTCCTCGACAGACCGTGAGTAGGGTTTATTCCTGAGAGAGAGAGAGAGAGAGAAGGAAAAAAATAGGAGAGCCTTTTTTTCTTTCTTATAAGATGAGATTGCTTAGCGTGTTTGTTTTATATGTTTTCGTGTTTTGGTATGTTAGGTGATGTTGGGATGTTTGTATGTTATGTGTTATGTTGGGCTGTTGGTATGTTATGCTATGTGTATTTTTTTTTTTTTTTTTTTTATTTGGACTGTAATTGTATGTTATGAGTTGTGTGGGATGATACTTTTTTTAATCGTTATTAAGGGGTATAGATATATGGAATGTGGTTGTGGAAAGCATGGCGAGGATTTCGTAAAATATGTTATAAAGCAGGGATTATATGGGGGTAATAAAAATTACTTTTTATTAAGTTAACTATCAGAGTGAGACAGATCACGTAGGGTATTTTCCTCTCCCGTTGAAGTAGTTTTAGACTGGATAATGCGTGGTTCTTCCTTATTATGGTAAATATCTATCTGTGATAGGTTGTGTTAGGCATTTACCTCCACCCAGTTAAAACGGGGATATATGGGATAATACAGGATTACTTATTAAGGTCAATATTTGTATAAGACAGAGTATATTAAGTGTTTTTCCCTCTCATTAAGATCGGGTTATAAGGGGGTGATATAGACCTTTTTTTTATTAAGGCAGATATCCGTATGACACTTTCGCACATGTTAATATAAGACTATGCCGGGGATCTGCAACATAGACACTTTCACGACATTTTTTTCTGCAATTTAGAGATTTTCAAGATGTTATTCAAGGAGGCTGTAGTGAGGCTTTGCTGAGACTTTTTCGTCGGAGATTTATATGAAGCTGTGCTGTGATCTGAAGACAGCATGCAGAATTTTACGTGAGAAAGAGTGGAAGTGACCAGCATGTAAACTATGCTGGGTATAAAGCTATGCTGGGTATGAAACTATGCTGTTTTTTTTTTTTTTTTTTTTTTTTTTAGGATATAGGTTTATATAAGACGTTTGTGAGGTTATGGAACATTCTTTGTTAAGTAATCTTATAGGAGGCTATGCAGAGATCAACAGCAGTATAGACTTATTATGAAACTACGCTGGTTATTTGCCCCCTTCCCCCCCACACCCATTAAAACAGGCTTATGCTAGATACTTCATCATTAAAACGAGATTATATAGATGTAGAAAAGGGTTTATATCAGACTATTCAAGAATTTCCCTCTTCAGAACAAAAGTTTCTTTGAGACAATGCAGCATTTTCATCCACGTGTTACCTTAGGACAATGCAGGTTGAATAAAAATGATTTGCGTGCGATTAAAGGTTTTTATAAGAGAATTTGACACATGAGTTTCAGTGAATAAAGTGAAAAGGGGAATTTAGTTCCACTAAGTATATACAATGTTCAGTTGTTGTTTTTATTTACGAAAGTTAAGGATAAAGGAGAGAGCTTTAAGTAGGACAGACATTCATTTGAATAAAAGATTCATATGAATAAACATTAACCAGGAAGCTCACTTAAAGGGTTTTTGTTATTATAGATCCACTTATCGCTTTCCTTATCCAGCGGCCGTGAGATTTGCCCCAGTGACAGTATGCAAATGAGAGTTCAAGGAAGGGACGGTCTTGGCCACAGAAATCACAACATTCTGCGTTTCTCATCTACTGGGGAAGGGAATGAGATTTTTTTTTTTTTTTTTTTTTTTTTTTTTTTTTTTTTTTTTTTTTGTCTGTCTGAGTCTTTTTTTGTTTCTGTCTGCTTTGTTTTCTCCTTTTCTTTATTATCTATATCTTTCTATCTCTTTCTTCTCTTTCTGTCTCTCTCTCTCTCTCTCTCTCTCACTCCCTCCCTCCCTCCCTCCCTCCTTCCCTCCCTCCCTCCACCCTCCCCTCCCTCTCTCCCCTTCTCCCTCCTTCCTTCCACTCCCTCTCCCTCCCTCCCTCTCCCTCCCTCCCTCTCCCTCTCCCTCCCTCCCTCCCTCCCTCCCTCCTCCCCCCTTCCTCCCTCTGTCCGGCCTTTGTGTCCAAGCCCTCAGTAACAGGAAAGTCAGACCCGTATCTTTGTAATGAAGGAAGAGACACGGTGGCGGAGGAGAGATTCGGGGTTAATGACCGGAAGAAGAAAAAAAAAAAAAAAAAAAAAAGAAGAAGAAAAAGCAGTGGGGGAAAAAAAAGGAAAGATCTTATGGTTGGTTTTGTGAAATGACCGTTAGATTTTTTTTTTTTTTTTTGGGTGGGGGGGTTTTTTTTCGTTTTAGATTCACACGGAGGAGTATGGTGATTAGTAGATTTTTTTTTTTTTTTTTAGATATAAAGTACGGCGCAGTTCTCTCTCTCTCTCTCTCTCTCTCTTTCTCTCTCTCCTCTTCTCTCTCTCTCTCCTCTCTCTCTCTCTCTCTCTCTCTCTCTCTCTCTCTCTCTTTCTCTCTCTTTCTATCTCTCTCTCTCTCTCTCTTTCTCTCTCTTTCTCTCTCTTTCTCTCTCTTTTTCTCTCCCCCTCCCTCCCTCCCCCTGTCTTCACTCCATAATCTTTGCTTTTCTCAATATTTGGACCAAAATGTGTAATTCTTCTTCCACATTTAAGCTACACGTGAAAATGTAGGTTATCTTTTTCTTTGGTTTGATGACACTCGGGGGAAAAAAGTGCTTCTCAGTCACGTGATTGGCCAGTTTTTATAATCTGTCTTATGTTTATTCTCTAATCTTTCATGACTATGGAGTTGAAGAGATAATTTTCTCGGAAACGCAATTTTCATGGATAATGTGTTGTTATTATTATTATTATTATCATTTTATTTTAAATGTTTAAAAGTTACTCTTTCATGTAACTGTAATTTTGTATCATCGTGAACCCCGCGTATTTCTTTTACTCTGTCTGTCTGTTTCTGTTCTCTTCTCTCTCTCTCTCTCTCTCTCTCTCTCCTCTCTCCCCTCTCTCTCCTCTCTCTCTCTCTCTCTCTTCTCTCCTCTCTCTCTCTCTCTCTCTCTCTCTCTCTCTCTATCTATCTCTCTCTCTATTTCTCCTTCTCTTTCTCATTCTCTTTCTTTCTCTCTTTCTCTCTCTCTTGCCTTCAACGATCCAAACTTTACCTAAAAAAAGAGAAAGGTATATAGACAAAAAATAAATAAAATATAAAAAGAAAAGAAAAAAAAGAGAAAACGAAAGAAAGAAAAAGCAAAACGAAAAAAATACAGGAACGAAAAATGCAAGTTAAGAAGAGATAAACAGAAACGACCGAAAAGGGGAAAAAGAAAAGAGATAGAAGAAAAAACAGAAAGAGAGACAGACGAAGAAGAAGATAAAAAGGGAAACAAAACAAAGAAAGAGGAAAAGAGAGAAAGGAAAAAAGAAAAGACAAAGAAAAAAAGAGAAGAGAAAGAAAAGAAAGACAAAAAGAAAGACAAAGAGAGAGAAAGAAAGAGAAAGACAAAGAGAGAGAAAGAAAGAGAAAGACAAAGAGAGAGAAAGAAAGAGAAAGACAAAGAGAGAGAAAGAAAGAAACCCCCGAATTGTAAACACCGACCCCGGCCCAGCGGCGCTCAGCGATCGTGCGCCGTCCGAGGCCAGGGCGACACGGCCGCTGCGTCGCCGTAACTCAAAGTGGATTTAGGATTTAAGGTTTTGTGGACGGGGAGGGAAGAGGGGCGAGTGGGGAGGGGAGAGGGGTGGGAAGGGAGGAGAGGTGGGGAAGGAGTGGGAAGGGGAGGG
>NC_051420.1:9507444-9510471 GCF_015228065.2 Penaeus monodon
ACGGTTTCAATTCAGTCCCGTGTTGTGGTGTGGTGTTTTGTGTTGGTTGTGGGTGTGTTTGGGGGGTGTGTTGTTCCCCTTTTCTCTCGTCTCTTTTCTCTTGTGGTTTTTTTCCCTCCCTCTTTCTTCTCTCATTAAATTCTCTTTTTTCTTCTCTCCATGCTAAAAATTTCTTTTATCTCCTTTTTTTCCCACCCTTTTCCCCTTTTTTCCCTCTTCCTTCCCAAAAACCCTTTTTTCCCATCTCTCTCCCTCCTCTTCTTTTCCCCTTTTCCCCCCTCTCTCCCGCCCCCTCCTCCCGTTTTCCCCCCCTTTTTTCTCTTTCCTTTCCTTTCCCCCCTCTCCTCTTTCTCTTTTCTCCCTCCCTTTTCTCCCACCCCCTCCCTCCCCTTCCCTCCCTCCCTCCCCCCTTTTTCCCCTCGTCTCCCTCTCTCTTTTTCCTTTTCCTCTCTCCCTCTCCTCTACCCGTTTCTCCCCCTTTTTTCTCTCTCTTCCTTCTTCTCTCCTCCTCCCCTCTTTTGTCCTCTCTTCTCTTCCTCCCTTTTTTCTCCCCTTTTTTCTCTCCTTTCCCCTTTTCTCTCCCTTTTTCTCCCCTCTCCTCTCGTCTCTTCCCTCCCCTTTTCTCCTATTTCCCCCCCCTTTCCTCTCTAATTTTTCCGTTCTCCCCTCTCTCTATTCTCCCCCTCCTCTCCTTCCTTTCCCCCCCTCCTCCCCCTCTCTCTCCCCTCTCCTTTAAACTCTCCTTCGATCTCTTTCCCCCCTTCTCCTCTGCTTTTTTTCTTTCCCCTTTTTGCTCTTTCTTCCTCTCCCTCCCTCCCTCTTCCCGTCCCTTTCCCCCCTCCTCCCCTCTTCCTTCCTCTCCCTTCCCCCTTCTTCCCTCCTTCCTCTTTCCCCTGTCTCCTCCTCCCTGGCCTCTCTCCTCTCTCTCTCTCTCCTTTCCTCTCCCTTCTCTCCCTCTCCCTTTTCGCCTTCTCCCCTCCCTTTTCCCCCTCCCCTTTCTGTTTCTCTCTCTTCTTTCCCTCTTCCTTCGTCTTCTCCTCTCCTTTCCCTCTCTCTTCCTTTATCTCTCTTCTCTTCCCCCCCCCTCCCCTCTCCCCTCTCTTCCCCCTCCTCCCTTCCTTTCCCCTCCTTTCCCCTTCTTTCCCCCTTTTTTCTCTCTCTCTCTTTTCTCCTCTCTCTCTCTTCCCCTTTCCCCCCCCTCTCTCCATTCCCCCCCCTTCCTCTCTCCCCCTGCACCCCTTCCCCCTCTTCCTTTTTTTCTGTTCTTCATTATCCCTCTCTCTCCCCTCCTCTCTCCTCCCTCTCCCCCCCTCCCCTCTCTCCTTCCCCCTTCTTTTCCTTTCTCCGCCCCCTCTCTCTCTCTTCTTTCCCTTTTTACTATCCCTCCTTTTCCCTTTTCTCCCCTTTTTTTTCCTTCTTTCCCCCCTCCTCCCCTTTTTTGGGCCCCTTTCGGGTTTCCCTTCCCCCCCCTTCCTCCCCCCCGCCCTTTCCCCCCCCTTCAGTTTTCCTCTGTTTTTTTTGTTTTAAAAATTTTTTTTTTTTTTTTTTTTTAAAAAGGGGGGGGGGGGAACAAATTTAAAGGGGGGTTTTTTTTAAAAGGGGGGGGGGGGGGTAGGGGGGGGGGGGTGGGGGGGAAAGGAAGGGTAAGGGGGTGGGGGGTGAAGGGAGAGGGGAAGGGGGTGGGGGGGGTTCAAGGGATAGGGGAGGGGGGACTTTGAAAGGGAGACGGGAAGGGGGTGGGGGGGTTGAAGGGAGAGGGGAGGGGGGAAGGGTATTTTGAAGGGAGAGGGGAAGGGGAGGGGGATTTTGAAGTGAAAGATGAGGGGAGGAATTTTTTTGAAGGGATTTTGAAAGGAGAGGGGAGGGGGGATAGGGGGAGGGGACGGTTAGGGTTTAAAGGGGGGGGGGGAGGATTTCCTTGAGTGATTTTATGGATATTTTTCGATGTATTTTTTGGTTGTTGTTGTATATGTGTCCCAAATACACCTTTTCGAAGAGACCCTTTTGAACACACCTTTCCAAAACACGCCTTTTCCGTACGAACACTTAAGAACACTTCGAATACATTCCCTCTCTTACCACACTTTTTTTTTCGAAAGACTCCCCTCTCTAAGATCCTTTCAAAGAAAACCATTTTTATAAATAAAAAATATCCTTTTTATGAAAATCCTTTCTGAGAAAATCCTTTCTAAAAAAAAAAAAAAAAAATTCCCAAGAAAATCCTTTAATAAAAAATCCTTTCTAAAAAAAAAATCCTTAAAAAAATCCTTTCTCAAAAAAAAAAAAAAAAAATCCTTTCAAAAAAAAAAAAAAAAAAATCTCAAAAAAAAAAAAAAGAATCCTTTCTAAAACCCTCCCTCCCCCTCCCCTCTCTCCCCCCCCCCCCACAGGTGCAGAACTCCCTCCCGCGCTGGATGAGGAACCGAGGCCGCGAGGACAGCCAGAACCGCCGCGTGAGCCCTCTGGCGGTGGACGAGGGAATCGAGGCCATTTCGGGGATCATCGGCGATGGTATTGACGATGGGCTCAAGGTGAGAGAGGGAGAGGGGAGGGAGGGAGAGGGAGGGAGGGAGGGTGGGTGGGTGGGTGGGTGGGAAGGGAGGGAGGGAGGGAGGGTGGGTGGGTGGGAGGAGGGTGGGAGGGAGGAGAGGGTTGGGAGGGATTGGGTGGGGAAGGAAGGGTGTAAGGGAAGAGAGTGAGAGGTAGAGGGAGTGAGAGAGAGGAGGGGGGGGGGAAAGAGGAGAGAGGGAAAAGAGAGAGGAAGTGGGGGAGAGGAGAAAAGGGGGGAAGGAGAGGGGAGGTGGGAAGAGGGAGAGTAGAAGAGATGGTAGGAGAGGGGGAGAAAAGGAGGTCACACCGGTGGACGTTACCAAACCCCTTGTTGATACCTCCACCAAGGGCACAAGAGGGGACAGCAACCAATAGACGGAGAAGAGAGAAAGAAAGAAAGAAGAAAAGTAAAGAAAAAAAACACACACCCTTCCGTTTACCAAACCCCCTTTTTAATCTACCCCCCCTCCCCCCTAA